>NC_056727.1:989751198-990057865 GCF_019279795.1 Protopterus annectens
TATGGAAATGAAATCTGTACCCCTGGGATACTATGTTCAATACCACTTGTCCTGGGTAATTAACTGCCAATTTTTGCATGAAGTGCTAGTTTTCCCCCCAAGGGGGCTGCCAAAAAATAAGTGCTTGGTGATGGTAGAGGAAAGGCATTGAGACTGCTTACTGTAGGGTTGTCCTTTGTTTCCTCCAGATTTGGAGGTGGAGGCACCCCATTGCTTTGACCTGTAAGAACCCTGTGATTGGTATCTGGAGCCTTTTGAGCACCTGGATTTGACTTGAGTGGCTCTGCTGGACACAGGAAAAGACCAATTTTTAGTAGGCCAGTGCCTATTGAACCTGGGTGGCTGCACTTGTAAGAAATCTTTTACAGTTTGCATAGATTTAGCTTTGTCTTCCATTTTCTTTAAAACCTCTTCTGCCTTATTACGAAACAGAGTGTCATGCTGCAAGGGGGCATCCAACTATTTAGCTTTAACATGATCAGGCAGATTTTGCTCCTTGAGCCAGGCATGCCTTCTAATCACAGATCCAGTAACTGCGGCCCTACAAGAAGCCTCCAAGGAATCAAAATCACATTGCAAAGTGTTTTCCAACCTGTTCTGCTGAATGTAATGATTCCTGTAATTCTTTATTTTCCACACAATCAGAAATCAACATAATTTTCTGTTTCAGTAGGCCCATAACATGCTGTTGATATTTAAGCATATGAAACTGGTAGTTTAAGGCTCTGATTGCCAAGGTAGCAGACGTATAAACCTTCTTTCCCCATCTATCCAGTGCCCTGGAATCTCTATCAGAGGGGGTAGGATTTTTGGCTGTAGAGGCCTTAACACCCCTTGGGGCCCTGTGAAATAGTCTCAGGGTCAGCAGCAGGATTTTTGAATAGAAATTTGTGGGAGTCAGGAACCCTGTAATATCTGTCTGGCTTACTAGGAGCCGGAGGTAGGGAATCAGGAGCCATGCTTGATTCCGAAAACACATCATCAACAATGTCTAATACAGGAGGTATAGCCAAAGGCCTATGCTGAGGAAGAAGAAGGAAATCCCTAAGCCTCTTTTTTGATCCAGAGAAGTCCTGAATCTCCCAGTGAAAATGTTCCCTTAAAGTATGCAAAGTTTCTCCAAAAGAGTACTCCTCAGGAGGAGACGCAGATGGGATGGATTCCTCTGCATCAGAATCCACATAGGGTGGAATGGAAAATTCCTGATCAGAAGAGGAATCAGAAGAAATGGAAACTTGATCTGAAGATTCATAATCAGTGTCTTGCCTAGGCCTCTTAGCGGGGGGGGGTTTGGGAACCCCTGATCAAGGTAATTAAGTCCTCAGCCATTTTGATAATCTGTTTTTTAGGCATAGGGGCCTGAGCACGTGGCTCATGGGTCAGTTTTTTAGACATAGAAGATGCTTTTGACCTTGTTTGTGAGGATGGCGTCGGTTTTATATAAAAATGTTGAGGACTGAAAACACCCTCAGAAGCCGATGCCTGCTCAGTGGCTTCGGACCCATCCAAGGGAGAGACATCCGCGGGTTCAATACTCTGAGAATATCGCGGCATACCGGACTTCGCATGAGTCTCGGTAGAGGCCTGCGACTCAAAAGTAGCGGGTATCAGGGGCTGCGAAAGTGCCTCACTGAGTACCGGCGACTGGCTTAGGAGAAGCTTGGTCGTCGGTTTTGGACATCAACGGTCTGTCTCTGTCTTTTTCTTTGCGGTTTTTGTGAACTCTGGTAGTCGGATTACTAACCGACAACATTTCAGGATAATTAAATCTTGATCCAAAGCATTTAGAAGCAAAACTATACCGATGCTTAATAGTGCATTGGTTAAATCTAGCACAAAACCAACAGCAATGCACGTTATGATCTGGGCCTAGGCAAGGAATACAGTATAAATGAAAATCCTTATGAGGTATTTGTTTCCCACAAGTAATGCAATTATTAACTTTTACTGACATCGGTAAAGAGCAAGAAAAAGTTTCCCCAACGGGGTACTTGGATTTAGTTTGAAGACTTCGGTTCTGAAACTTCAATGTGAAAATTTCAGGAGTCGACCGACCTTCACTTGCGAACTGCATTTGCTTCGGGCACCGCTCGGCAAGAAAGACTGAATAAAATAGCATCGGCTGCATGTTTTATACCCCTGATGACCTGATGTCATGGAAGAGACAGCAACCGACGCAGGACCCAAGACTTTGTTATTCAGGCCTACTGAGGGCAACCTGCCAGCAGATTACCCAAATGTAATGACTGCAACAGTGAAACATGAAGAACATCAGTTATACAGAATAGTATAGTCACATAAAGTAGCAGTAAGTACACCAAGAACTAAACCAATACGGGAATGGAGAAAGGAGATTATGTTGATAGGGATGACTGAAATTAGGGATACAGAGAACAGACAACTGGGGCTGGAATTTACTGGAAGAAGCTGGCAAAGAAACCAAGGTACTGGCAACAAATAATTCAAGAAGAAATGGTAACAGAATGGAAGAGGCCAAGAAGACATTTGGACTGCAGGTAGTGATTGCCTTCCCTATCAGGACTTGATAGAATACAGACAGAAAGGGACAGGGGAATTCTAAATGAAAGAGTTGCACTGATTGACTTTTTAACTGAATCTAGAACAGAAGTTGCTGTTAAAAAAAGGGATAATCAGTAGGGCATATAGATTACACGACAGCTATAGGAAGCAATCAGAAGAGGTCAGAAAAGATCAGGAAGTGAGATTAGACATGCAATTCACAAAGAAACAATGGGAGGACATATGTATGACTCCCAAATATGCAGCAAAGTTTAGAAGATTTTGGATTTTTGCCTGGAAATGTTTGCATAGATACTTTTACACCCCAAGCAGACTTCAAATAATTTTTCCTCAGGTAGATGGCAAATTTTGGAGGTGTGATAGGGAAGAAAAAGGTAACTGGGAACATATGTTTTGGGGGTGCAATGAGTTGGCAGACTTTAAAAATTCCCTACAGATACTCTGTCAGGAATAACTAAGAAAACTATGTTAAGCCGGTATACAGGATCTGAATTGCCGCCCTAGACAGTAAGGTCTTAAGTTTAATTCAGGTGGCTGCAATAAAGCAATTACTAGAAAATGGAAATCAAAATCTAAACCAACTACACTCGAAGTGGTGAATATTGTGACAGAGATAAAAGAACAGAAAGTGGAATCTTTAGAAAAGTGTAGGAGTAAATTACATAGACAAAATGGAAATTGTGGGAAAAATACATGCAGAAAAATGTTTCGGAGAAGAAACGAGGTTTAAGAGAAGGCAGGAAATTAATAATGTACGCAATGTTGCCTAGATTATAGGATATATAACAATATATGTGATGTATAATGATTATAGGATATATAACAATATATGTGATGTATAATGTTTGTAAATGTGAACTTGATAACATGGTTTGATTTCTTTTACATAAATGTAAGTTTGCATTAGATGAGATAATCAAATAATGATATTTAAAATTAATCTGAGTCCAGATAGATAGATCTACATATTTCTCCTAATCTTCCCCATGGGGACCACCAGCAGTAAGCAGTTAACATTACACCACTTTCTGAGTGAACAGAATGGGGGGTGGCCATCAAGGGAAGTCACACCCCTTCCCCCTCAAGAACCAGCCTGTCTGAGCAAACTCAAGTCCAACCCTATGAAAACCATGAGAAGCGTCATCCTTCAAACTCTACCTGAAGAGATCATCACCTAGGGTAATCTAGAGCCAAGAAGGCTTAATCTGGAAAAAGAAAAGCCTGATCCCACTGGGATCAACATCAGTAAGGTGGGGCATAGACCCTAAGAGGAAAAAGAAAAACACAGCCTCCTCAAAATACCCCAATCAAGGAGAGAAGACCTAACCAGGCTGCTAAAGGAGTGACGCTCTGCAGACACAAAACAGGGAAGTGGGGACAGCCTGTTCTCTTCCTGCAACTACTAAGGATGCAAGGAAGTGAAGAAGATGGGAAGGGAACCCTCATGGAAACAGGAACATGGTTCTATCAGAGAGCTCCCACCCAAATTACTCTCTCAAACTGAAGGCTCCGTTTATACAGACTTCTTGGCAATGGCTGGGAGGAAAGAACAAAAGGCATTGGCTGGGAGGAAAGAACAAAAGGCACAGTCCCTTGTGGTTTCAAGCTTGAAAGGAAAAATAAGAGACATGGAGTCACCTGGACCCTCACAGGGAAAAGCCTGCAGTTTCTCTTCAAGAACTCAGAAACCATTCCAATTTCCAGATTAGAAGGAGGCAGCCTCCTGCACAGAAAGACAATTTTTAATGACCAAAGTCCCTGGTGGTACAACTCATTTCTATTACGAGATTTTCAGAATGACAGTTTTGATCTAGGTTCCACCAAAGATGACCAATGTCAAGACCGCCTATACAGATCTACAGTTGGCCCTGCTGTCTGAGGAAGGATGTCTACTCTATCCAAAAATGGACAGAGACATGTGGGAAGCATTCACAGCCACTAAGAAGAAATAAAGGAATGTACACTCCCTGATCAAAGATGGAGAGAAGGAATCTATATCTGCCAGTCTTGACTGAACAAGTTGAAGCTGTGACAGAAGAAAAAAAAAATCTTCCTGCTCAACCAATCTGTCTCCCAGGTTGCATTGTCCACTGGCGAAAGAGTGCAAGAATATCATTTCCAAGGATCCAGAGGCCACCAGAAGTCAGCCTGCAAATGCTTAATAATGTTATCACTTCATTTTGCCAGAGGGTGATAGAACGGTAACCATCTAAAATGTCAGGACCTGCTAGAGAGAGTGATGAAACATGGAGACTGAACAGCCGAAAAAAATGGACTTGCATATACTAAGTCTGAAATTATCACTTCTTGGAATATTCCCTTTTCTCTGAGGTATGGCAGTCTCAGAGCTACTATATAAAAGTTTGGGGGGATGAGGAGTGTAGGGCGCTACCTATACTGCAAAGTTGTTGTTTAAAGGACAAGACTGATGTACAAGGCTCACTCTTCTCTTGCATTTTTTTCCATGTGTCGGAACTCAGCATTTTAAGTGCTTAAATTTTAATAGGGAGCCTGAATATCATATCACTCTTCCCCAAAGAAACCTTCAAGTAGTGGTGGTGCTTCCCAGCCTTTAAATTCACATCTACTGAGCCTGGCTCTGCTGGAAGGACAACTGGCAAACTCAGAAGGGCTTCCCCATAAGAGATTGGGGGTGAAGACAAACATGATCACAAATGGTCAAGTATCACCTTCTCAGAAACATCATCAAAAGACAAGTCAAAGGAATGTAAGTATCCCAGGGCTTTGCCCCCAGTGAGGATGAAGGCTTTGCCCTCTGATCTTCATGAAAGAAGTCCAAGGGAGAATGGATCCCACAATCTTTCTTCATTCAAAGGTGTTGGTCACATTGAGGTTCAGGTGAGTTTGATGGCAAATGTACAACCAAGATGTAAAGTGAGTCAAGCTGACATAGACCCATGTGCCAGCAAACGTCAGAAGGGTAATGAAGAGAGGCCTGAGCTAGGCAAGGTCTATGCATCCAGCAAAGAACCCTACAGGTAAAAGCCCACACTCATGACTCTAGCTCTCACCAACAGTCAGACCACTGCTCAGTTTCTTGTTCCTAATCCTCTGTGGCTACTTTTCAACCAGAGATGACCAGTCCAGATGGGTTGTCGATCAATCCTTATAAAATACAGGTTTGACCCTAGTACCCCAACCTATGGCCGATGACTCCAACAGCAACTCTTTACTATCACAGTGGGCAGCAAAAGAACAAATCTGATAGGGTAAGGAGGAAGGTAGTTCAAATACCCCAGGATACACCTCCCATGAGTGGAAACCAAAAGTATGTCTTTCCCAAACTTGAAATCCATTGATAAACCAGGCAACCAGAACATATTTTGAGTTCCTGCTACTCAGAGATGATCTCTGAAAACCCAAGGCATACCTCTTGGAGGGGCAAGGCTCAGTCAATTTTCACAATAAACCCTAAAGTGTTAAAAACACAAATCACCCCTCTAGCAAAGACAATAACTCTTCCACAGAGTCAGCAATCTGCAGTCAACAACTAAAAGAAGTAGAAAGAGAATTCATTTTTGGATAAGCAAAGACAAAGGGCTGAAAACTCAGGAACTTTTAATAATAATAACAAGGATGAGATCTAAAGTGAGCAAGCGGTACAAAAATGAACTGGTAAGCACTGGGGAATGAATATCTATGTAGTCACAACATGTGTTATCCCAAGTGAACAGCCATCCTCAGGTAAGGGTATCCCTGAAAAAATAATCGAAATAATAAATGGTGGAAACAGATAATTTAGCCATAGCTTCATCAAATAGGGCACTCAAAGACATATTACGGGTATTCCTAAAAGTAACAAATAGCAAAATGTACACACCCAAGTGAAATGATAATTTGTGTGTAAAACAGAGCTAATATAGAGGGAAGGGGACCTCACAGCTGTGGCTTCTGATATCATAAGGTAAATTAAAGGTGCAAAACAATTCACTTAATAGGACTACAAAGCAGGGTATCACCAACTTGAACTTCACCAAAACAGCAGAAGGCGTGGTGACTTAAGAGACTGCTAACTGGGTTAAGCTCGGCAGCTGACATTTTGCAACATACTATATATAATAGCTGACATGGGGAATTAAAAATGTGATCGTTAGTCATAACATTATAGCATATGGAAGAAATGAAAATTAACACCACAAGACATTAAGAATGGTGCTGGAGGGTAAAGAAAATGAACTTTCAATAAATAAAAAAACATATGGTCTCAATAAGATTGCACTCTTTGGACTTACGCCCTCTAAAAAGCATTTCACCACGCTCAAAGAAAATAAGTGATGCAATTGCAAAAAATGGAAAAAAGTCTTTAAGATGTGGACAGATATAGCTGCTGGTTGATCAAGGGCTTAATGCAGTAACAGGATCACCTGAGGAATAAAAAGAGATATCAGAAATGCTGAAAAGGGGATAATTTCAGCAACAAGGTCATACTTTAATTCAGTGTGAGAAATAGATCCAAGTTTAACAGAACTAGTGTCAATCATAAGTCACACACAAAATGGATACAATAAGTTTAGAGAACATGCAAGCAGTTCATTATTTTTATTTTATGTTTACATTTGCTAACCAGCCAAAGACTTTTTTTCAGGCACGAGGACCACACTGGCAGGACAGAAAGCAATACAGTTCACAATTCAATACAAAATATGGATATACAAAATAGCAGCATAGAAATAACACTATAAAGTATACAGATGCAGCTTTATGAGAAACAGGTACATAAATCAGAGCTGCTGAGCATAAAAGAAAGTAGATATTTGATGAAGAAAAAACAGACTAAAAAGGAGCTCTGACCACCATCTAGGCATGCGAGCAGTGGCTGATTATAATAGGGAAGATTTACGCACTTGCCTAGGGCCCACAGTTTCAGGGAGGCCCATGACCAGACAATAAAGTAATTTTATATTTAAATCTTTCAAAGTTTAGTTAATTTCAACAAAGCTAATTCGTTTTATTTAGAATCTGTGCTGAATATAACGACAAAAATTGCTTGCTATATAAGGACTACAGATATACATATGTATACATATATGTATGTATATGTACACACACACACACACACACACATATATATATATATATATATATAGATATATATATATACACACACACACACACACACACACACACACACACACACACACACACACACACACACACACACACACACACACTGGATATAAAAAGTGTACACACCCCTGTTAAAATGCCAGGTTTTTGTGATATAAAAATGAGACCAAAATAAATAATTTCAAAACTTTTTCCACCTTTAATGTGACCTATAGCCTGTACAATTCAATTGAAAAACAAATCTGTTAGGGGAAAAATATAAACAACAAAAAAAGTACAATAAGCCGGTTGCATAAGTGTGCACATCCTTAAACTAATACTTTGTTGAAGCACCTTTTGATTTAATTACAGCATTCAGTCTTCTTGGGAAGGAGTCTATCAGCATGGCACATCTTGACTTGACAACATTTGCCCACTCTTCCTTGCGAAAGCACTCCAAATCTGTCAGATTGTGAGGGCATCTCTTGTGCACAGCCATCTTCAGGTCACCCCACAGATTTTCTATTGGATTTAGGCCTGGGATCTGGCTGGGCCATTCCAAAACTTTAATTTTCTTCTGGAGAAGCCATTCTTTTGTCGATTTGAATGTATGCTTGGGGTCATTGTCATGTTGAAAGGTGAAATTCCTCTTCATCTTCAGCTTTCTAGTAGATGCCTGAAGGTTTTGGGCCAAAAGTTACTGGTATTTGGAACTGTTCATAATTCCCTCCACCTTGACTAAAGCCCCAGTTCCAGCTGAAGAAATGCAATCCCAAAGCATGACTGCCACCACCATGCTTCACCATGGGGATGGTGTTCTTTTGGTGATGCGAAGTGTTGTTTTTGCGTCAAACATACCTTTTGGAATTGTGGCCAAAAAGTTCAACCTTGGTCTCATCAGACCATAACACATTTTCCCACATGGGAGACTTGATGTATTGTTTTGCACATTTTAGCCGGGCCTGGGTGTTTTTCTGTGTAAGAAAAGGCTTCCGTCTTGCAACCCTACCCCATAGTCCAGACATATGGAGAATACGGGAGATTATTTTCATATGTAGTACACAACCAGTACTTGCCATAAATTCCTTCAGTGTTGCTGTAGGTCTCTTGGCAGCCTACCTGACCAGTTTTCATCTTGTCTTTTAATCAATTTTGGAGACATATCCAATTATTTGCAACATCACTGTTGTCCCATATTTCCTCCACTTTTTGATGACTGTCTTCACTGTGTTCCATGGTATATCCAATGCTGTGGAAATTTTTTGCACCCTTCTCCTGACTGATACCTTTCAACAATGAGATCCCTTTGATGCTTTGTAAGCTCTCTGTGAACCATGGCTTTTGCTGTAGCAGGCAACTGAGTAAATGTCAGGAAAATCCTACTAGGACAGCTGAACTTCACTTGGGGTTAATCAGAGTATGCAGCAAAGTCGTGGCTAAAACCGGAGTAAAGTCACACCCCTCACATCACCAGTAACCCTGCCCATCACACCCCCTTTCCAGCCCAGATCCTGCCCATTTTGTGACACCACAATGACATCACCCAGTGGGGAATGCCCTCTTTTTTCCATTCTTGCTGCTTTTGGCTGACTTACTATGCTTTTCTGTAAAAAAGCATAGTAAATCAGCCGATTTAAAAACGCCGATAGTCCATTTCCTTTTTGAAACAGAATACCGGAGTTTGTACAGTGTTTTCCGGACTACCGGAGAATCAATTTGATTTCCGGATAGTCCGGAAAAAAAACGGAGGGGGGGGGGGCAACCCAAGAAGGTTTAGGATTTTTACTTGAAAGTGTTTGCTTGAACATTCTTACAAGCAGACTTCAGTGGACTTTTCCTCAGGCAGACAGCAAACGCCAAAGGTGTAATGGATGAGAGAGGGATAACTGAGAACATGTTTTTCAGAAGTGTAATCGAGTTGGCAGATTTTACAAATTCCTTATAGAGTACCCTGTCACAAATGTTGGGTGAGAAAATGGCTGTAACTAAGGAAATTACTCTTTGGAGCTGGGACACAAGATCTGAATTTCCTATACATAGCAAGGCCTTTCTAAATTTAATGCTACTATCCGTTAAAAAAGTAATTATTAAAAAATAGAATTTGAAATATAAACCAACTGCATCTGAAGTAAAGAACTGGAAGTTGGAGCTTTAGAAAAGGGAAGGAGCAGATTACAGAGAAACGTGGAAGTTGTGTAAACAATACATGCAGAATAATGTTCTGAAGGAGGAATAATATTTAAGGGAAAGCAGAAACTGAGCAATGTATGCAATTTTGGAGTGAATGACAATTGTTAAACAGAGAAAGAAAACATGTAATGTATAATGTCTGAAATTTTTAAAAAAAGTTAATTTAGTTTGTCTTCTTTCTGTTAATGTATGTGTGCCTATGTCTCAAGTGAGAATTTAATAAAATTGTTTAAACAATTCTCATTAATATGGAACAAAATTTTAGCACGTTAATATTGTTAACCGACTAAACACCTGCTGGTCTATTAAAACTGATGTGCTAAGATTCAAACCCACTGTAACCAGCACTAATGGAATAGAGGGTTAAAGCCTTGACTACGGCCTGGGTGACTCGGGTACAATTAGCAGTTTGGGTGTTTCATGTCACTGCCAGAGAAGGATATATGGGCCTACCTTGGGGGAGAGTAGTAAGAACACAGTCACAATCCCTCAGAAAAAGGGCAGCAGTGGAGTGGGCATCGGGGGTGGGCTTATGTTCACCAAACCACCACCTGTTGGTTGCCTTCATTAGCAAGTGCAGGCAGCATGCAATTACAGGAGAAGAACACAGAGTCCCCAATGATGCATCTACCCAGGCCTTACCCCTGCCACCTATGGGGCTTAGGACCTATACATAAAAAATGCACTCATGGCTGGGTTGCCAGCAAGGGCAAAAACTCTCCAATGTCTAGCTAAATGACAGCTTCCTCCTGGAGATCCCCCACCACTAGGAACACATGGGCTCAAATTTGTTAGAGGAAGGCTTCAAGACAGGAAAAACAAGGGAAGGAAAAGCATTAAAAAAAAGGATTCAAACACCCTGTCCTGTGAAGCAATGTGGACAATGCAGCCCCACACACCTTACACCTGACCTATTAAGAATAATTTAAAGAAATTTTTGTTTATTGTGACACCACATTTTAAGGAACGTGATTTGGTAACCCGAATGTATGATGAGGGCTTTCCTAAGTTCATAACTTATGTCTTGCATCATTTAGTACCTTCTTATGCAAGGAAGGCATGCTAATGAATTGGAACTAATTTCCGCACAGTTCTACATCAGAAGCTTCTGACTGGTAGACAGCACAGGTGGGGTCAATCAATGGCCAAGCAACAAACCATAAGGTAAAGACAAGCAGCTTGTTCAATTGCACATGAAGTTTGTAATGCAGCTTTCATCCACCAGTCTAGAGTTCACTCCTTGTTCTCCATTAGAATCCTAAGTTGATTCAGAATCCAAAAGTAATGAGAAAAACAGCTGGCTTTCAGATGCGATGGAGTAACTTATGCAATTGTGCACTTCAGCTAATAAAATGAACTCATGAAGTCTGAACCTGTTCTTCCCCATGTTGTTGTTTCTACTGTAACAAAAAACAGACTCCTGCTGTGTTTCTCCCCCAGTGTTTGTATTTATCATTTTTCACATGCCATCTGCCTAGGAGGATTTTGCCTAGCCAGTTCAAAAAAGTGAACTCTTGTGATTTACTCCTTTTATAAGGTTCTATATGTGACACCATCATCAAACATTTACATGATATCCAAGTCTGGAACAGCAGGCTCTGGGGCAGGTTAACCTGAAGGGCTCCACTCAAGCCAGGCAAAGACCTTGCTAGGCCAAAAAAATAATGGGAGAGGAATCCTTGGCACTGTACAATGCTGCCACATAAAAGGTGAGCCTACAGATACCTTTTTGTGATAAGGCTGACTGGCAGGGAGTTCTCGAAATCAGCTAGAGGCTGGGTGGGACACACCCATCAGAATGCAATCAACACAGGTGAAGCAAATGTTACATCTCTTCTGCTGAAGTGTAAGACTGTCATAAGGATCAAGCCCTCACTACTTAAGGTCAACAATGTGCTTACAAGCCAGGAAGGTTAGGGCAGCAGGTTAATCTCAGATTCTCACTCCCTGTAGTGGCATTCCAACTGAGGTCTGGGACTGTGAAGTGGATCCTCCCACTAATCCCATCTTGTTGGAGTTTCGACCACCATTATCCTCCTGGAAGTGAAATGGGCTTGGTCTCTTATACACTATTAAGAGATGACCTGCTCGTGGCATATAAAGTAGTAAATGATGTAGTGCACATCCACAAGTCAAATGGTATCAGACCTTAACCAATTCCGCAACACAGAAAGAAAGGTTTGGAGGGACAGCTACAAATCCCAGAGGATACCAATAGTCTAGAAAAGACTCCCCATCCAATTAAAACGAAGCACATCACTGTCCCTGTTAAAAACAACTTCTTAGACCAAAGGATAGAAATAAGGAAATTTGCTAAAGGACTGCTCCCTGTGCTACTAACAGACAGAGGCCGAGCCTAAATGCCCTATCCTGCAGCAGGGGCCATTTTAATACTCAGTGGTTATGACACCAGAAACATTCTTTCACAAATAGAAAGTATAGGAATATAAATCATGGTAAGGGTATTTTAAACACCAAATTGGATAACCTAGCTAGGCTTAAAATGGCCCTTCACAACAGTTAGCCTAGTACTTACTGATGAACCTATGAACATTCCTCTCTGGCATATGCATTTAGCAGGACTGAACTTCAGGCTCTTGTGGCAGTGTTTTACATCATGTTTCAACCTAAAGCAATATCAGTATAGCCAGTTGGGGTGATGATTAATAAACTGATGGCAGAAGAAACACACTGCACATTTGCTTCAAAAGTGGGAACTTTGCACAGTTCATCAAGAGTCAGATCTCAACTATGACAGCAGTAGAAAAGAACTGGGGGGGGGGGGGGCTGAGGGGACAGACATATTTATGAAATCAGCATGTGATATCACAGAACGTGACAGCAATAGATATATGTTGGTAAGTAGTGAACAAGCCAAACTACGGATCCATTAAGGTGAGTCCTCAGTGTCAGATCTGAAAATGGTGTCTTAAACAAATAGTTTTTACAAAAGGCTCAGGAAAGCCTTTTTCAGCACAGGCATTGGTGCAAGACCTGCTTTTAGTCACAAAGGGAAGAAGACTGCTAAAGGACACTGGCCAGAGCATTGCTTACACAGCTAAGAAAATGCCAGTAACAATTAGAAATTCCAAGACTCATAGGTTCATAGGTATACACTAGGCTAATGACCACTAGGGCCTTTTTAAGCCTAGCCATGCATCCTAAATCTGACAAATTCTGATACCCTTGGTAGTGTAAGCAGGGATTTGGGAGATGAAACATTTATAAGCAGGGGCCTGGGAGACGAACCATTTACAGGCTGCCTGTGTCCATTACAGACATAGGTGCCAAACCAGGGGTTAATTTCCTGTTCCCCATCCAATTTTCCAAGTTGCACTTAAATTGGTTTAGGGTGGAAATCTGCTTCACATGGATGAGGAGACTGTTGCAGAGAAGGGGTAGTCTCTGGGATGCACACCTGTCTGTCCAGCAAGTCCTACGTATATCACAGGTAAGGTTTAAGTCTTGAGAATGGGTAATTCTTAAGTGAGAGTCCTGGAGTAGCAAGCCTTCTTCTTCTTTCGGCTGCTCCCGTTAGGGGTTGCCACAGCAGATCAACTGTTTCCATTTCTTCCTGTCCTCTGCATCTTGCTCTGTCACACCAGTCACCTGCATGTCCTCTCTCACCACATCCATAAACCTTATCTTAGGCCTTCCTCTTTTCCTGTTACCTGGCAGCTTCATCCTTAGCATCTTTTTCCCAATATACTCTGCATCCCTCCTCAGCACATGTCCAGACCAATGTAATCTTGCCTCTCTGGCTTTGCCTCCAAAACTTCCAACCTGGGCTGACCCTCTAATATACTTATTCCTAATCCTGTTCATCCTCGTCACACCCAGTGCAAATCTTAACATCTTCAACTCTGCCACGTCAAGCTCTGACTCCTGCCTTTTTGTCAATGTCACTGTCTTTAACCCATATAACATAGATGGTCTCACTACTCTCTTGCAGACCTTCCCTTTCACTCTTACTGGTACTCGTCTGTCACAAATCACTCCTGACACTCTTCTCCACCCACTCCATCCTGCCTGTACTCTCTTCTTCACCTCTCTTCCACACTCACCATTACTCTGAACTGTTGATCCCAAGTATTTAAACTCATCCACCTTCGCCACCTCTACTCCCTGCATCCTCACCATTCCTCTATCCTCCCTCTCATTCACACACATATATTCTGCTGACCTTCATTCCTCTTCCCTCTAGAGCATATCTCCACCTCTCCAGGGTCTCCTCCACCTGTTCCCTGCTCTCACTACAAATCACAATGTCATCTGCAAACATCATAGTCCACGCGAACTCCTGTCTGATCTCGTCTGTCAACCTGTCCATCACCATTGCAAATAAGAAAGGGCTCAGAGCTGATCCTTGATGTAATCCCACCTCCACCTTAAACGCATCCGTCACTCCCACATCAGATCTCACTGCTGTCACACTACCCTCGTACATATCCTGTACCACTCTTACATACTTCTCTGACACTCCCGATTTCCTCATACAATACCACAACTCCTCTCTAGGCACCCTGTCATATACTTTCTTTAAATCCACAAAGACACAATGCAACTCCTCCTGACCTTCTCTGTACCTCTCCATCAACACTCTCAGAGCAAACATCGCATCTGTAGTGCTCTTTCCTGGCATGAAACCATACTGCTGATCACTAATCATCACCTCCCTTCTTAACCTAGCTTCCACTACTCTTTCCCATATCTTCATGCTGTGACTGATCAATTTAATCCCTCTGTAGATATTACAGCTCTGCACATCACCCTTATTCTTACAAATCGGTACCAAAACACTTTTTCTCCATTCTTCAGGCATCCTCTCACTTTCCAAGATATCATTAAACAATCTAGTTAAAAACTCCACTGCCATTTCACCTAAAAACCTCCATGCTTCCACAGGTATGTCATCTGGGCCAACAGCCTTTCCGTTCTTCATCCTCTTCACAGCTATCCTTACTTCCTCCTTGCTAATCCACTGCACTTCATGATTCACTATCCACACATCATCCAACCTTCTCTCCCTCTCATTCTCTTCATTCATCAGTCCCTCAAAGTACTCTTTCCATCTGCTCAACACACTCTCCTCGCTTGCGAGTACGTTTCCCTCATTATCCTTTATCACCCTTACCTGCTGCACATCTTTACTAGCTCGCCTAATTGCATGAAAATGGGGACTTGAATATATTAAGTCTCAGATCAATATGCCTAAGACTACTGCTTTTACTTCTACGTACAGCAATCTCAGACTTAGTAAATATATATTTTACTTAGTAGTGTGGGAGGAGTGCAGGGGACCTACCCCCCCCCCCCAGGAAAAAGTATTTTGAAAAACAGCAAATGCCATTATTTACTATTCTCCTTTATTTTCACTCTTTTTTTTCCCTGTTCTTGGATTTGCAATTACTGGTCACAAAATTACTAAAGGAAGGCATACAAGCCAAATGTTATAGTGTAATGCCAAAATAACACTGCTAATGGAAAAGACACAGCACAACTACCACTCAACATCTTCTTTCAGTTGTTCCCGTTAGGGGTCGCCACAGCGGATCACCTGTTTCCATTTCTTCCTGTCCTCTGCATCTTGCTCTGTCACACCAACCACCTGCATGTCCTCTCTCGCCACATCCATAAACCTTATCTTAGGCCTTCCTCTTTTCCTGTTACCTGGTAGCTTCATCCTTAGCATCTTTTTCCCAATATACTCAGCATCCCTCCTCAGCACATGTCCAAACCAACATAATCTTGCCTCTCTGGCTTTGTCTCCAAACCTTCCAACCTGGGCTGACCCTCTAATATACTTATTCCTAATCCTGTCCACCATCGTCACACCCAGTGCAAATCTTAACATCTTTAACTCTGCCACATCCAGCTCAAACTCCTGCCTTTCTGTCAATGCCACTGTCTCCAACCCATATAACATAGCTGGTCTCACTACCCTCTTGTAGACCTTCCCTTTCACTCTTACAGGTACTTGTCTGTCACAAATCACTCTTGACACTCTTCTCCACCCACTCCATCCTGTCTGTACTCTCTTCTTCACCTCTCTTCCACACTCGCCATTACTCTGAACTACTGACCCCAAGTATTTAAACTCATCCACCTACGCCACCTCTACTCCTTGCATCCTCACCATTCTTCTATCCTCCCTCTCATTCACACACATATATTCTGTCTTAGTCCTGCTGACCTTCATTCCTCTTCTCCCTAGAGCATATTTCCATCTCTCCAGGGTCTCCTCCACCTGTTCCCTACTCTCACTACAGATCACAATGTCATCTGCAAACATCATAGTCCACGAGGACTCCTGTCTGATCTCGTCTGTCAACCTGTCCATCACCATTGCAAATAAGAAAGAGCTCAGAGCTGATCCTTGATGTAACCCCACCTCCACCTTAAACGCATCCGTCACTCCCACCGCAGACCTCACTGCTGTCACACTACCCTCGTACATATCCTGTACCAGTCTTACATACTTCTCTGACACTCCTGACTTCCTCATACAATACCACAACTCCTCTCTAGACACTCTGTCATATGCTTTCTCTAAGTCTACAAAACAGAATGCAACTCCTTCTGACATTCTCTGTACTTCTCCATCAACTCTCTCAGAGCAAACATCGCATCTGTAGTGCTCTTTCCCAGCATGAAACCATGCTGCTGTTCAGTAATCATCACGTCCCTTCTTAACCTAGCTTCCACTACTCTTTCCCATAACTTCATGCTGTGACTGATCAATTTAATCCCTCTGTGGTTACTACAGCTCTGCACTTCACCCTTATTCTTAAAAATCGGTGTCAAAACACTTTTTCGCCATTCCTCAGGCATCCTCTCACTTTCTAAGATTTCATTAAACAATCTGGTTAAAAATTCCACTGCTATTTCACCTAAGCACCTCCATGCTTCCACAGGTATGTCATCTGGGCCAACAGCCTTTCCATTCTTCATTCTCTTCATAACTATCCTTACTTCCTCCTTGCTAATCCATTGTACTTCATGATTCACTATCCCTACATCATCCAACCTTCTCTCCCTCTCATTCTCTTCATTCATCAACCCCTCAAAGTACTCTTTCCATCTCCTCAACACACTCTCCTTGCTTGCGAGTATGTTTCCCTCATTATCCTTTATCACCTTTACCTGCTGCACATCTTTCCTAGCTCGGTCCCTCTGTCTAGCCAATCGGTACAGGTCCTTTTCTCCCTCCTTAGTGTCCAACCTTTCATACAACTCTTCATATGCCTTATCCTTAGCCTTCACCACCTCTCTCTTTGCCATGCATCTCATCTCCTTATACTCCTGTCTACTTTCTTCATCTCTCTGACAATCCCACTTCTTCTTTGCCAACCTCTTTGCCTGTATACTCTTCTCTACTTCCTCATTCCACCACCATGTCTCCTTGTAGTCTTTCCTCTGTCCCGATGTGATACCAAGCACCTTTCTAGCCGTCTCCCTTACTACCACTAGCGGCACATTATTCTGTAAGGCAATGCTGTGGTCATAAATCTCTTGAGAGGGTGAGAAAGAGAGTATGGCTAAGCAACTGTTGATGATCATCTAACAGACAGGATGATGCAGTGAACCAGCAGTAGGAGCTTTTTGGGCTGGCCAGATAGAGATATGTACTCCACATGACAGTGGAACCATTATGGCTCTGTCTAGGCAGGACATGTATCCGAACTGCCTTGTTTCTTTTCTTTCCCTTTGTAATTCTCAACAGTGTATAAATAAAATTAATTTCAAAATGGTGTTTGGGTGAAAATAATTCTTCAGGACTACTAACAATATATTAAATGTTAAAAAATGGAATGAATTTTCATACCCAGTATGACACAAGCCTAAAAATACCACACAGTCCCTAGCCATGACTGTTGATGAGCTACTGTGAGCACTTTACTGCACTCCACAAGTAGCAGAAGGCAGAAAGAACTGATTGAGCTCTTTTTAAACTTGAAAAGGTAGAGCAGGAACGGACCACAGTTCAAAAACTGGAAAACACAAACTTGAGTCACTGAAGACGCAAATGTGTGAGGTATTCATTGGGGTCTATATTAGTTCGCCGAAGTCACTCTTCAGCAAACACACATTCATCAACCTGTAATCAGCGAAAATCACTTCCGCGATTCAGTGAATACTCCCAGGGCAATGAAATACTTGCCCCACAGCACAACTTTACCTCTTTCTCCACTGTAGCGCAATCTTGGAGTTGGTATATATATATATATATATATATATATATATATATATATATATATATATATATATATATATATATATAGTTGAGAGGGATGTGGGGGGTGAAGCCCCCCAGTTGGGTGGGGTAGATTTAGCTAGACTTGAGTCTGTTGTGCTGCGGGGCAAGTATTTCTTTGCCCTGAGAGTATTCAGCGAATCGCGGAAGTGATTTTTAGCTGAATACAGGTTGATGAATGTTCGCTAAACAGTGACTTCAGTGAACTAATATAGATCCATTCACTGAGATGGCAAAACAGATTATATTTCAGCAGTCCAAAAATCCAGGCGAAAAAACGGAGATCACAACCAGAGATAGTAAAATACTATCAAAAGTTCACTTTATTTAATGCTACCAATGCCACATGTTTTTGTCTGTAAGACATAAACTTCATCAGAAATACATTCAATAAAAAAGACCTTTCCTTTTCTTTTTATACTAACAGGCTGAAAAATGTATGTTTGTTATTAACTGGTATTTTCTGAAGAATATGAAGTATGAACCTCAAATGTATGCCATTATTTAGTGTCTTCAATCCTCTATGGTTTGCCAGAAAAACACAAATTTTATAAGGAGCACACCAAAAATGTTTTTTGTTCTTCTTTCGGCTTTACCCGGTTAGGGGCCGCCACAGCAGAACTCCGGTCTGCTAATGACTGGCAGTAGATTTTTTACGGGTGCCGAGTTGCCAGCTCGATGCCCAACCTTCAACGTAGGCACGCCCCTTCTACGCATGTCTTTCGAACGCCACTCGACCGAAAATATGAGGCAAAAATCTGGGCATTCTGCAAAAATCTGGACAGTTCAGAGGTATACTGGGATGCAACGTGTTGTTCCCCCATGAAGACTTCATTTATGAAGGGATAACATTTCTTCTTCATTTTATCTAAGGATGTGTAACAGTGGGTTATCAATATGTTGGAGCAATGCTCAGTTTATACGTAGTTGTGATTCAGACTGAAAACTTTTCTTTTTTGCAAATAAATCTGTTAATATTTGCCAGTACAAGTGCAGTGCAACAGCTGTGTTACGTACGTGACTGGGAGCAGACCACATAGTACAAAGTCAAGTTCAGCAGCTAAGGTAAAGCAACACACATTTAACACCATGGATCTCCTATAAGACTGTCTTGTTTTCAGTCAACTCAGGACAGACATGATGTAGTGAGATACTATGGATTCAACTACTTCAGTTGAGGCTTTCTGGGTATTTGATCATAAGAATCACAAACATTTTTTGGAAAACTCTTTTCTCCAAACCCACCTGCTGCAACCTCAAACATCATTATAAAAAGGATGAGGAGACACTCAAGGCCATCTCTTATTCACTTTCATTTCTTCACTTTTGCAGAAATGGTCTGCAAGCAAAATGCCTCTATTTTATGACCCATACCAAATTACCTGAGTTATAATTATCCTGCTTCCAGATGAATTAATTAAATGTATTTAGCTTTTTATGCAGGTATTTTTGTGTCAGTTATGTTCAGACTGCGATAAAATAATATACTTATAATGAATACCCAACATTAGTATGCCACATACTTGTGAAATGCTGCATGCGTACCAGCTTGACTAATGAGACAAAATGGACAGATGGGTTCATGCAATACACAATTTAAAAGCACAAAGGAGCAATTAATGCTAATCAAGTGCTAGTCTCCACGCAAAGGTCAACAAAAGCAGTAACAGCTGTCATTTACAATGAGCATGATCCCTGACAGCTACAGGATGATATTGCTGACTAGGTCAGAACATCTATAAAGAGGAAAAAATAAATCAATGTCACTCTTATGACAACTGAGAAATCAGAACATATTGTAACAGTTTCTTATAAAGCACAAAAGTAATCAGCAACAGCATGCCTTGATTTAGAAAACGTTTTACTTCTATAACATAACACAAATGGCTTAAAAATTATTATCAAAAGCTGTTAAACAAGTTCCTTAGTTTGTAGGGCACCAGACAGATGGTCTTTGTACAAGTTAAAAAAATGACATATTTCAAAGTACCACCATTAAAATATACACACCTGACGGAACTGTCCCTCAGACACACCATCTCGGTAGAAAATAATGCGAGTAGGTTTGAAGCGGGTTGACTTGTAAAACTGGATGAGCAGCTCCCGCACCATAGAGGCCAGGTCATGGATAATTTCTTGACGGGGTCTTTGCACTCGCACTGTGGCACAGTACCGACTTGGATGGGCATCCATACTACCTACAACCTAAAAAAAAAAAAAAAAAAAACTGTCAATAACTCTATCCTCCATCTGTGTAGCCATTTTATTCATCAGTATGTTGACTATCATTCACTAATAATAACCAATATACTTAGGAGAGCCCTAGCTGCCTAAAAGCTGCACAACAAAAGGATAACAAATCTGACAGAAGCAGTGAGTTTAGAATTGAAATAATACTTCAATGTAAATTCAAACAGCAGAATAGTTAATGGTTTAGTTTTGTGTTCTACAGTAACTGAGTGGACTAAGCAATTACCAGTTATCTGTAGTTATCTGTAGTGACCAATGGTTAACACTCCACATAGTATTAAATACCAATAAACACCTGAATACTCTCCATAGCTAACCTCTGAGATTGACTGTTATCGGATATTGTCACTTCAGCACTTTTTCTGGGTGTGCTCTCAGCAACTAGTTTATTAGTTCATTTTTCAATATGCATTCCCATATCCAGATATAAATGTCCTGCCCTCATTGCATGCTGGGCATGCCAGCATCAGGGACAACACATGCCCTTAGCCCCAAAGGAACCAAGGTTTTGGATGCAAATAACTATAGAGAGAGAGGTAACAGAGTGGGATGAGGCCAGGAACAAGTCTGGGCTGCAACTTAGAGACTGCCTTTCCTAGCAGGGACTCGTATCAGAGTACAGGCAAAGAGAAAAGGATAGGGGAGTCCTAAGCAAAAGACCTGGTCTGGTAGAGTTTTTGTCAAATCTAGAAAAGAAGCTGCTTTAAAAAACACATAATTAGGAGGAAATATAAACCACTGCATAACTATAAGAATCAATCAGGAAAATTAGTAAGAAATATAAAACACAGCATAACTAAGAATTGATCAGTGAAGCAAACAGACTGCAGCAATGCTTCCCTCATCAATGAAAAATACTTTTGGCTGTTGAGTTGTTGAGAGACCAATCATGAGGAAGCAGTATGTGGCTGCTCAGCCTGTCTGCAATCATGCTGGCCTACCCTGAGATGTGTATTGTTACCAGAAAGCAATATGACAATAGAGACAGTTCCCAAACTCTCACAGCTTCTTGGAACAAAGGACAGGATCTCATTCTGCACTTCTTGTCGATGTACCATACCACTGCTATGTTGTCCAAGTGGATAGATACTGTACCTTGAAGAAGCAGTTCTCGAAAAGCCTGCAACTTTAAGGAGACTGCCCTCATCTCCAATATGTTTATTTGAAATCAGGCCTCCAAAACCGTCCAGGTACCTTGAACTGTCTTATCTGGATGAGTCTGTCATGAGAATGGACAACCTGTCATAAGGTTTTCTGGATGAGTCCACCAAAAAGGGTGCTTGTAGACAAAGCTTTGAAAGCATGATTAGCTTTGCCATCAAGCTATGTCAATTGACACCACTGAGTCTTTAAAGTCAGTTGTAGCACTTTTCATGTGAAATTGGGCATGAAAAACAGTTTTGTATTGTGGCTGCCATGAGACCTAGAACTTGAAGGACCAAGGCTGCAGTGGTGCATAGCTGAATTTTGATAGAATAGTAAATGAATCCAATATATATATAGGAATTCTGGGCCCTTGTTGGTGTAGATACATTCAACATGATTTTGTAATGCTTATACTGTATGGAATGAACTCTGTATATGGAAATTCTGAGCCTTTATTGGTGCGGATGCATTCAACATGATTTTGTAATGATTGAACTACAGAATGAACTTGGTCTAATGGCAGAATACCCAGCTGTTGAACGGTGCCTGTTTGGCAACCAAAAAAACAACGGGATCTAAGAAGATTCCATTTGAGATTTAAGAATGTTGATGGTGATCACCAAGGATAGACACATCCAGAGCAAGTATTCTCTTGCTAGAATTAACCTCTGTATTTTTGATGCCGCTACTGAAGCCATGCATCTGGTGAACACCCAGAAGGCTACAGTGAGAACTAAAGACACAACTCTGAGTGGGTAATGATCGACTCCCACATAATAGAGTTGGAACTTTTGGATGCCTTGGCCATTTTGTCATAGAGGTAGGCATCTTGAAGATCCATTCTTCTTCTTCTTGCAAGCAAGGGAAGATGGACTGCATAGTCCTTTACGTATTGATTTAGAAAGCTGAGGTCCAAAATTGGTCTAAGTTCCTGAGTCTTTTTGGTCATCAAGAAGAGTCTTATAATCTAGATCCTCTTTAGTCTGGTGGGATCACTGATGACTCTATATAACAAACGGGTTGCAATTTCATGTTCTGCCACATTTCAGTTTTGGGGTGGAACCTGGACAGGATTGTAGGGCAGCTTTATTGGATAATGGGAAAATGGTACAGTACAGTACAGCCTCTGGACAAAAATCTCTTTCATCCAACTGCTCTGCATGACAGCTATGCATCCCCTGACTGTCTACATGGTGGGTCAGGCAAACAGTTCAGGGGTTACATTGTCTGTTACTAGGAGAAGGACCTTGGAACCTATGCTGCTGTTGTCCACTTCAGGCTCTTTGGAGGAGACCACTGGAGAAATTCCCTCCACCCAGTGAATTCTTGTCAAAACATTGCTGCTGCAGCAAATGTTGGGATTTCCTGTACCAAAGGTTCTTGGCTATTTTCTGGTTCCTCTAGTAAAAAGTAGCTGCTCTATCTGTGACTTTATTAAGGGGATGCATGAATAGCAATGTAAATGAACTCAAGGTTGCCACCTGTGTCTACAGCTCTTTATGGGTGCCTCCTGGAGACAACTGCTTCAGACATTGTAAGGTCTTGTTTGCCATCTCTCTCTGTGAAATGAACTATGTGCCATGTATTTCATTGTCCTAACAGCGAATGTACTTGACAGACAGACAAGGTCTCTGAGCCTATTCATCATTATGCAGTCTTTGTCTGGAGGATGTACGGCTTAGGCCTCCTCTGGAGGCTCTAGTCTGGTGGCTGTTGACACCACAATAGAATCCACAAGTAGCAGTTACTTCTGTGTGGCCTATCCTCTGGGGTTCACAGCACTGTATCAGGTTTTCTCAGAACAAATTCAATCACATCCAGCTTCTCCATACTCTAGTACAAACCAAGTGTATTAATTTGTTGGAGGGGACCAACCAAGCTGCTGGAGGGAGAGGACCAGAAAGCATCCTGAAGGAACTCTTCCTCCAGACAGATGGGGTCATACAGCCAAGATCCCTCTGTCACACTGTCTCCAATACTTCTCTGATCAGGCAGTGTAACTCCCGAACTATTTGTGATCTTCTAGAAAGGAATGGGGGGCAACCTCCCCCTTCACAGAGACCTGTCTGGAATGGAAGACTTTGGTAGGGAGTGAAGGTACTTCCTCTTGCAAGCTCTCTTCCTAAGAATGTTCAGGAGGATCATTCAAGCTTCCTTAGGGAACAGTCTAATCCAGACCTCAAATACTCTGTGTGCCTTAAAGTCCTTGATCATGAAAGGGTAAGATTAAAGAGTGGCTACTGGGTTGTACAGCAGTAGTGAACAAAGGAGGAAATGAACTGTGAGGTTAAGTTTGGCCTCCCAGGCCAAGGACAACCACAAAACATTCGTCAGCCATGTCCACAACCTCAAAAGTAATACACACTTGTGTGCAGAACTCATTGTAAATGGTGCCACCTATACTGAGCCAGAAGATATAGCAAACCTCATGGCTGATAAATTCAGCTCTAACCTTTCTCCTCTTTCCCTCTCAACCTTCCCTAAGGAAATATAATCAAATACAACTCCCCCTATTACTACTAGGGAACAGGTCCTTAATGCTCTCTCTAAGACCAAGAACACTGCATCAATGTGTCCAGACAATATCCCAGGATGCCTTCTAAATAGCATGAAACATGACCTATGATGGCCTCTGGAATTACTGTTTACCTGTACCCTCCAAACAGGCTTTGTGCCTCAAGAATGGAGAAAGGCAACAGTCATCCCTCTGCACAAAGGTGGGCCATCTACAGATTCTGGAAACTACAAACCCATAAGTCTCACTAGTCTTGTATGTAAAGCCATGGAAAGAATTATCATGGAGATGATCGAAAGAGGTACAGTAAACCTCCAGACACTGGACCCAACCAGTTTGGTTTTGTAAAGGGCAGATCATGCCTACTCAACATGGTGGACTTATTTAAGAAGGTCACCAAAGCCTTGGATGAGGGCAAAATCATTCACACTGCCTACCTTGACCTGGCCAAGGTATTTGACACAATATCCCACTTGGGCATTGTTAACAAACTCAAGAGGTTAGGTACAAACCCGTATGTCAGCTGGTGGATAGCCAACTGGCTCACAGATAGGACCCAAGAAGTTAGAATTGAGGCGTCCACCTCTACAAAGAGGCCAGTCACAAGCTGGGTCCCTCAGGGTTCAGTCCTTGGACAGCTCCTTTTTGGCATTTACTTCTCAGATGTCAAGGCCAATGTCAGTGGTCTCTGGCTGACTAAATTTGCAGATGATTACAACTTAGGAGCTGCTACTGAATCTCATATTGACACAAACATTCTCTAGGAGGGGCTAACACAGGCAAACAACTGGTGTCAGAGTCATGGACTAAAACTAAATGCCAAGAAATGCATAATAGTATCCTTTGGAAAGTCATCCATCCCTGGTAACTATCATATTTACAACACACCTCTTAGAGTTGACCCAGTAGTCAGGGCCTTAGGGACACACACAGATAGTAATCTAGCCTTTGATTATCACGTGTCTACAGTGGTGAGGAAATCATTCTATGTTGCGTAACTTATAAACAAAGGTATGGCATCTAAGTCCAAGGAAGTCATTGTTCCACTATATTCGGCATTCATCAGACCTATCATTGATTACAATACCCCCTTCGGTATGTACTTAACCAGGCATATCCAACAACTGGAACGCCCACAGAGGTTACTCACTAAAAGAATACAGGGCATAAGTAATATGTCCTATGCAGACCACCTCAGGGCCCTATCCCTGTATTCCGTCTCCTTCAGGCTTTTGAGGGGAGATCTGTGCCTGGCATACAGGGCATTGTCAGATCCCACTCTGATGGACCTCCTGCATATCCACAAAACAAACAGTACCACAATTATCCATTCTAAACCTTGCATGTGATATAAATAAGACCTACTGGAGAGATAGGTATGTATGCCAGAGACTACCCCTTCTATGGAATAGGCTCCCCATCCATGTGAAGCAGAGTTCCTCCCTAATCCAATTCAAGTACAACTTGGTCAATTGGATGGAAAACCGGAAATTCATCCCTGGTTTGGCACCTATGTCTCTGATGCAAACAGACAACCTGTAAATGGTTCATTTCCTAGGCCCATGCTTACACTTATCAAGGGTATCAGAACTCGTTAGAGATTTGGGATGCATGGCTGGGCTTAAAAAGGCCCTTGTGGTCGTTAAACTAGTAAATACCTATGAATGAGCAGGTGCCTGTTCCAACCGCCCAATCCTCTACGGTCGCTAAACATTGAGGATCTTTCTGAGCTGCCCCAGGCCAAAATCATCAACTTCAATAGCATCAGCTCTGAGGACAGTCTTGACACCATAGTGGGAGGAAAGACCTTGGTGCTGCCCGATGATGCTGACAATACCAACACTGAGGCTATGGGGCAGGCTTCTACACTGAAAGATTCAAAACTGGATGCATCTACACCCACAAAGGCCCAGAAATCATCAGGGCAGATGCCAGTATAGATTAATCAGCACTGACTCTGTCAAGCCTAGTGAAGGAGTGCACCAACATAATTGGTTTCAACACCTCTACTAGTACCAAGGGCACCTGCACCAAGGAAGAAATAGATAAAGGAGCCCAGTATCTTGGCATAGATTCTCCATTTGGCTCCACGTCTTCTCATGTTGAAAGAATTCCCAGGGTAGGAAATGAAACAGCAAAGAGTTGCCTATCTTTGCATGCTGCCCTAGCCACAGAGGGGGGTCAAGAGAACACCTAACAGAAGTTGGGCCTTGACAAAGACCATCACCATCTTGTTGCAGCCAAGTTGCATAGGGCTTTGAAGAGACAGTACAGTTTTGTACCTACCATAAATGTAGATATTCGAGTGCTAATACAGCTGCAGTCATAACAGATGGGTTCTCCTGCCGTCAGGCGGGTCCTCGGTCCGCCGAATTCCAAAGTCTAGGTCTGGCGTAGGTTGTCATCGCTTCTTCCCTGACGTCAGTGCGACAGGGGTATAAAGGAACCAGCCGACACCATTTTCTTCAGTTTTTCTTGCCCCAGATGTCAGGTGCCCCCAGAAGGAAGGCAATACATAAATTTGTGTAATAAAGCAATGCAATATAATCAAAATACAGTAGTTGCAAGCAAATACACCATAAATGAATACCCCAATCAGGTTGTATGAGGATGTGTTAGCCTATAGGCCTGTCCCGGGAGGGAAACCTGGACTGCAGCTGTATTAGCACTCGACCATCTACATTTATGGTAGGTACAAAACTGTACTATGTTCATCGTGCATACAGCTGCAGTCATAACAGATGGGTAGAATCCCAAAGCTAAGAAAGGGGTGGTAGGCACTAGGTGGAACTAGGAGGAGCCAGGATGCCCTGCAAGACTGTAGTGGCAAAGCCTGCTCTAGTTTTGGAGTATAATGGTAGGTGGTAGTGCTTGGAGAAGGTATGCACAGAACTCCAAGTGGCTGCTTCCAAAATATCTTTGGTAGGAACTCCTCTGAGGAAAGCTGCAGAGGTAGCTGTGGCCCTTGTGGAGTGAGATCTGATGCCTGTAGGTACAGTTTTGCCATGAAAAGAATAGCAAAAGCGTATGCAGTGGGCTATCCATTTTGAGATTGTCTGTTTGGAAATTGGCTTTCCTTGAGCTCCTACAGCATAGGACACAAAGAGCTGTTCTGATTTTCTGAAAGGCTTTGTTCTGTCCAAATAATAACGCAGTTGTCTGTGGATGTCCAAGGAATGTAGTAATCTCTCCCCTTTGTTTTGAGGATTAGGATAAAAGGTAGGTAATTGTATGGCCTGATTCAAAGCTACCCTGGATACCACTTTAGGCATAAAGGACGGGTTGGTTCGTAAGGAAACTCTGTCCTGATGGAAGATGATAAAAGGCTGCACAGCCATGAGAGCTTGTAGTTCTGAAACTCTACGAGCTGAGGTAATAGCCAGAAGGAAAGCTGTCTTCCAGGACAAATATTGCACACAGTGCAGACTGGATTAATTGTTGACTGCAACTGAGTTGAAAATATAAGTATCTTGATTTGTTTTTTATTATTTTTACAGATTATTGTTTTTAAAATTTAATATATATATATATATATATATATAGCACTTTGCCTATTCTGTATCTTTACAAATCCTTATCTGTTTAAAAACTTTTATTTGTGTCTCTAGTGCTTGCTGTCTGTAGGCTATTCTGTATCTTTACAAATCCTTATCTGTTTAAAAACTTTCATTTGTGTCTCTAGTGCTTGCTGTCTGTAGGCTATTGTTTTAACTGAAGCCTTTCCTCTGTGTAATTATCTGTTGGCTAGTGGGGGCTGGTTCTTGTAAAAAAAAAAGCCTATTCTGTATCTTTACAAATCCTTATCTGTTTAAAACTTTCATTTGTATCTCTAGTGCTTGCTGTCTGTAGGCTATTGTTTTAACTGAAGCCTTTCCTCTGTGTAATTATCTGTTGGCTAGTGCGGGCTGGTTCTTTTGTGTTCTTGTAAAAAAAAAAAAAAAGCTGTTCTGGTACTTAAGCCCTAACTTTGATAGGGTTTCTGTCTTTACACACAGTGCAGACTGGATTAATTGTTGACCGCAACTGAGCTGAAAATATAAGTATCTTGATTTTTTTTTTGATTATTTTTACAGATTACTGTTTTTAAAATTTAATATATATATAGCACTTTGTCTATTCTGTATCTTTACAAATCCTTATCTGTTTAAAAACTTTCATTTGTGTCTCTAGTGCTTGCTGTCTGTAGGCTATTTTTCCCACCTTCCCTCCCTGTTGGTGTCTTGCTCTTATACTTGGTGGCTTTGCAGTTGCCCACCCCTACTATGACACTCCTCCCAGTCTAGTGTCATTAGCTCATTCTGCCTAATACAGAGAGAACATTTGATAAGGCCTTCTGTTCCTCCTTTTTCCCTTTCAAAAAGAAAAACAAAACTTTTTTTTTTTTTTTTTCGCCTGAACCTCCTTGTGTTCTGACTGTGCTTCTCAAACATTTTGGAAATATACAGTATATTTCAGAGCATTTATTATAACTGTAATAGCCTTAATATTGCTACAACTCTAGTGCTCTAGGTTGCACTGCATCTGAAGTGTTTGTGTGTTTTAGCTGCTTTTCTGTATATATAGACTTTTCTGTTTCTTTTACTAAATAAGCTCTGTAAAGTTGTTTTATTGCATTCCTGCCTGTATCTCTGTGTGTTTTTTTGCACCTTTTAAAGTTTGTTTTGCTTAGTTTAATTGGTAGGCTACACACTCAAGTGCGCTAGCCGAATTAAAGCATTTATTGTGTTTCTGTACCTAATTTCTGCTACTTTGTAAAAAAAAAAAAAAAAAAAATTCCCTTGTTTCCCGCCTTTACTGAACTAGAATAGTCCAGTCTTCAGGTATTGCTGATTTCTGGGCTGTGTCATAGTTCCTGTGTTGCCCATACCCTTATTTGGATAGGAGGAAGCTTCTTTGTTCACCAGTGAGAGTGGGGAGCTCTGAGCAGCCTATCTGTCCCTTGAGGAGTGGTTCCAGCCCAGTGACCTGTAGCTTATGGGCTTGCTGAGTCTAATTATGGTGGCTGCCAAAAAAGCAATTACTAGAAAATGGAAATCAAAGTTTAGACCAACTTTACTAGAAGTAGTGAATACAGTAACAGTGACAAAACAACTGGAATGGGGATCTTTAGAAAAGGGAGGGAAAAAACTACATAAGAAAAAAATGTGAATTGTGGGAACAACATATGCAGAGCAGGAATGAGGTTTAAGAGGCAGGATTGGAATTAGCCATATAATACTTAGCTGACGATAACTGGATAGGTTATAAGTGAGGTATAATGTTTGCAACTACAGTTGTTTCAATGGTGTATGTAATGTATGCTGTTTGCAACTGAAGTGGTAGCTTGTTGTTTGTTTTTCATTTGTATAAATGTATGATTGCCTGTGTCACATGTGAACATGTGAAAATTTAATAAAGATGTTTGTTGGGGGGAAAAAATAATCCTTCAGGCTATTAACCTGAGTGTGGCTCAGGGAACGGAAGACAGACTCCTTGGCTTGGCTGTGGAGATCTACTTCCTGAGGTAAGGTGTAGAATCTCCACTCACTGAGTGTCAGGATGAAGGAGAAAAAGAAGTTATGTCTTACCATAACGTTCGATCTGTATTGTTGATCCTTGTTCAGTCATTACGTTTGGGTATCGATTCCGACCTCGGAACCGAGCCGGCCATCTTCCAAGCTCACGTCAGCTACAAACTCTTGAGTTAAAACTCTTACCCAGAATTCCCCTCTCCCTGCTACCTCAGAATTCCCCTCTCCCTGTTACCTCAGATTTGAGTTTGCAAGTCAAAAGAAGGTAGCGGCTACCTCTGGTCAAATGACCTAAAAAAAACGGATGGTGAAATCCACTAGAAGCCACAGGAGGGGGAAGGAGGGAGGGTCATAATGACTGAACGAGGATCAACAATACAGACAGAACATTATGGTAAGACATAACTTCTTTATCTGATATTGTTAATCCTTGTTCATTCCTTACGTATAGGACAGAGTCCCCAGCTACCTCTATTCCTGGGAGGCTCTCATGGAAGGACATTCCTGAGCACCATAGAACCAAAAGATGCTCTTCCCCTGGAGGCCAAATCCAATTTGTAATGATTGATGAAGGTATGAGGCATAGCCCAAGTTGCAGCTGCACAGATGTCTTGTAAAGAAGCTCTGGCATGAAAGGCAGCAGAAGTTGCCACCGACCTTGTCAAATGAGCCTTGATGGTAGTCGGCAATGGAATATTACTTTGTGTATGAATGAAGGTCACAATGTCTTTCAACCATCTAGCCAATGTGACCTCAGCAACAGTACATCCTAATCTAGGTCCAGAATAGGCCAAAAATAACTGGTCTGATTTACGAGAGGCCTTAGTCCTGTTCAAGCAGAAGCAGATTTACCTGTGAATATCTCCTTTGTTTGAATGACTGGAGAAGAAAACTGGCAATTCAATGGTTTGATTAATGGACATTTCAGTGATCACTTTTGGTAGAAAGGAAGGATTAGTTCTCAAAGACACTCTATCTCTATGAAAAATCAAGTATGGACTCTTGATGCATAAGGCTTGAAGCTCAGAGATACGTCTGGCAGAAGTAATGGTGACCAAAAACAAGGTTTTGCATGACAAATACGTGAGGTCGCAAGAAGAAGCTGGTTCGAAAGGTGGCATTGTCAGAGCTTGTAGAACTAATGACAGGTCCCATGGTTGAATAGGTTCTCTAAAAGAGGGCTTCAGATGATTCACACCTTTTATGAAGGTCTTGCATAATTTGTGTGACATAAGAGAGGAGTCTTGGACACCCTCATGGAAATTAGATATTGCAGCCAAATGAACTCGAATGGTAGAGGCCGACAGACCCGATTGAAATAGATAGGCTAGATACTCTAGTAATATCGACACTGGTGCTGAAAAAGGATCTGCTTGCTTTTCTTTCAGCCAAAAGGTAAATCTTTTCCACTTGCTTACAAAAGTAATTCTAGTGGAAGACTTATGAGATGCAATAAGAATGTCCCGTACTGGTAAAGAAAGATCATTCTGCCTGGCAATCAAGGGAATTGGAGGAGCCAAGCTGTGAGCTTCAGGCTGTCCAAGTTGGGATGAATCAGATTCTGTGGATGGGAGATCAACCCCGGGGTTGGATGGAGAATCCATGGTTGAACTAGCAGGTGAGGCCAAAGGAAGGGGAACCAAATCTGACGAGGCCAATATGGTGCTATGAGGATCACCCTGCTCTTCAACCGATGGGCTTTCTTCAGAAACTGGGGAATGAGGGAAGAGGTGGAAAAGCATAAAGAAGACCCGAGGGCCAATCGTAGACTAAAGCGTCCCTGCGTGACTGTCCCAGAGGGAGAATCAGGGCGAAGTAGTTGCTGCATTTGTAGTTGGTCGGGGATGCAAAGAGATCGCAGCAAGGACAGCCCCAGTGGTGGAAGATCTCCGCCGTTACCAAGGGATTCAGGGACCACTCGTGAGGTTGTAGAATGCACCTGCTGAGTCTGTCTGCTATCACGTTGGAACTCCTGGGAATGTGCATTGCTAGAAAGAAACAGTTGGTAGCCATCACCCATTGCCATATCCTCATGGCCTCTCAACAAAGGAGGCAAGACTTGGTTCCGCCCTGTTTGCTGATGTACCAAACCACCGCCATGTTGTCTGATTGCATCGCAATAGTCCCAGATGACAGCAGGGGGTGGAATGCTTGCAACGCCAGCAGATCCGCCCTCAGCTCTAGAACATTTATATGCAGTTGGGCCTCCAATTCGGATCAAGTGCCTTGGACTGTCCGACACTGACATAGCACCCCCACGCCATCAGGGAGGTGTCCGTGGTCACTGCAGCCTTGGACTGCTGGGGGGAGAAGGGGCGAGACCATTGTGACGGGTTGTGGGTCATCCACCAATTTAAATCCTGTTTGCACCTGTGAGTTACTCGAATCTTGGCTGAAAGAGGATGCTGAAAAGGATACCATTGGGTGAGCAGCAGCCATTGTAGAAGCCTCATGTGAAACCTGGCCAGGAGGACAATGGTGATGGAGGCTGCCATGGAACCCAACAGCTGTAGGACAGAGTGAGCTGTGGATTTCTCCCTTGAAAGGACTGGGATCAGTTGTTGCTTTATCCTTAGAATTCTGTGCTCTGGAATGGATGCTTTGCAATTCTTGGTATCCAATATGACCCCTATGAATTCTGTGGACTTAAATGGGGTGAGATTAGATTTTTGCCAGTTTATGGTTATGCCTAGCCTTTCTGCACCGAGGAGAGAGTATGCCAGGGCTTCTTCCAATAGATGTCTGGTGGGGGCGGAGATAGGCCAGTCATCTAAGTATGGAAACACCTGGAATCCTTGTAGTCGCAAGTGAGCTGTGATGACTGCCATGCACTTTGTGAACACTCTGGGGGCTGTAGAGAGTCTGAAGGGCAGTACTCTGAACTGGTAGTGAATGGCTCCCGCACCGAAGCGCAGAAATCTTCTTGATGGCCTGTCCACTTTTATGTGGTAGTACGCATCTTGAAGATCTATTGAGCACATCCAATCATCTTTTTCCAAAAGTGGGAGGATAGACTGTATTGTGACCATCTGGAATTTTTGTACTCTTACAAACGTGTTCAATACACTGAGATCCAAAATTGGTCTCCAGTCCCCGGTTTTCTTTGGCACCAAAAATAGTCTTGAGTAGAATCCGGATCCTATCTGGTCTGGAGGGACTATTTGGATGACTCTTTTTCTTAGCAGCTTTGCTATCTCTAGTGCTGCTTATTCCCTTTGACTGGGTGGAACGTTGGGTAAGTTTGTTGGGGGGGGGGAGGCAGGACAAAGATCGAAGGGAATATGGTAACCTCTGGTTATTATCCTTTGTACCCAAGAGTCGGTGGTGATGGTTAGCCAGGCAGAAGGGTACAAGGAGAAACAACCCCCAACCACCTCCAGAGGAAAGGAGTTGGGCCGCTCTTCAGGAGCGCTGGTAGGATTGACCAGGAAGAGAGTCCCTGGAACCCTGGTTACGCGGACCCCCTCTGCCCCGAAAAGGGTGTCTTCCCTGTGAGTTTCCTCCTCTGCCTCTAGGGGAGAACTCGGCCTGTGTGTCACGGAAAGGACCCTGAGACTTTTTTTTACCATATCTTCCCACTCTTCTGGTTTCTGGAGAAAGCACATTGAGGGGAAGAATAACAGATACCCACAGCAGAAAGGGTCTTGCCATCCTGTTCACATCTGGCCAATGTGCTTTTAACCTTGGGTCCAAACAATGAAGAGGCTTCGATGGGAGCGTTGAGAAAGGAAGCCTTGAAGTGTTCCACGAAATTACATAAGCACATCCAGGCGTGTCGTCTCAAAACAATGCCTGAGCTCACCGCTCTAGCTGCTCCTTCTGATGAGTGAGATAGCAGGCGCATGGAGGAGTTTGATATCGATTCAATGGTAGCCAGCTGAGAGGCCACTTTGTCATGGACCTCATCAGACATGGCAACAGCCAAAGTTTCAGAGAGCTCAGACACTAAATCCCTTTGAAGCCTGGTAAAGTGTGCCATATAATTCAGAGACCTGATTGCAAAGGTTGCTGATGCAAAAGTAAGCTTCCCTATTCTGTCCAGAGCCTGTGATTCTTTGTTGGGCGGATGGACAATCTGGCTTTCTTCTTCCACCAGGTCCTTCTTGGTTGCGGCTGCCACAAACAGAATATCTACAGAAAGACCTTTGGACTAATGGGGGTCAGTAGCAGGAGGGGATAAAATGTTATCTGGCCTCTGAGGAATGGCCTCAACGGTGTCAGGAACCTTCTACGCATGCTGCACGATAAGCCAGACCAATTCGTCGGCAGGTGGAGTAACCCAGGAGATAGGGGGCCGGGCACGAAAGGCCTGCAGAAACACAGACTCTTCAGTGGTCGGGTTAGAGGGCTGCCAGTCACCTCTCTGTTTAAGGATTTCAGGATATCACCAAAGGATACCTCAGAGGGTGAGCGAGAGGACCCTTCCCCATCATCAAAGTCTGTGTCTTCAGTAAGGGACTCCTCTGTGGAGTCCATGTGCTATCTCTTGCACAAGCTTTTTCGATGAACTTCCTCAGAGGGAGAAGCTGGGGAAGACAATGCAAAAGGGGTTTCCTGTGGGAGTACATCCTGAGGCCCTTGCACCCGGTGTCCGCTAGGAGCGACTTGTGTACATTGCTGTCCAAAGGAGGGCAGGGAGATTGACAGCACAGTATCGCCAGCAGACACCAAAGCCTCCTCCATTAGTTGGAAGGCCGGTCCATCTGAAGAGGGGTGAGTTTCACCCCTCCCCTAAGTGGCTCAGCCTGCCGACTCGGAGTCCCTGGATAGCTGTGAAACACCAAATTACATATGCCACAGCTAACATCCTGGGTCATAGCAAAACTCTCCTGCCACGAAGGCAACTGCGGTTCCTTAGTGAGATCCATAAAGGGAACTGTAGAGGGGGAAGACTGTGCTATATCAAGGGGCTTCAAAGGCAATGAAGGAGGAGAATAAGTAGGGGTCTTTGGCAAAGGGTGATCACTTCCCAAGGAAGGATAGCCCCCCCCCGGGGGGGGCGGGATACATCTGGCCAAAAGCACTTGATCCACAAGACGCAACATGTCGTGTTCAGAGAGGCTTCTAGTGGATTTCAAGGACACGGCTGAGGGAGAGTCAGGTCTATCCACACATGGGATAAGCTCGGTGCCCACCTCACTAGTCTGCACTGAAAACAACGGGGCCATAAGAGACTGAACTACAGGTGTCTACACCAAGGAAATCATCGGTGCCAAAGTCATGGTCTGCACCGTCAACAAGGTCAGTGTTGAAGTGGTTGTCGGTGCCGTGGCTGGGACCGAAAAAATCGGTGTCAGTAACTGAGTTGTCGGTTCCGGGTAAGGTGACGGATGTGGTTACAGTCTGCGCCGACTGGATAGTTGGTGCCATTAGAGAGATCTGAACCGAGGAGCCCCTCAGTACCAATATGGTAAAGGGCATGCTAGTTGGTGCCGAAACCACAGATGGCACCAATGACCTCAGTGCTGAAGATCTAGGCACCGAAAGTGCTGGAGCCAAAAGAGTCAGATCCGAAGTAGAAAGCTTAGCCTTCTTGGGTCTCCGTTGTTGGGAGTCCCCAGTCGGGGACGAAGGAAGAGATTTGGCCTTTGAATGATCATCAGTCTTTTTCTTATGGGATCTTGGAGGGGTTGAGGCCTCCGACCCAGAAATAGCCTCTGAAAAGGAGATTTGAGTAGCCCCTTCAGTAACAATTTATTTTTCCTCTCAATCAACGTCCTGTTAGAGAAGTTCTTACAAATTCCACAGGGTGGCTCAACTAATAAATGAGGCACACCCAAGCAATAGACACACAGAGAATGTGCATCTGAAGTAGGTAATTTATGACCACAATTTGAACATCTCTTAAATCCTGGACTACCTTTTTTATCTGCCATGATAGGAAAGAAGGAAATCAGAAATACCAGCAATGGTACAAGGAATACCCGAAGGTAATGAAGAAAAGGGGACTACCAACGATGGTATAGAAGAAAATACCTTGCGGTAAAAAGATTGAAAAAAGTTTTAAGAAGGGATAGTCGCTAAATGCGATAAGGTAAGAGGAAACAATTTAGAAACTTTTCTGAGAGAAAAGGTTGTTTTAGACTAGTATGACAACAAAATTTTATACTTAGCTCAAGAGAAGTAGCTTGACACGACCGAATGGCGACACGGCAAACAAAATCTGAGGTAACAGGGAGAGGAGAATTCTGATTAAGAGTTTTAGCTCGAGAGTTTGTAGCTGACGTGAGCTTGGAAGATGGCCGGCTCGGTTCCGAGGTCGGAACCGATAACCATACGTAAGGAATGAACGAGGATTAGCAATATCAGATCTAATGTTGTCTCAGCCAGAAGGAAGCCACCAGGATCATGCTTGGTCTATCTACCCTGATTTCTGTCAATAGCTTGGGGATCAGGAGTAAACAGGCTTGTTTATATGAAGGAGAATGCATCTATTTTTCAAGCTCCTGTCTACTGAATGCTGGAGTAGAATTTCTGTAGTTGTTAGTTGTGGTGAGAGTTGGAACAGGTCTATTGAGGGGCTCTCCCACTGTATGGTTAGGTCCAGGAAGACCTCTTTCCTCAGCATCCACTTTTTGGAGTCTGGAAGATTGCTGCTTGGAGAGTCTGGCATTTAGGCCTATTTCTTGAACCAGAATCCAAATTTTCCTGGAAAGGCTGCAAGGGGGTAGGACAAAGCGTTCCCCCTTACTTGTTTATGTACATCACTGTAGTGTTGTCTGTCCAGATTTACAGGGACCCTAGGCTTAAGTCCTTTTGAAAGACTTTTATGGCCAGGTAGACTGTTAGTAGTTCCTTCTGATTTAAATGCAACTTACTCTTCATAGGAGACCAAATACCCTTCTCTTCCCTTTCAGAGAACCTAAGTGAGCCCCCAGGGCTATGTCTGGACTGTCTGTGGTGATGGTCTTGCCTGCTTCTGATAAACAGAAATTCACCCCAGGTTCCTCTGTATGGTGGTCTTCTACCACTGGAGTTCCTTTTTCAGGCATGGAAGGAGAGGCAGGGGGGTTTCTAAGGGGTGGGAATCTTATTCCCAAGTATTTTGTAGGAACCATTGAAGTTTTTTAATGTGCAACTTTGCAAGTAGCATAATGAGAATGCCATGTACTCCAGTATCCTAAGGAACTCTCTTGCAATGATGAGTTACTTTGGAAGCAGACTGGTCAGATCACCTGCCAAGAAAGTAATTTTGTCTTGAGAAAGGAAAGCTTTAAGTTGAAAAGAATCTATGAGGGCTCCCAGAAAGAAGATCCTTGTTTGAGACTTTTGAAGATTTAAGGACAGACCTACTTTCTGAAAGAAGTCTATGTTGATCTGCAAGGCATCTAGGGTCTCTGATGTGGATCTCCCTGAATGAGGCAGTCATTTAAGTAGGGGTAAATATGATCCCCCCCCAAGAGTTCTGTTATGTGCTATTACAGGAGCTAGACAAAACTCTGGGAGCACTAGACAGCCCAAATGGTAAAGCACAGAAAGTACAGTTATGTAAAATCTTATTATAACAGTAGAGGCCCTTCTCTTCACTCTTGCAGTATTCTTCAATGAAGGGATCTCTCTTTTTTTATTTCTCCAAGTCTTTTGGGTTTCTATTGCCATGATGGGAATGGACCCAATTCCTAAGTCAAAGTACAATTAAAGTTCATGAAATTAGTATTGTTTCAATCTTTGTTGTTAGCCAGAAGTGCTCTTCGCAACACCTGCAATGTACCCAGTAATGACTCCTTCTGCAATTCATATGGCATTACATGCATCAGTAACATATCAAAGTATGATTGTAAATTCTTTTTTTATAAGGCCTTTTCCTCCTACTACTACTGGAACTGTCTGGGTATCCTTCTTCCACATTGTCCTCATTTCTGCCTGCAAATCCTGGCATTTTATGACTTTGTCTTTCTGTACATAAGACACTGCAGTCACTGGGGGGGGGGTAGCAATTTCAATGATCAATGCTATTTTTTGTCTTCTTTTCATGGACTATTTGGTTTTCTCTCATCTATTTTTTGAACTGCTGGTAATGGATGATCCCATGTGATACAAACTTCATCACTTTCTACAATGCTTTGTAGCACATGTTTCCAATGTTTTTCAACTACTTCAGTATTAAAATGTCTCCTGCAAGGATAGGCCAATGTCTGGCCAGTATACCAATGCCTTTAGATTTTATAGGCACTGTAATTTACACGTACGATCCCTACATAAAGGTAAATTATGGATGGAAATACTCAGAACTGAACTGGCCCAATAGGAACAAAATATCCCCAAGGACAACATAGAAAAAATATATCCAGAAGAAAAAAGTTCAGGAGGAAAATGAAACGAGAACTCCTTGGCCAGGAGGGTAACAAAAAGACAGGAGCAAGAGCCATAACAGAGAGGGAAAGGAGGGCAGTACCAAATACTACAACAGCGAAGAGAAGGCCTACTGTTATGGTAAGATTTTACACAACTAATACTATGTTCTTCCATATCACTGCTGCATTATTCTTCACTGAAGGGAGAGTACAAGAGCTAAGAAGAAGACTGGAAGGAGGAAGGCACAGACCAAGTAGCATCTTCGTGTACAGAACTGGATGTCCAAACCCTTGAAAAAGGCACCAGAAGAGGCAACCATCCTAGTAGAAATTGCCTTTACAAAGAAATACCTTTACTACCAATAACAAAACAAAATGGCCTTAGAGATCCAGGAGGAGATGGTTTCTGGGAAACAGCTAAACTCAAAGTTCTGGAATGAAAAGAAACAAAAAGTTTCTCAGATTTGAGAATAACCTTTGTTTTATCCAAACATCTGAGCTGTCTGTACAAGTCCAAAATTTGGAAAATCTTCTCAGTGGCAGACTGAGAAGAAGGAAGAAAGGAAGGAAGTTGAACAGACTGATTAAGGGACAACTCATTAACCACCGTGGGCATAAGAGAGTGATTAATATGAAGAGACACCCTGTCTCTGTGAAAATTTAAAAAAATGAGGAATGGTTATAAGGGCCTGAAACTCAAACACTCTTGGCTGATGTAAGAGCCAACAGCAGAACAGCCTTCCAAGTACAAAGTTGCAAGGAAGCTGAACTAGAAGGTTTAAAACGAGCCAGAGTAAATTTTTCAAGAACAGAACCGAGGTCCCAAGTAGAAGAAGAAATGGGCTTTCTTGAGAGTCTGATATGAATGATGCCTTTAAGAAATTGCTTGACCTCAAACCAAGAGGTTAAAGTAGGGTTCAAGGGTAGACAAGCACAGACTGCTGACAATTGAACTTTAACCAAAGAATACGCCAAGCCAGCAAGGAGCACATCACACAAACAAGAGAGAACAAGAGGAACCTCTACTGAGAAAGGATCCTGAGGGAGGGAGAGAGAGGCAGCAAATGGAAAATAATTTCCATTTAGACAATATGATTTTCTGGTATTGGGCATCCTGGCCTCCTGCAGAACCTGAAGCATTTCCTCAAAAAAGAGATGCCTAAAAGGGATCAAACCCTATCACTCAAAGAGAAAATTGAACAGTGGACCGGTGAGGATGGATAATATATCCCTTGTCTTGTGTGAGAAGACCCACCCAGTGAGATAACATGTGGTGACTGTCCCTGGCCAGATGAAAAAGAAGGGAGAACCACTGCTGTCTGTGCCAAAAGGGAGTCATCAACAAGACTTTGGGAAAGTCCTGCTTGAGCCTGTGCAAAACTCTTGGCATCAAAGGAAGGGGCAGAAAGGGATACAGAAACATTCTTTCCAAGGAAAAGACAGGGCATCCACTTTTCAAGTCAAAAGACTTGGTACTCTCGAACAGAATAGAGGAAGATGTCTGTTCAGAGGGGAGACAAAAAGATCTACCTGAGGAATACCCCACTGATGGTCAATGTCCAGAAACACATCTCTGTGAAGCATCCATTCTTCAGCCTGTCTTCTGGACCTACTCAGAGAGTCTGCCAGTAGACTGTGCTCTGAAGGAATGTAAACTGCTTTAAGAGTCACTTGATAACAGATAGCCAAGATCCCAGGCTTGAATAGCTAGTCTGCAAAAAAGATAAGACCTTGGTTCCCCCTGCTTGTTGATATACCACATCATGGTGGTACAGTCTGTGAAGACATTCAGGGGGCCAGAGAGGAAAAGGGAATGAAAGGCCTGTGGAGCCAGAAGCAGAGCTCTCATTTTTTTACACTGACATGGTCTGACCTCTGATGAAGAGACAAGAGACCCTTACCTTTCAGAGGGCCAAAAGAAGCACCCCACTCCAGTTCTGCGGAATCTGTGAACAGTTTTTAAAAAGGAACTTCAACATGAAACAGCAGTCTTGGACTGACAGAAATTTGGTGAACCTACTACTGGAGCTTGAGTTTGAGACAAAGAAGCAAACGAACAAGAAATTCCACGGAGTGGCAATGCTGAAGTCACAGTGATTTGAGGTACCACTGAAACTTCCTTATATGAAGCTCAGCAAGAACAATTATGGGAATGATGGAGGCCATAAATCCCAAAATCCTGAGAAATTCCCTGACGGTGATAGAGGACAGAGGGAGAAGAGACTGGAAGAAGGCTGTCAGAGACAAATCCTTGGGAGAAGGAAGAGAGGCCAACATGGGAATGGTCTGAATCCTGCACCACAGGAAAATGTGATACCTGGGAGGATGTAAGCACTAACTTCTTTTTTTTTTTTAATACACCCTTACTTGTGACACAGGCAATTTTAAATGTATACAAAAGTACGCAAACTGTATTAACAAATCAACATTAATAAACATTATACTTCACATAGGTTATATGACATATAGCAATATAAGCAACATTACATAAATTATTCAATTCCTTCCCCCCCTTTTTTTTTTAAAACAAGAAATATATTTATTAAACCATCACTTACGACATAAGGAATCACACATTTATATAAATGAAAACAAACCACACTGACACATTCCTATTTGCAAGCATTTTACATCACAAACAATACTGACACACTCCCAGCATCACTTAGAATTTGCCCAATCATTTTCAGTCAAACATTACATAGCTCATTTAAGTCCTGCCTTCTTTTAAACCTCATTACCCCCCTGTATGCACTGTTTCTACAATTCCCAGTTTTTCCTATGCAGTTTGCTCCTACCCTTTCCTAAAGATCTCAATTCTAGTTGTTTTATCTCAGTTACTATATTCACTACTTCTAATTTAGATGGTTTAGATTTTAATTTCCATTTCCTAGTAACTGTTTTCTTGGCAACCACCATAATCAGACACATCAAAGCCTTACCATGTCTAGGCAATTCCGATTCTGTATCACAGCTCAGAAAAATCATCTCCCTCATCACACCAATCCACCTACCCAGCATCTCCAACAATGCACTCTGCAGGGAATCCTTAAAGTCCGCCAACCCACCACACTCCCAGAATATATGTTCCCAAGTACCTCTTTCTTCCCCGTCACACCTCCAATATTTACTACCTACCTGAGGAAAAATTCTCTGGAGTCTACTTAGGGTATAAAAATATCTATGTACACATTTCCAAGCAAAAATCCTAAATCTTCTAGACTTTGTTGCATATTTGGGAGACATACATACATCCTCCCATTGTTTCTTTGTAAATTGCTTACCTGATCTCTCTTCCCAACCCTTTTTAACCTCCTCTGATTCATTTTTATAGCAATCTTACCATATTTTATATGTTCTACTAATTATTCCTTTTTTAATGTCAGCTTCTGTTCTAGATTCTAATAAAAACTCTACCAGTGCTGGTCTTCTGTTTAGGATCCCCCTATTTCTTTCTTTTTGTCTATACTCTGATATCAATCCTTGATAGGGAAATCAATCTCTAACCTGCAGTCCAAATAAATTATTGGCCTTTTCCCATTCTGTTACCTTTTCCTCTTTAGCTGTTTGCTCCCAATAACGATGTTCCTATGCCAGTTTTCTCCAATAAATTCCAGCCCCCTCTTGCCTATTGTCTAGATCCCTAACTGCAGTTATCCCTACTGGCAGAATCTCCTTTCCCCATTTCCTTGTTGGCTTAGTTCTTGGAATACTTTCTGGATATAATATTTTGAATGATTATTGTTATTCTCCTTAAAGGCCTGCATCCAAAATCCCAGTCTCTCCTTGTTTCCTGAGCTTCCACCATTTCAATATCATCCCTTTCCACTCTGAATTATAGTTTTCTGCTTGTGCTATGCATAGGAACCTTAACTGTGTAGCTCTGAAATACCCCTTCAAACTGCGTAACTCCAATCCACCCGGTTCTACTGGAAGAATCAACTTATCCTACTTGAATGTTGCTGTTTTCCCCTCCCAGATAAAGTCCTTCAGCCTTTTATTAATTGCTATCCACAACTTCTCCTCTGGTTGATAAAAATATGCCTGACCTGTGTATAAGACTCTTCCTCTTCCTGAAAGCTACTTCCATGCTCCTTTTTAGATGGAGAACCCTCAGTACTGGAATCATGAGAGGGCCCTCTAAATTTCATAAAGGCCATAAACTCCTGAGAGCTATTTTAAAAAGGTCTGGGGCTTCGGTCTGAGAAGTGGTTCACTTTGGTTTGGGTGTCTGTTCATTAGGGGGACCTGAGGATTTGGTCATTCAACCACGACATCTGTTGCAGCTTCGGTAGTCGAGGAAGACAGGTCTATGTTATTTCGTCGAATGGCTATCCAGCAAACAGCCATTCATCAAACACCTATTTAGCGAAGCCGCTCTTCATCAAACAGCAAATTTTAAGCAGGACAAACAAGCAGTTGGCCAACCGAGCGACCACAAAAAAATAAATAAAATTTAAAACCTGCCAAGGTTGTGGGCTATGCCCCCACACCCCCAATGTGTGGGGGCCCACCCAACTATATATACCAACTCCGAGATTGCACTACAGTGGGGAAAAGAGCAAATTCCAAACGATGGCCAAACACTGGTTTGCCCTAGTTAAAATTTGCCATTCGATGAAGAGCGGCTTTGCTAAATAGGTGGTTGATGAATGGCTAATCGCTGTATAGCCATTCGACAAAATAATACAGACTCGAAAAAGACAGGGTATCTGTCCTTGAGACCCACGGTGCAGACATTAGAAGCTGATGCCTGCTGAGTGACCTCAGGCCTGACCAAAGTGTGTGCCATGGTAGTATTCAGAGATAAGCAGGAGACATGGCAGCCTGAGGGGTCACACCAGAGGGTTCTGGCCTAGGAGTTTTTGGACTAGTGGGCTATAAATGTGCCTCAAATCACTTGGGGTCACTGGTCGACTTATGACCTAGAGTTGAAGATTTCCCAGTAACTAAAGGGTCCCTGGCCTTTATGTCTTTTTGTATTTTTGGAATGACTTCAGCCAATTCCAGAGAATGTTGGGGGGGGGCCCTGTGGTAGAATGGACTGTGACGCCACCAGGGAAACCTGAAAAGGAAGACTCCATATGGGCAGCTAGTACTTCGTCCATCCATTTTAGAGTTTTTGCACAAAATTTTGCACAGTCAGGACAGTTAGAGACATCGTGTTGTGGGCCCAAGCAAAGAGACACAATGAATGAAAATCATTATGTGGGATTTGCTTCCCACACTTCAAGCAACTGTTGACTTTTTGAACATTAATAAACAAATTTCCCTAACAAGGTACTTATCTGGCTGGAAGAAAGTCTTCTGGAAAATAAGTCGACAGATGGAATATGAACACACATGAAGCACAATGGACTGCACAGCTAGAAAAAACTGGACATGGTGCCGATGGACAGCCTTCTTCTACCTTGATATTGAAACACTGTTCTTCAGAAGTCCGTTGGCTAGGGATGATGTAAAAACTCTGAAAAGTGGTCTGATCATGGGCTTCTGCATGGAAAGAAGACCCAAGAATCAGTACTGCAACACTGACTACAAGGAACATTATCTGGAGACAAACTGTGGAAACAGCCCAGAAGACCCTAAAAAACAGCTGGGGCACTGTACAGAAACTGGCCCAAGACAGACAAAAGTGGAGATTCTTCACTGTTGCCCTACATGCCAGCTGGCAAGACAGGCCGTTATCAAGTTAGTAAAGTAGAGAGAATACTAAACAAGGAGGCATTATTTATGAAACATGATTTTATGTCAAATTTTCTTATACTGAATATTTTGCATGATTTGTGATTCAGTGAAATGGGTTTCAGTCAAGTGGGCTTTCAGTCAAACTGTTTCAAACAATTGACATTTCAGTCGAGTAATGCTCAATCAAATGGTAGTAAACTATTAAAATCTGATGATTTAATGAAGGTGTTTAAAAAAAAGGTGGTTTTCCATGTCTGAGTTTGCAACTTTGAAATACTTCTACCAGAAGAGGTTATCAGCAATCAGTAAAAGGGATTTCATAAAAAAAGTATATATTAAATCACTGTAATCTATTGGTTAAAAGGGAGCTAAAGTCAGCTTTTCCAACATAAAATTTAAATGCTGATGAAGAGAGATATGTCCCTTGACAGTCTTATTGAATAGTTTCTTCCCAGGAAAAGTTTTAAATGACTGAGCAGTTTCTATGCATAAACTGATATACAAGCAAAGACTGTAGACAGCGAACTTTTCTTGCAGGAACAAACCAAGTCTGAACCAGCTAAATGATCCAAACAAGCTAATAATATTAGCACAGGATAATGCTAAATATTCAGACCTTGTGACACACTACACTTCTGAATATAAGATTTTCTTGTACTAGATCTCATAGGTAAGATACTCAGAGCTTGTGGAAAAAGCTGCTGCTGCTAGGAATCAAAATTATACCCTCCATGTGAACAGAACCAGAGATTTAACAATTGAATGTTAAGATTTTGTCATACAGGATAAGTAATAACTTCTTGTAGAGGTAATGGCTATAGTGGGAGAGTACTCAGGATCATCAGCACAGAATACAATCGTTGCAAAGGCCAACAGACAGCATTTACAATTTGGCTAGCTCTATTCTTTTCTGTTATGAATAGTATATTCTGAATCAGAGGAAAAGCATACCTTAAGGTCTGAATCCACAGAAAGAAGAAAGCACATATCTTCAAAATCGTCTCACAAGAAATGGGGGAGAAAGATATACTTTTTAAACAAGAAACATCTTTACTGAACTACCACTTATGACAAAGGCAATCATACATTTATATAAATGAAAGCAAACCATACTGACGTATTTTTAGTTGCAAACATTTTACATCACTTGCAATCTTTGATAGAGACACTGTCAGTTAACTATTACATAGCTCATTCAATTCCTGCCCTCCCTTAAACCTCATTCTCCTCCAAACATTATTTTGCCATGTATTATTCCCATAATTCCCATTTTTGCTATGTAATTTACTCCTACTGTTTTCTAAAGATCCCACTTCAGTTTTTTTTAACTTATGTTGCTATAGTCACTATTTCTAGTGCGGTTGGTTTAGACTCTGATTTCCATTTTCTAGTAACTGCTTTTTTGGCAGCCACCATAATTAAACTCAGCAAGGCCTTATAATGTTTAGCCAGTTCTGATCTATAATCATTGCTCTAAACAATCCTTTCCTTAATTACACCAATTTTGTCATCCAGTATTTCTGACAGGGTAATCTGCATACAATTTGTAATGTTTGCTAACTCATTATACTCCGCAAAAATATGTTCCAATTACCTCTTTCTTCCCCTTCACACCTCCAACACTTGCAATCTACCAGAGGAAAAATTTGCTGGAGTCTGCAAGGGGTATAAAAATACCTATGCAAACACTTCCAAGCAAAGATCTTAAATCTTCTAGACTTTGTTGCATATTTGGCAGCCAAACATGCATCCTCCCATTGTTTCTTTCTGAACTGCTTATCCAAATTCTCTTCTGAAATCTTTCTATCCTCCTCTGATTGATTCCAATAGTTATCACATGCAATATTTTAAATGCCCTAATAATTATCCCCTTTTTACCAACAGTGTCTGTTCTAGATTCTAAAAAAAACTCTACAAGTGCAGATCTTTCACTTAGGATCTTCCTATTCCTTTCTCTTTGCCTATACTCTGATATCATTCCTTGATAGGGAAGGCAATCTCTAACCTGCAGTTCAAATGAATTCTTGGCCTCTTCCTATTCTATTACCTTTCCCTCTCTAATTATTTGCTCCCAATAACTTGGTTTGTCCGTTTTCTCCAGTAAATTCAAGCTTCCCTTGCCTACACTTTGTACCCTTAATTGCAATTATCCCTATTGGTAGAATCTCCATTCTCCATTCCCATGCTGGCTTAGCTGTTAGAATACTTTCTGCTACTTTATGAATATAATACTCTGTATGTGTATTGCTACTCTCCTTAAGGATCTGCATCTAAAATCCCACCCTCTCCTTATTTCTTGACACCCCCATTTCATCATCATCCCTTTCCACTTTCAATTATAGCTTTCTGCTTGTGCTATGTATAGGAGGGATCCTTAACAGTGTAGCTCCGAAATATCCCTTCAAATCAGCTAATCCCAAACCACCTTGTTCTACCGGAAAGATCAGCTTATCCCACTTGACTCTTGCCCTCTTCCCTTCCAGATAAAATCCTTCAACTCTTTATTAATTGTTATCCACAACATCTCCTCTATCTAACAAAAATATGTTTGACCTGTATATAAAACTAAATGGACTAAAAACATTTTCACTGCTTGTACCTTGATATCCATATTCATAAATCGGAGCTTCTAATTTCTCAGATTTTGTATTATCTTTTGTTTAGTCTCTTCCCACATATCCTTAGCTGCCACACCAGAATCATTTTTAATCCATACTCTTAAGTACTTAATTTTATCATGTCCATATAAATATGGATATTGCTGAACCAATTTGTGTGTAGGTACACAGTTCACAGCTACTGCCTTTGTTTTCTTTTCATTAACGTTTGTATCCCAAAAAGACTTCAGACTGTATCAAAATGTTTCCACAACACTAGAATGTCTTTTTCTGGTTTTATCAGGTACAAAATATCATCATCTGCAAATAAAGCCACCTTTTCTTAATCACCATACTAAATATACCCTTGAATTTCTGAGACCCATATTTTCCTTGCCAATGGTTCTGAATATAACGTAAATAGAAAATGGAAAAGAGGATACACCTGCCTGATTCCTATACTCAAACAGAATCTATCAGAGAGGAACCCCCCCACACACTTTAATTTTTGCCTCAGATTCCTCATATATTATCAACCTTATTATTTTATCAGGGAATGCAAATGTTTCCATTGCCCTACTCATAAAATCCTAGCTTACTCGGACCGAATGTTTTCTCTGCAAGACTCACCAGCAACAGTGGTATTTTTTTTTACATTCTGCTTCCATTTGGATCATCACTGTTCAATTAATATGTTAAATGTTTGCCTGTCCTCTGCAAAACCACAATGATCCATATGTATCAATTTTGGCATCACCTTTACCATTCTTTTAGCTATTACAAACAAATACATTATAATCATGGCTTGAATAGAAATGGAACCTATATGAGGCTGGATCAGAGGGGTTTACCGTCTTTGGGTACTGCAGCCACCGCAGCTTTCTTCCAGGATGTTGGTGCTTTTCCTCCTCTTAAAATACTGTTAAACAAAACCTTTCATATCCTTGTCAGTTTCTTCCACCTTAGCTTCCAAACTTCCATAGGAATAACATCTATTCCAGGAGAGCTTCCTGTAGATTGATTATACATCACCATTTTTAGCTCATCTCCTCCTGTCCTAACTGTTAGTATTTCAGCCTCATCTGCCTGTAGCCTTGGCATATTTAATTCTTCTACAAACATTTCCATTTGTACTTTTTCTTGATTTCTACATTTCTCTGCCACATACATAAAATTTCTAAAATAGTTCTAATACCTTTATATGAGCTCTGGTTAATTTCCTTGTTATAGGCTCCCTAAGCTTGGCAACAAGCCTTTCTACTTTCTAATGCCTGAATAGTTGTACTAAAAGCATTTGTGCTCTGAAGTGAAAAATAAAAAGTCGCTTAACAATAATATTTCTAAATCCATGCATATTATCAACGTAGTCCCTTATTTTCTCTTTAGCACTCTGCAGTTGTGCCTCTTCCTGTTCTGTCAGATTCCCCTATTCAGCATTACCTTTGTCAGTCCCTCAAAATAATGTTTTACTTCTTAAACTTGTATCTCTTTTCATTTTATTTCTACTTATTTTTAAACTCCACATTTATTTTATCCTACTCCTGAGCTATATTTTCTGAAGAAATGTCTATCTTCCTTAATAACTCCTGCATAATTTCCTTAATAATCTCCTTAAATTCTCTATTTAAGGGACAGATGGGGAAGTGCCAGTGTCTCATTTTTGTTTCATTACACCCTGCATTTTTGCTTTAGCTATTACAGGCTAGTGATCTGAAATAGTTATTGGATGTGTATCAAAACTTTCAATTAAATGCACGTTTCTATGAAATATAATTTCTGTCTAGCCTAGCCAAGTTTTTATACATTTGGGAATATTATGCAAATTCTCTCTGCTACTGAAATCACATCTTCCATACCAAATATTCCCATAAATGTCTTCAAAAATCTACTCTCTTGTAAAATTTTCTCTTCTAGGCCCCCAGACGCATCCTCACTGTTGCAAATCAAATTCTAGTCTCCATCTATAAGTTACACTCCCTGTGAAAGATGATTATTTCTTCCAGCATTTTCTTAAGCTTCAATGTATTAGTAAATACATGCTAGCATAATCTTCCTCTCTTGCCAGTAGCCCCTTAATACTAAAAATCTATCATTATTATTTTCCTCTTCTATCACTAATGGAGATCCACTAGCAGTTAATATAAGTACTCCTTTTTTAACGTTTAATTTATCCCAGATATTCCAATGAATAACCATCATGAAATCCTTTCTTTATCAAATTCACATGCTCAGTTCTTTCCAAATGTGTCTCCTGTAGCATAACTATTTGTACTCTACATTTTTAATATAGTTCACTACTCTTTTTTTTTGGATATACCTGTGAGACCATTCACATTTAAAGATAATATGGAAAATGTTGTCATTATGATAAGAAGTTATTACTTTCACCTGTTATGTACAACAGTTTTTTTTCCAAAAGTTTAGTTTCAACTTTTCTGTTACCTGTATACAGTAATGCTTGGCAGGTTTATCTTTTATACACTTGTTTCTTGTCAGATCAATTTGAACCTATGTCACATCTTACAGCACTTTTTGTTTAAATGAAAACCCTCAAAAAACACACACTCAGAACACTCCCATAACCTATTAGCTTAATACAAACACACAGAACTACATACATCTTCAAGTAATGAAGTTTAACTCTCCTAAAAGGAGCAATTGTTCCAGACTGACAGCTACACTCACTGACTTAAACTGATCTATAATGAAGGTTATGTTAAGATGCATGGTACAGCTGTGCTTCTACTAATGCTAACTGCTGCCTGTTATTGTCTTGTCTTTATTCCTCTTCTAGATATAGACAACTTGAATGCTTTCAGAAAACATCATCTTTTAGTCACTGAAAACAAACTGTGTCCTGTTTTTATCCCTTACCAGTTAGCCTCCATAGAAACATGAGAAACAGATACACTACTGCCTTCATCTACAAGCTTCTCATGTTGCACTGTGAGCATTTATTAGCTATAGGAAAGCTTTTCATTACATTCAGTGTTTTTTTTATTTACTTGCTTACCCTTAAAACTTGTTATCAGAGCAAGCCAATGTCCTTAATCCAGTCATTTCTCTATGCAAAAGTAAGAAAAAGCATATCACTATTTATTATATCATGTTCTTTTGGCCAGGCTTTCTTCATTTTTACATCGCACTACCTACTTTCCCTAAAACTGAATGAAAAGAAAGGGAAAAGGGCACCTGTTTACTTTGGTATTCCTACTACACACAAAATAACTGAAACAGCTTTACTTTATAATATGCAGTACTTAGCACATTTTCTAGCAATACTTTTAAGAACAAAGTCTGTTTTACTTACAGTTACCTCTTTCCTTCTCCTTCCCCACTCCTTAATGTTCTTCCAAATATTAAAGCTGTGAAGAATGGCATATGCTTTGGATTCACATACAAGTTTAACAAAAGTCGAAAAAGATCAATATTTCCATTTTTTTATTCTGTCATATTTCACAAATGTGACTGATGCTATATAATCCCACATTTATTCATTAATTTCCGAGGTGCTGGTTTTCTTCCTGCTAATCTCCATATCCCAATTCTGGTCTCTGGTATATTTCCAGCATATTATTGGTTCTCCTAGTCAACTCCTGTGCTTTATTTCTGTCTCTCAAGCATTTTCCTTTGGAACAGTGTAAAAAGGTTTCACTGGCATAGTGTATCTATGGACTTTATTATCAGAAGAATAAAAAACAGACTCTCCTTCTGTTTGAGAAGTCATTTTCTATTAGACAAGCATCTGTATTTCCTCCTTAGCATGTTCTGCTTCAAAAAATGACCCTCCATTAAAAAATATTCTGAAAGTAGTTGGATACAGCATCTTGAATCTCACACCTGCTTCTCAACATTCAATGACTGCTGGAATACATTTACTCTTCTGCCTGGTGTACAGAGAGTAATCATTTTCAACAAACACTCTACTGTCTCCAACTTTTTGGACTTTGCCATTCTGCCACAGTTTTGCCATAATCAACTCTTTCTGCTGACAGGATTGCATCTTTACTATTAGAGGTCTTGGCTGCTTTCTCGTGGCCAGGTTTGGAGCATACACATGATGTGCCTTTTCAATAAACAACTCCTGCTGTGGAATATCAGTCCAGTGGTGTATTTGTGCTTTCATAAAATTAATACAGTCTATTCCCTCCAGTTTCTCTGGTATAGCAAAAAATCTCAGGTTTTCCCAACTTGCTCTGTCCTCTAAGTCCACCACTGTTTGAAACAGCTCTTCTTGAGCAATCTCATACTCAGCCTGCATTTTCTTCATTTCAACCTTTAATTTTTGCAGTTTTATCAGTTCATCTGATCTGTTTAAAGCTTCTTCAAATTTTCCAGCCATTTATTATTTAAGTTGATATACTCCTTCAGTATTTTGTTTATTTTAATCAGGTCTTAGCACAGACTTATTACTTCCTCCAGATTGCTGGAAGTCATGTTTTGTATCAAAGCTGGAGCTTGCACTAATTTCTGCTGAACAGCTGAAGGATTTTCCCAGCCACTGTTTTCTCCTCAGCTTTTGTGATTGGTTTTCTTTCAGGCTCTCTGAATTTCTTCTTTTCTGGCATCTAGGCAATGCACTTACTAGCCAGTAACTGAAATCTACCCAAAAAGACAAATTCACTGGTTCTCTTATCTGAGTTTTTGCTTCCACATTGGCAGAGCTGAAATTAAGCTGTTACTCAGTGAGCAGCCATTTTGGAAGGCAAAAAAATATATTTTGACCTGACAGCTGTGATGTATAGCAAAATGGTCCACTTATGGCAGATTATATACTATGCAAGGTCTCAAATTTCATTTGAGGATCTTGTGTGTTTAGGAACAAAAAGTACAGTTGTGTACATACCATAAATGTAGATGTTCAAGTGTATTCACTGTTGCAGTCATTACACTTGGGTTATCCTGCTGGCAGGCTACCCGCAGTCGGCCCGAGTTCCAAAGTCTAGGTTCGGCATCGGTTGCTATCGCCTCTTCCCTGATGTCAGTGCGCCAGGGGTATAAAAGATGCAACCAACGCCATTTTCTTCAGTTTTTCTTGCCCCAGATGTCAGGTGCCCCCAAATAGGAAGGCTGGAAAAAATTATGCAGAAAAACATGCATGTACTAAAATAAACATTTCCTTCATCTACAAGCAAATACATCACATAGGTTGTATAGAGTTGAGAAGTACAGAAAAGTCCCAGCAATGAAAAGAGGGATGGTGGGTGGGTAACCTGGCCTGCAACAGTGAATCCACTCGAACATCTACATTTATGGTAGGTAGACAACTGTACTATGTTCATCGTGTTTCACTGTTGCAGTCATTACACTTGGGTTGAATCGCAAAGCTGAGGTTGGGTGGCTGGGCCTAAATAGGATTAGGAGAGGCTACCAGGCCCTGCAGAACTGCAATGGCAAAGCCTGCTCTGGATTTAGAGTAGAGAAGTAAGTGGTAGTGCTTGGTGAAAGTGTGCACTGAACTCCAGGTTGCAGCTTCTAAAATGTCTTTGGTTGGTACTCCTCTGAGAAAGGCTGCTGAAGTGACTGCTGCTCTGGTAGAATGTGGCCTAATGCCCTTAGGCACTGATTTGCCATGTTGTGCATAGCAGAAGCGAATGCAGTGTCCTATCCATTTTGAAACTGTCTGCTTTGAGATAGGCTTTCCTTGTGATCCAGCAGCATAGAGCTACAAACAGTTGCTCAGTTTTTCTGAAAGCTTTTGTTTTGTCCAAGTAGAATCGTAGCTGTCTGTGTATGTCCAAAGCATGCAGAAGTCTCTCCCCTTTATTCTGGGGATGTGGATAGAAAGTTGGCAAATGAATGGTTTGGTTAAGAGCCACACTGGAAACCACCTTTGGCATAAATGTTGGGTTTGTCCTTAGAGAGATCCTGTCCTGATGAAAAATTCTGAAAGGTTCCTCTGCCATTAATGCCTGTAACTCTGAGACTCTTCTTGCTGACGTTATTGCTAGGAGCAGAGCACTTTTCCATGATAAGAATTTTATATCAGCTGTGTTGGCTGGCTCAAAGGGAGGCAGTGTGAGCTTTTCTAAAACAAAATTGAGGTCCCAAGTAGGTACTGGTGCTCTCCTTGGGGGGTCTTATGTTTCCTGCCCCTCGGAGGTACTGCCTTAGTAGTGGATGTGAAAAAATAGGAGGTTCCGTATTGTAATGAGCTGAAATGGCAGAGGCATGGATCTTAATAGATGAGAAGGATAGGCCTTTGTCCAGCATCTCAGTTAGGTATTCTAAAATATGAGGTATATTTGGAACAAGTGGTTCGAGTCCCTGTGCCTGGTTCCAAGCACAGAATCTCTTCCATTTTTCTGAGTAAGACTTCCTAGTGCTGACTTCTAAAATGGCATCCATAACAGCTTTAGAGAGCGGTGTGGTCTGAGTGACTATATTATCTGCCATGCAGCCAGATTTAAGGTTCTGAGTTGACTGTGTAGAATCTGATTGTTTTGCTGAGTCAGAAGATGAGGAATTTGAGGTAAAGGCCAGGCTGGGCCTTGAGACAAGCTCTTTAGGATTGGGTACCAGTGCTGGCATGGCCAGTGTGTGGCAATCAGGATCATTTTTGGCTTCTCTTGTCTGACTTTTAGGAGCACCTTGGGAAGAAGAGGCATTGGAGAGAAGGCATAAACTGTCAGGGTTTTCCAGCTGAATGAAAGAGCATCCACTTTCCATGCTTGTGAGTGATAAGTCCTTGTGCAGAATTTCTGCAGTTGGCAGTTGTGAGGGGAGGCAAAAAGATCTATGTCTGGGCGTCCCCATTTCCTTGTTATCATGCTGAAGACCTGTAGATTTAGTTTCCTTCGTGCAGATCCATGAGATTTCTGCTTAGTTTGTCTGCCAGTGTATTTTTCGTCCCTGGCAGGAATTGTGCCTGCAGATGTACTTGACAGGTCAGTGCTGTGTTCCACAAAGTCATGGCTTGCCTGCAGAGGGGGTACGAATGTGTGCCCCCTTGCTTGTTTATGTACCACATAACTGTGGTGTTGTCCGTCTTTAGTAATAGTTGTCCTGGATGCAGTAGATCCTTGAAGACTGTCAGGGCATTCTGTACAGCTAGCATCTCTTTTTGATTGATGTGAAGATGCATTTGTTCTTTGGGCCACGTGCCCTGAATACATTTTCCTGCCATGTGTACCCCCCAGGCATAATCCGATGCATCCGTTGTTATTGTCTGCCTGGCTGTGGGTAAGGTGAAAGGCTGTCCCTTGTTGTGGTGACAGGCCCGGGACCACCATCGAAACTCCTGTTGTAGACAGGGAATTACAGTTATTATCGTTTCCAGGCTGTGGCAATGTTGAGTCCAAACACTTTTTAGATACCACTGTAGTTTCCTCATATGCAGTCTTGCATATGGAATTAGTAGAATGCAGGATGCCATGAAGCCCAGGGCCTGCAGAATTTTTCTTGCAGGGAGCTGGGTCTTTGTTGCCATCATTTGAAAGTAATGAGTCAGTTGCCTTTGTTTGTCTGGCGTGAGATAAGCCATCTGGGCACTTGTATTTATGCTTGCACCCAGGAATATTATCTCTTGAGAGGGCACTAGTTTTGATTTCTTTTCGTTTACTATGTACCCTAGGCAAATGAATAATCTTTTTTACAAACACCAGATGTTTTAGTAGAATGTCCTTGCTCTCTGCTTGAATAAGGCAGTCGTCCAAGAAGGAATATGTTTGAATTCCTCTTTGTCTGCAAAATGCAATTACTGGTGCCAGGCATTTTGTGAAGACCCTGGGCGCAGCAGATAAGCCAAAGGGCAGTGCAGAGAATTGGTAATGCATTGAGCCAGCTATGAATCTGAGGTATCTTCTGCAAGACTGTCTAATTGGGACATGCAGGTATGCCTCCGTGAGGTCCAAAGTAACTAGCCAAGCCTTCGTGCCCAGCATGGGTAGAAGTTGCTGCAGTGTTTACATTTTGAATTTTGGAACATCCAGGAAAGTATTTAGGATTGACAAGTCCAGTATTGGTCTCTAGGCTTTGTCCTTTCTGGGTACCAGGAAAAGTCTTGAGTAAAATCCTTGTCCCTGTTCTTGCTGTGGTACTCTTTGAATAGTTCCCATGTCCATGAGAGCAGCAATTTCCTTTTGTGCCTCTGCCCATTGGTTTTGTGGCAGGTCTGGCATACCTTTTCATTTTGGAAGGGTGTGAAAGTGGAACCTGTAACCCTGAGAAACTATATTCAGTACCCATTTGTCCTGGGTGATTATGTGCCAATTTTGTGAGAAAAATGCTATCTTTCCCCCTAGGGGTGCTGCCAAAAGGTAAGTGCTTGGCCTTTGTAGAGGGAAGTCATTGGGACTGTTTCCTATAAGGTTGTGATTTGTCTTCTCCTCCTTTGGGGGCAGAAGCACCCCATTGTTTACGTCTGTAGGAGCCTTGCGGCTGAGATCTGCCTCTTGGGTGTCTATATCTGCCTCTTTGTGGCCTGTCTGACACCTGAAAGGACCAATTTTTTGATGGCCAGTTTCTGCTAAACCTAGGTGGTTGAACCTGTAAGAAATCCTTTACTGTCTGCATAGATTTTGCTTTATCCTCCATTTTCTTTAACACCTCTTCTGCCTTAACACCAAACAAAGTATCATGCTATAGTGGAGCATCCAATAATTTTACTTTAACATGTTCAGGTAAACTTTGTTCTTTCAACCAAGCATGCCTTTGAATGACAGAGCCTGTAACTGCGGCTCTGCAAGAAGACTCTAATGAATCAAAACCACATTGCAGAGTATGCTTTCCCACTTGTTCAGCTGCATGCAATAATTCCTGCATTTCCTTATTGTCAGGACTTTGAGTTTGTAAGCATTTTCTGTTTTAACAAAGACATGAGGTACTGTTGATATTTAAGCATGTGAAACTGGCAGTTTAAAGCCCTTACAGCTAAAGTAGCAGAAGTGTAAACTTTTTACCCCCCATCTATCCAGAGCTCTAGAATACCTATCAGACGGGACAGGGTTTTTTGCAGTGGAAGCCTTAACTCCTTTGGGACCCTGAGAAATTGTTTCTGGGTGAGCAGCAGGGTTTTTATAAAGAAATTTATGAGAGTCAGGGACCCAGTAATACCTGTCTGGCTTGACTGGTGCAGGGGGTAAAGAATCAGGAGACAGACTGGATTCAGAGAAAACATCATCAGCAATATCAAGCACTGGGGGGGATAGCCAGGGGCCTGTGCTGAGGCAGTAAAATAAAATTTCTGAGCCTTTTCTTGGATTCTGAATAATACTGGCCCTCCCAGTGGAAATACTCCCTCATAGTGTGCAGAGTTTCCCCAAAGAATAATCCTCAGGTGGTGAGGCTTGAAGGTATAGATTCTTCAGCATCAGAGCCCTCATAGGGAGGGAGAGAATAGCCCTGATCTGAAGAAGAATCAGAGGAAATAGAAACCTGGTCAGAGGAATCACAGTCACTGTCTTGCCTAGGCCTTTTATCAAGAGAGGGATGGGAACCCCTGATCAAAGTAATTAAGTCTTCGGCCATTTTAAGCATCTGTTTCTTTGGCATGGATGACTGTCCAGGAGAATGCTGTACTTGTTTCCTTGTCTTTAATGGTGTCTTTGACTGTGCCTTGGCTGCTGCAGTGGACTTAATAGTAAGCTGTGAAGGTCTGAAAACACCCTCAGAAGCCGATGCCTGCTCAGCGGCTCCGAACCCATCTGAGGGAATAGTTTCCGTAGGCCCAATACCTTGAGTATCCAGAGGCCTAGTTGTCTCCATGTGGGAGTCGAATATGGCCTGTGGCTCTGAGGTAGCGGGTGTCAGGGGCTGTGAAAGCACCTCACTGAGAACCGGCGACTGGCCTAGAAGAGGCTTCGTCGGTTTTGGACCTCGGATGCCTGTCCTTTTCCATGTCTTTGCGTTTTTTATGAATTCCAGTCGTCGGTTGTTCCGACGGCATTATGTAGTTAAACCTTCGGCCAAAGTAATGTAAAGCAAAATCAAACCGACGCTTAATAGTGCGTTTGTTGAATCTAGCACAAAACCAACAACTAGTAACGTTGTGGTGAGGGCCTAGGCAAGGAATACAGTAAGAGTGAAAGTCCTTATGAAGTATTTGCTTCCCACAAGAAATACAATTGTTAACTTTTACTGACATCAGTCTGGAGCAAGAAAAAGTTTCCCCAATGGGGTACTTAGCTTTATTGAAGACTTCAGTTCTGAAACTCTTTTTCGAAAATCTCAGGAGTCGGCCGACTGGCACTTGCGGACTGCTATTGCTTCGGGCACCACGCAGCAAGAAAGACTGAAGAAAATGGCGTCGGTTGCATCTTTTATACCCCTGGCGCACTGACATCAGGGAAGAGGTGGCAGCAACCAACGCAGGACCTAGACTTCTAGACTTTGAAACTCGGGCCGACTGCAGGTAGCCTGCCAGCAGGATAACCCAAGTGTAATGACTACAACAGTGAAACACGATGAACATCTATAATGTTCTACACATGGATCTCAAGGTGCCTTCTCCCTCTGACATGAGATGCTTTGCACCAATAGGCTACTGAACTGGGCTCACCAAACAGAGTATAGTTGTGTAAGCAAACTTACCCTAACACAGATGTTCAGACAGATCACTTTGCAGTAGCCTAATCCACATTGAACGAAGCATGCAATGGATCGGCTATCCATCCAGCTTCTAAAGCTTTAGGGCACCTTCCAAATGCACGTATGCCCATTGGAGCTTGTCAGCAAGCTGGTACAAAAGTAAAACCCCAAGGAAAAAAGAGAGGCTACAGCACTATAGGTAACATATGTACTAAAAAAAGAGGGGAATATAGGTACCCTCACCCAGGCAAAACAACACACGGGGAGTGGAGAGAGGCCATTTAAACTGAAACACTGATCTTTTCAAGCCACTACTGTTGTAAAGCTTAGAAGGAAAGTGAGGAGGATGAAGGATTTGAGGAGTAAAATCCCAGCAAATCCTGCCCTAGCTTGGAAGAACAGTCAATTTTATAATGCTTGGCAAAGGTATGGAGAGAAAATTAAGTGTCAGCCTCTACAATATTTCTAGAAGCCACCCGTTTTTAAAGGCAGCAGACATACCTGTAGCCCTAGCAGAATGGGTTACAATATTGCCTGGATTAGACTTGTTATGATATGAAAAAAATAATACTAAATGGCATGGGAAGAGAAACTGGATAAACAATTCACAAAGAAACAATGGAAGGACATATGTATGTCTCCCAAATATGCAACACTATCTAGAAGATTTTGGATTTCTGTTTGGAAATGTTTACATAGATATTTTTAGACCCTAAGTAGACTCCAGACAATTTTTCCTCAGGTAGATAGCAAATGCTGGAGGTGTGACGGGGAAGAAAGAGGCAATTATGAACATATTTTCTGGGACTGCGGTGAGTTGATGGACTTTAAGGATTCCCTGCTGGATCCACTGTTGGAGTTGCTGAGTAGACAGATTGGTGTGATGAGGAAGATGACTTTTCTGAGCCATGATACAGAACTGGAATTGCCTAGACATGGTAAGACCTTACTTCTCTAATTATGGTGGCTACCAAAAAAAAGCAATTACTAGAAAATGGAAATCAAAATCTAAACCAACTATATTAGAAGTAGTGAATATACTAACAACCGGAATTGAAATCTTTAGAAAAAGGTAGGAGCAAACTACATAGGGAAAAAATAGGAAATGTGGGAGCAATATATACAGGGGAGGAATGAGATTTAAAAGAAGGCAAGGCTCAAATGAGCTACGTAATGTTTGACTGAAAATGACTGGGTAGATTATAACTGATGTATAATGTTTGCAACTGGGAGTGTGTCAGTATGACTTGTGATGTAAAATGCTTGTAACTAAGACTGTGTCAGTATGGTTTGTTTGCTTTCACTTATATAAATGTATGATTGCTTATGTCATTAAGTGATGATTTAATAAAGATGTTTCTTGTTTAAAAAAAAGGGTCAGGAATTGAATAAGTTATGCAATGTTGCTTAGGTTATATGATATACAGCAATATATGTGAAGTATAATGTTTGTTAATTTTAATTTGTTAATACAGTTTGAATACTTTTATATAAAATGCAAATGTGGCTATGTCGCAAGTGATGATTTAATATAGGTGTTTTAAAAAATTCTTTAATACAAGCTGTAATCTGAAGAAAATGAAGGTTGGGATGAATCAGAGAATCCCTGCTTTGTGTGACTGAGTCCATCCAGTGAGAAAGCTTGTGCCAACTACCTTTGGCCATTTTCAGAAGATGGGAGAACCACTGTTGCCTGGGCCAAAAGATGGTTACTGATGTCATTTTAGGAGAGCCCTTTTGGATTTTAAAGATCTTTGGCTATCACAGTAAACTGCAGAAAAGCATACAGGAACAATCCCATCCACGGGAAAGAAAAGGAACTATACCTTCCTTTATGCAAAAAGTCCTGAAGCAAAACATACAGTTGTGTAAAATCTTACCATAACATTAGATGTCCTTCTTTTCACTGTTGCAGTATTCTTTACAAAAGAGATCCCCTGCCAAGAGCAACCCAACATTCCTCAGGTATACCAAAGCCTTTTGGTTGTAACGGATACACGTACACTCCCCACTCACGAAGTTGGGCATAAAGATGATGTCCGGAAGTACCATCCTAAGAAATGAAAAAGCCCTACCAAGGACAAAATGGGAAACTAGCACATTCCGAAGGAAAAAGGACCACAGGGAGAAGGGAGGGAGCAAATACTGCAACAGTGAAGAGAAGGACATCTACTGTTATGGTAAGATTTTACACAACTATACTATGTTCTGCCATATCACTGTCACAGTAATCTTTGCAATAGGCAGACTGCAAAACCTCAGTCAGAAGAATGGGAGGAGGAAGGGCCAGCAAAGCCCTTTAGGAAGCCATGGAGAATGGCCCTGGCAAAGCCAGCTCTGACTCTAGAAATTACATCCAACTTATAGTGCTTAACAAAGGTAGGCACAGAAGTCCAGGCTGATGCCTCAAGAATAGAATTGTATCCAAACCCTTGAAAAAAGCACCAGAAGAAGCCACAGCTCTAGTGGAATGATATTTAACAGAAGAAGGAATACTCTCCCCATGAAAAGAATAGCAAAAAGAAATGGCTTTAGATATCCAAGAAGAAATGGCCTGCTTGGAAAAGTACAGTTGTGTACACTTACCATAAATGTAGATGTTCGAGTGTATTCACTGTTGCAGTCATTACATTTGGATAATCTGCTGGCAGGTTGCCCCCAGTCAGCCTGAATAACAAAGTTTTGGGTCCTGCGTTGGTTGCTGTCTCTTCTTCAATGATGTCAGGGATATAAAACATGCAGCCGACACCATTTTCATCAGTTTTTCTTGCCCCAGATGTCAGGTGTCCCCCAAATGGGGAGCAATATATATATATATATATATATATATATATATATATATATATATATATATGTATGTATATATATATATATATATATATATATATATATATATGCATGTAATTTAGAGCACAAAAAAATATATATCTCCAAATAAAAGCAAATACACCAAAAAGGCTTTTGAGCATAGTAAAAGAAAGAAGAGGTAGAGGCAAATCTGGCCATCCGTTTGGGATTAGCAATGTGTGGAAATGAAATCTGTATCCCTGGGATACTATATTTAAAACCCACTTGTCCTGGGTAATTAGATGCCAATTTTGTGCATGAAGTGCCAGCTTTCCCCCCAAAGGGGTTGCCAAAAGATAAGTGCTTGGTGATGGCAGAGGAAAGTCATTGAGACTGTTTACCGTAGTGAGGTGCCTTGCTACTTCCAGATTTGGAGGAGGAGGCACCCCACTGTTTTGTACTATAAGTTCCTTGCGACTGAAACCTGGAGCCTTTGGAATGTCTGGGTTTGACCTGAGCAGCTCTGGTGGGTACTGGAAAGGACCAATTCTTAGTAGTGCCTAATGAACCTGGGCGGCTGCACTTGTAGGAAATCTTTTACAGTTTGCATAGATTTAGCTTTGTCTTCCATCTTTTTCAAAACTTCTTCTGCCTTATTACCAAATAAACTGTCCTGTTGCAAAGGAGCATCCAACAATTTTGCTTTAACATGATCAGGCAGATTCTGCTCCTTGAGCAAGCATGCCTTCTTATCACAGATCCAGTTACAGCGGCCCTGCAAGAGGCCTCCAAGGAATCAAAACCGCATTGCAAAGTATGCTTTCCAACTTGTTCAGCTGAATACAATAACTCTTTATTTTCCACACAGTCAGAAATCAACATCATTTTCTGTTTAAGTAAGCCCATGACATGCTGCTGATATTTAAGCATATGAAATTGACAGTTTAAAGCCCTGATTGCCAAGGTTGCAGACATGTAAACCTTCTTACCCCATTTATCCAGTGCCCTGGAGTGTCTATCAGAAGGGGTAGGATTTTTAGCACTAGAAGCTTTAACATACTTGGGACCCTGGGAAATGGTTTCAGGGTCAGCAGTAGGGTTTTTTAAAAGAAATTTGTGGGAGTCAGGAACCCTGTAATATCTGTCCGGCTTACTAGGAGCCAGAGGCAGGGAATCAGGTGCCATGCTGGATTCTGAGAAAACATCATCAACAATGTCTAAAACAGGAGGTATAGCCAAAGGCCTACGCTGAGTAAGAAGAAGGAATTCCAAGTCTCTTTTAAGATTCTGAAAAATCCTGACTCTCCCAGTGAAAATGTTCCCTTAAGGTATGCAAAGTTTCTCCAAAAAAAAAATTCTCAGGCGGAGAAGCAGAAGGGATGGATTCTTCTGCATCAGAGTACTCATAAGGTGGAATAGATAATTCCTGATCAGAAGAGAAATCAGAAGGAAATGGAAGCCTGATCTGATGATTCATAATCAGTGACTTGCCTAGGCCTCTTAGCAGGAGGGGGATGGGAACCCCTGATCAAGGTAATTAAATCCTCAGCCATTTTGATCATTTGATTTTTAGGCATTGGGGCCTGTGTGCATAGCCCGAGCATCATTTTTTTAGACATAGAAGTTGATTTTGGCCTAGGTTTTGAAAATGGCGTCGGTTTAATGTACAAATCTTTAGGCCTGAAAACACCCTCAGAAGCCGGTGCCTGCTCAGCGGCTCCGGACCCATCTAAGGTAAAGACATCCGAGGGTTCAATACTTAAAGTGTCTCACAGCATACCGGACTGCGAAAGGGTCTCAGTAGAGGCCTGCGAATCAAAACTAGCGGGCATCAAGGGCTGAGAAAGCACCCCACTGAATACCGGCAAAACGGCAACTGGCTTAGGAGAAGCTTTGTCGTCGCTTTTGGACCTCGACGGTCTGTCTCTGTCTTTTTCTTTGCGTTTTTTGTGTATTCCGGTAGTTGGATTGCTAACCGACGACATTTTTGGATAGTTAAATCTTGAGCCAAAATATTTAGATGCAAAAATATACCAACGCTTAATAGTGCATTGATTAAATTTAGCACAAAACCGACAGCAAGGCATGTTGTGGTCAGGGCCTAGGCAAGGAATACAGTACAAATGAAAATCCTTATGAGGTATTTGCTTCCCACAAGTAATACAATTATTAACTTTTACTGACATTGGTAAGGAGCAAGAAAAAGTTTCCCCAATGGGGTACTTAGCTTTTGGTTGAAGACTTCGGTTCTGAAACTCGAAAACGAAAGTTTCAGGAGTCGGCTGACCTGCACTTGTGAACTGCTTCTGCTTCGGGCACCGCACAGCAAGAAAGACTGATGAAAATGGCGTTGGATGCATGTTTTACACCCTGATGACCTAACGTCATGGAAGAAGGGACAGTAACCAACGCAGGACCCAAGACTTTGTTATTCAGGTTGACTGAGGGCAACCTGCCAGCAGATTACCCAAATGTAATGACTGCAACAGTGAAACACGAAGAAAGTACAGTTTTGTACCTACCATAAATGTAGATGTTCGAGTGCTAATACAGCTGCAGTCATAACAGATGGGTTTTCCTGCCGTCAGGCGGGTCCTCGGTCAGCCGAATTCCAAATTCTAGGTCCGGCGTCGGATGTGGTCGCTTCTTCCCTGACGTCAGTGCGACAGGGGTATAAAAGAACCAGCCGACGCCATTTTCTTCAGTTTTTCTTGCCCCAGATGTCAGGTGCCCCCAGAAGGAAGGCAAGACATAAATTTATGTAATAATGCAATGCAATAAAATCAAAAAACAGTAGTTGCAAGCAAATACACCATAAAAGAATACCCCAATCATGTTGTATGAGGAGGTGTTGGCCATTAGGCCTGTCCCAAGAGGGGAAGGAGGGAGGGAAACCTGGACTGCAGCTGTATTAGCACTCGAACATCTACATTTATGGTAGGTACAAAACTGTACTATGTTCATCGTGCATACAGCTGCAGTCATAACAGATGGGTAGAATCCCAAAGCTAAAAAGGGGTGGTAGGCACTAAGTGGAACTAGGAGGAGCCAGGATGCCCTGCAAGACTGCGGTGGCAAAGCCCGCTCTAGATTTGGAGTATAATGGTAGGTGATAGTGCTTGGAGAAAGTATGTACAGAACTCCAAGTGGCTGCTTCCAAAATATCTTTGGTAGGAACCCCCCTGAGGAAAGCTGCAGAGGTAGCTGTGGCCCTTGTGGAGTGAGATCTGATGCCTGTAGGTACAGTTTTACCATGAAAAGAGTAACAAAAGCGAATGCAGTGGGCTATCCATTTTGAGATTGTCTGTTTGGAAATAGGCTTCCCTTGAGCACCTGTAGCACAGGACACAAAGAGTTGCTCTGATTTTCTGAAAGGCTTTGTTCTGTCCAAATAACAACTGAGCTGTCTGTGAATGTCCAAAGAATGTAGTAGTCTCTCCCCTTTGTTTTGTGGATTATGGTAAAAGGCAGGTAAGTGGATAGCCTGATTCAAGGCTACCCTGGATATTACCTTTGGCATAAAAGAAGGGTTGGTTCGTAAGGAAACTGTCCTGATGGAAAATGATGAAAGGCTGCACAGCCATGAGGGCTTGTAGTTCCGAAACCCTGCGTGCTGAGGTGATAGCCAGAAGGAAGGCTGTTTTCCATGACAAATATTGCAGTTCTGTTGAAGCAGCTGGCTCAAAAGGAGGCAGGGTCAGTTTTTCTAGAAGGAAATTGAGGTCCCAAGCAGGTACTGGTTGCTTCCTTGGGGGTTTTATATTCTTAGCCCCTCTGAGGAACTGTCTTAAGAGAGGGTGAGAGAATAAAGGAGGATCAGTGTTGTATTCTGCAGAAATGGCTGAGGCATGGATTTTGATGGAGGAGAATGAAAGTCCACTGTTTAGCATCTCAGCTAGGTACTGTAATATTTGAGGTAAATTCAGTATTTCAGGATTCTGACCCTTTTTCTGATTCCAGGCACAAAACCGTTTCCATTTTGCGGAGTAGGCTTTTCTAGTAGAAGGCCTTCTGGCCTCCAGAATGACATCCTGCACCTCCTTGGAGAGTAGGGTCTGTTTTGGATTTAAGGAATCCTCCATGCGGCTAGATTGAGTGTTTTCAGCTGACTGTGAAGAGTTTTGAAGTTGTGCTGAGTCAGTAGAAGAGGCATTAGAGGCAGGATCCATGGTGGGGAATGCGTCAGGCTCCTCAGGAGTGGGTACCAGTGTTGTCTTGGCCAGTCTGGAGCAATGAGAATCATCTTTGGTCTGTCTGCTCTGGCTTTTAATAGAACTTTGGGCAGCAGAGGAAGAGGTGGAAAGGCATAAACTGTCATTGTTGTCCAACTGAAAGAGAGTGCGTCCACTTTCCAGACCTGTGGATGAAAGGTCCATGAGCAGAATTTTGTCAATTGGTAATTTCTGTGGGAGGCAAAGAGATCTATGTCTAGCCTTCCCCATGCTTGAATTATCTTTGTAAAAACTTGAGGATGCAACTTCCATCCGTGTGGATCTGTCATATTTCTGCTTAGGTTGTCTGCCAGTGTGTTTTCCTTGCCTGGCAGGAACTGTGCTTGAAGTTGGATTTGTAATTCCAGAGCCATGTTCCAAAGAGACATGGCTAGCCTGCATAGGGGGTACGAATGGGTTCCTCACTGTTTGTTTATGGACCACATCACTGTGGTGTTGTCCGTCCTTATCAATAGCTGGCCTGGATGCAGTAGGTGTTTGAAAGCCATAATAGCATTTATTACTGCTAGCATTTCCTTTTGATTGATGTGTAGGTGCTTTTCTTTTTGGGACCATTTGCCCTGACTGCACCGATCTGTCATGTGCGCCCCCCAGGCGTAGTCCGAGGCGTCTGTTGTGATGACTTGATTTGCTTGAGGCTTGCAGAATGGGAGACCTATGTTTCTTTGGCATGCTTGAGCCCACCACAGAAATTCCTTTTGAAGACATAGAATAAGTGATATAACTGTTTCCAAATTGTGGCTGTGTTGAGACCATAAGTTTTTTAGGTACCACTGAAGTTTCCTCATATGCAGCTTTGCCCATGGGATTAGTAGGATGCAAGATGCCATGAATCCCAGAGCCTGCAGGATTTTCCTTGCAGTCAGCCTGGTGAAGGTTGCCAGTTTTCTGAAGTAATGAGTTAGTTGCCCTTGTTTCTCTGGCGTGAGGTAGGCCATCTGGGTGTTTGTATTCAAGCTGGCACCCAGGAAAATTATTGTTTGAGAGGGTATTAGTCTTGATTTCTTTTTGTTGACTGTGTATCCCAGAGAATTCAACAACTTTATTACAAACACCAGGTGTTTCAGAAGTATGTGTTTGCTGTCCGCTTGGATCAGGCAGTCGTCCAAATATGGGTATATTTGTATCCCTTGAAGTCTGCAGAAGGCAATTACTGATGCCAGGCATTTCGTGAACACTCTGGTCGCAGTAGATAAGCCAAAGGGCAATGCAGAGAATTGATAATGGGTTGAACCTGCAAGAAATCTGAGGTATCTTCTGCAATCTTGTCTGATAGGGACATGCAGGTATGCCTCCTTGAGGTCCAATGTTACCAGCCAAGACTCCTTGCCCAGCATGGGAAGAAGCTGCTGTAATGTGAACATCTTGAATTTTGGTACGAGTAAATATGTGTTTAGGATGGATAGGTCCAAAATAGGTCTCCAATCTTTGCCCTTCCTTGGTACCAGGAATAGTCTGGAATAAAAACCTTGACCCTGTTCTTGTGCAGGTACCTCTTGAATAGCTTTCATGTCCATGAGATCTGAAATTTGTTTTTGTGCCTCTGCCCTTTGATTGTGTAGCAGGTTTGGCATGCCTCTCATTTTTGGAAGGGTGTGAAAGTGGAATCTGTAGCCTCTGTCTATAATGTCCAGGATCCATTTGTCTTTTGTGACAATATGCCAATTTTTTGAAAATAACACCAGTTTTCCGCCTAAAGGTGCTGCCAATTGAGCCTTGCTTGGCATGCAAAGGGGAAAGTCATTGGTTCTGCTTCCTGAATGGCTGTGAACTATCCTCACCACCTCTTGGTGTAGGTGCTTGCCATTGTCTGCCTCTAAATGATCCTTGAGATTGCCCTCTACCCCTCGGGTGCCTGTATCTACCTCTTTGAGGTCTGTCCGTGGCTGGAAAGGACCAATTTTTTGAAGGCCAATTTCTACTGAAACGTGGAGGTTGTACCTGTAGGAAATCTTTCACTGTTTGCATTGATTTTGCCTTTTCCTCCATTTTCTTTACTACCTCCTCAGCCTTAACACCATACAATACATCTTTTTGAAGAGGTGCATCTAGTAGTTTAGCTTTGACATGATCTGGTAAGGTTTGTTCTTTGAGCCAAGCATGTCTACGTATGACTGATCCTGTAACAGCAGCTCTACATGAGGCCTCTAAAGCATCAAAACCACATTGCAAGGTATGTTTACCCACTTGCTCTGTACTATGCAACAAATCCTGCAACTCCTTCAAGTCTGGTTGTTCAGGTTGTGACATTTTGCTTTTCAACTGAGATAACAAAAACTGTTGATACTTTAACATATGGAGCTGACAGTTTAATGCCCTCATGGTTAAGGTGGCCGAGGTGTACACCTTTTTCCCCCACCTTTCTAAAACTCTGGAATCTCTCTCTGAAGGTAATGGATTTTTGGCAGTGGAGGCCTTAATTCCCTTGGAACCCAGTGAAATGGTCTCTGGGTCAGCCGCATGGCTTTTGTATAGGAATTGGTGTGAATCAGGAACCCGGTAATACCTGTCAGGCTTGACTGGAGCTGGAGGTAAAGAATCTGGGTTAAGGATGGCCTCTGAATACACATCATCTAGTATGTCTAAAACAGGAGGGATAGCCAGAGGCCTGTGCTGAGGGAGCAAGAGGAAATCCTTGAGGCTTTTCTTGGAGTCTGAGTAATCTTGGCCTTCCCAGTGGAAGTGTTCCCCTCAAGGTATGCAAAGTTTCCCCAAAAGAGTAGTCCTCAGGGGGGGAGACAGAGGGAATGGACTCCTCTGCATCAGAATCTTCAAAAGGGGAGTATGAATGTTCCTGGTCATCAGAATGTTCTGAAGTAATGGAGGCCTGGTCCGAGGAAGGGTATTCTTCCTCCACTCTGGGCCTTTTGTCCGAGGGGGTTTGGGAACACCTGATAAGAGTAATCAAATCCTCAGCCATTTTGAGCATCTGCTTTTTAGGCATGGGGCCTTGAGAGGGGTCCTGAGGAGCTTGTCTTTTAGAATGCATGGCTGCTTTAGATTTAGTGAAAGCCTTAATGGAAAAGGAAGAAGAAGGCCTGAAGACACCTTGAGAGGTGGCAGGCCTGTCTAAACTCTGAGTTTCCCCGCCAAGAGTGGCTTCGGTATCTGTAGTCGAGGTGTGGGCCGAAGAGCCTGTGACCTCGGGCACAGAAGACACCACTAATGAAGTGTCATTGGTAGTCAGGGGCTGCGTAGGCACCTCGCTGAGAACTGGAGCACCAGTAGTCGGCTTTAGCGTGGTGTCAGTAGAAGTCACGGACCTCGTATGTCGGTCCTTATCTTTGCGTCTTTTACTCAAAACTGGAGTTGGATTATCCGACGACATAATGTAATTAAACTTTTTGCCAAAATAGTGTTGGGCGAACTCCACCCGACGCTTAATAGTGCGTCTGTTGAATGTAGCACAAAAACGACAGGCCGAGACGTCGTGGTCTGGGCCTAAGCAAGGAATGCAGAGGGAATGGAAATCCTTATGCGGTATTTGCTTCCCACATGAAATGCAATTATTAACTTTGTCTGACATCTGTCTGAGGCAAGAAAAGTTTCCCCAATGGGGTACTTAGCTTTCAAGAAGACTTCGGTTAAAAAATATTCGTAATCTCAGGAGCTGGACGACCGGCACTTGCGAACTGCTTCTGCTTCGGGCACCGCACAGCAAGAAAGACTGAAGAAAATGGCGTCAGCTGGTTCTTTTATACGCCTGTCGCACTGACGTCAGGGAAGAAGCGACGACATCCGACGCCGGACCTAGACTTTGGAATTCGGGCCGACTGAGGACCCGACTGACGGCAGGAAAACCCATCTGTTATGACTGCAGCTGTATGCACGATGAACATCATCAGCCAACCCTAAAGATGTAGGATGAAAAGAAACAAAAAGCAAATCAGATTTATGAAAAGCTTTAGTCTTATCCAAATTATACCCAAGCTGTCTATGCAAATCCAATGTGTGCAAAACCTTCCCACTAGCAGACTGCAGACAAGGGAAAAAGTGGGCAAAGGAACAGAATGATTAACAGACAATTCATTAATCACCTTGGGCATAAAAGAAGGATTAGTACGAAGAGACATCCTTATAGAAAACTAAAAAAGGAGGAATAGCCATAAGGACTTCTAGCTCAGACACTCATCTGGCAGAAGTATGGGTCAAAAGGAGAACAGTCTTCCAAGAACAATGCTGTAAGGAAGCTGAAGCACCATCCTCAAAAGGAGCCTGAGTCAATTTTTCTAAAACAAAATTAAGGTCCCAGGAAGAAGGGGCAGGTATCCTGGGAGACCTAATGTGAAGAACGACGTTAGGAAACTGTTGGCCTCAAAAATCTAGAGGCTAAAGGGGGAGGCAAAGGCAGACAAGCAGAGACAGCTGACAAGTGGGCCTTAACAGAAGAATAGGGCAACCCATCATTGAGCAATTCATACAAATAAGACAGAACCAAAGAACATCCACATTTAGTGCACCCAGGTTACAAGAAAGACACCAAATAGAAAGCCTCTTCTATTTGGATAAGTAAAATTTCCTAGTAGCGGGTTTCCTGGGCTCCTGTAGGACTCGAAACATGTCCTCAGAAAAAAGATGTCTAAAAGGGATCAAAACCCTACCACCCACAATGTGAGTTGAAGTGTGGACAGGTGGGGATGGATGAGAGATCCCTTGTCTTGTGTAAGTCAGTCAACCCTCTGAGTAACTTGTGATTATTGCCCTTGGAAAGCTGCAGAAGAAGACAGAACCAATGCTGTCTAGGCCAAAAGGGATTCACTAGCAAGATTTTGGGAGCATCCTGTTTTATCCTAAACAGGACTTTTGGAATGAGAGGAAGGGGAGGGAAGGAATAAAGAAACATCCCCTTCCAAGAAAAAGAGAAGGCATCCACCTTCCAGGCCAGATGGAATGGGACACTGGCACAAAATAGAGGAAGTTGTCTGTTCAGAGGGGAGTCAGAGATCTACTTGAGGTGTACCCCTGTGGTGGGCAATGTCCAGAAACTCACTCCTATGATGCATCCGCTCGTGGGATAGTGTTATGGATCTGCTCAGAGAATCTGCCACTATGTTCTGATCTGAAGGAATGTAAACTGTCTGAAGGGTCACCTGATAGAGAGGGCAGAAGGAGTTCCCCCATTCCATGTCCAAGCCATCTGTGAAACGTTCCTGACAGGGGACTGGAGGGTGAAAAGGAAGCCCTGGGTTGAGGGACAACTGATGAATCTATCACTGAAGTTCCAGCTTGAGGCATGGAAGTAGAGGGACTAGAAAGTACAGTTTTGTACCTACCATAAATGTAGATGTTCGAGTGTATACACTGCTGCAGTCATTACACTTGGGTTATCCTACCATCAGGAGGTTCCCCAGTCGGCCTGAGTTCCAAAGTCTTGGTCCGGCGTCGGTTGCTGTCGCCTCCTCCCTGACGTCAGTGCAGCAGGGGTATATAAGATGCAGCCGACGCCATTTTCTTCAGTTTTTCTTGCCCCAGATGTCAGGTGCCCCCAAATAGATAGGCAATTCAAATTGCTAATAAAACATACATAAGAAAAGCAAACAATAACTTTCAGCTACCAGCAAATACTCCCCATAGGTAGTAAAGGGTAGAAGGCATAGGTACGTACCAGCAAATTAGAGGGAAAGGAGGGAGGGTAACCTGGACTGCAGCAGTGCTTACACTCGAACATCTACATTTATGGTAGGTACAAAACTGTACTATTTTCATCGTGTTACACTGTTGCAGTCATTACACTTGGGTAGAGTCCGAAAGCAGAGGTAGGGTGGCTGGTTCTATAAGGCATTAGGGGTGGCTATAAGGCCCTGCAGCACTGCAGTGGCGAAGCCAGCTCTGGATTTAGTGTACAGAGGCAGATGGTAATGCTTGGTGAAGGTATGTATAGAACTCCCAAGTTGCTGCTTCCAAAATATCCTTGGTAGGTACTCCTCTGAGGTAGGCAGTTGAAGTGGCTGTTGCCCTACTGGAGTGAAATCTAATGCTGCTAGGTACAGGTTTCCCATGGTGTGTATCGCAGAAACGTATACAATGTCCTATCCATTTTGAAATAGCCTGTTTTGAAATGGCTTTTCCCTGTGCTCCTGCAGCATATGCTACCAATAATTGTTCAGATTTCCTGAAAGCTTTGGTTTTGTCCAAGTAGAAGCGTAACTGCCTGTGAATGTCCAAGGAATGCAGTAGTCTCTCCCCTTTATTCTGTGGTTTTGGATAAAAAGTTGGCAAATGAATAGTTTGGTTTAGAGCCACACTGGATACCACCTTTGGCATAAACGTAGGGTTAGCTCTTAAAGACACCCTGTCCTGGTGGAAAATGAGGAAAGGTTCCACTGCCATTAGTGCCTGTAATTCTGAAACTCTTTGTGCTGATGTTATTGCCAGGAGCAGAGCAGCTTTCCAAGAGATATATTTTAATTCTGCTGTGTTAGCTGGCTCAAAAGGAGGTAAAGTAAATTTTTCCAAAACAAAGTTGAGGTCCCAAGTTGGAGTAGGTGCTCTATGGGGCGGTCTTATGTTTTTAGCCCCTCTGAGGTACTGTCTTAGCAAAGGATTAGAGAAAATTGGTGGATCCGTGTTGTAATGAGCAGAGATGGCAGAGGCGTAGATCTTGATGGATGAGAAGGAGAGGCCTTTGTCCAGCATCTCAGTTAAAACTGTAGTATCTGAGGAATGTTTGGGATATGAGGGTCAAGGCTGTGAGCTTGGTTCCAGGCACAGAATCTCTTCTATTTATCCGAATAGGCTTTCCTGGTACTAGGCCTTCTGGCCTCCAGAATGAAAGTAGACTATTCTCTATCTGTTAAGCCTAGCACTTGCTCCTACAGTACTTATTACCTTGATACGGTGCTCTTGTCATAGATAGTACCCCAAAAAGGCAAACCCCCATTTCTCGGTCATCCACGTCCCCCGGAATCTTCTTTAAAGTTTTTTTTTTGTCTATTCCTTCTAGCATGTTGAGGATTCAGTTGCTAGTGTCCTCTCCTGCTCAGCTGGTGAACCTGGGAATATTGAGGCAATGTTACAATTGCCTCATGTACACAGACAACCCTCTCCTCCTCCCACAAAACACAAATACATGCGAGAGATGCAACTATACAGCCAAACTGGAGGCTGAGCTCTCTCAACATAGGACTGGCAAGACCAGTCAGGAGGAGAAGGTTACCACACACACTATAGACCCAGTCTCACATAGTACCATCACAACCTCAAATCATACACATAAACACACAAAGACATACTGAGGCTCTGATCAAAAATCTACCAAAACAGCAGAGGCCACCAAAGCAGACACCCAAACAACCACCACCTCAGAACACATCACCTGCAACACATAGACCTCACAGTCAGAGTGTCAAACAGTCACAGCCCTTAAGGCCAAACAAAATGCCAGACACACTAGTCATTGGTGACTCCATAGTCAGACACACTGACGTCCTGCTCACCAGACTGAGTAAGGAGAAGGTCACAGTAAGCTGCCTGTCGGGCGCTAGAATCCGCCACATAACGCAAGCACTCAGGTCTCTCAACAGCAGGTACAAATACGACTCAGTCATTGTCCACGCTGGTGTAAACGACCTGAGACGCACCTCCTGACTACATGAAAAGAGACATCGAGGAGCTCTCTGATTATGTAGCCCAGGCAGGTATGACCCTGACCTTGAGCAGTATCCTACCTTCACCAAGAATGATGCCACAATACAGAGATAAGATGATCAGCTTTAACAATTGGCTTAAACACTGGTGTCATTCAAAGGGGATCCAGTGTCTGTCTGCCTGGGATGACATGCTGGACAAGCCACGCTGCTTCGCAAGGGACGGCTTGCACCTGTCACCCCTGGGATTCCGGATATTGGCAAAGGCTCTTGCCACCCCAATAGTGCCTTTTTAGGCAAGGCTCAAATTCTAAACCTACCACCCTAGAACACAAAAAGGAAAAAATAAGGGTAATGCTGCTCAATGCCAGAAGTCTGAATCTCAAAATGCACGCACTCGAGGCCCTTCTCAGTATGGAGAACATCGATGTCTGTGCTGTGACAGAAACCTGGTTCAAGGCTCCTGAGAGCACCCCAGCACTATCAGGTTTTACCTCATATCATGCCCGCCCCAAAATCCGGACAATACCAAGAAAGGAGGGTGTATCCATATTCATCAAGGACTCCCACACCTCAAGACTGGTTGCAACGCACGATGCATCGGAGACCATCCAGGTGCAATTAACCATAGGCAAGACTGCTCTGCAAATTGTAGCATGTTACAGGCCACCCTCACAAACTCAGGAACCTCACATGGCCTTCCTGAAAACACTAGAGGGATAAATGTATCACCAAACACCATCATACTAGGTGACTTCAACTACCCTAATATAGACTGGGAACACTACTCAAGCCCAAACACCCTAGCCCAAAAGTTCCTGGAATTCATAAACTCAAATGCCATGGAACAACTAGTTACCATCCCCACAAGAGGAGATAACATACTTGACCTCATCATCACAAACATGGGAGCACAATGTTCAACACCGAAGTATACCCCTCACTGGTGAGATCAGATCACAACTAATCTCGCTGGAGGTCCTCATCCCACCCCCACCTGAAATAAAAAGACCACAGTAAAGAACTTCTCAAAGCCGACTTCACACTTCTAAAGACTAGTGTGGTCTCCTTTAAGGCCCCGAGCCGCAGAAAACAGTACACATGCCGCTGAATCACTTACAAATGCCTTCTACCAGCAGCTGCAGGACTGCATGGATAAGGCAATCCCAAGCAAAACAAAGACTCTCTGTCCGAAAGGCAAGCGCCCAGTCTGGTGGACCCCAGCCATAAACAAACTCTACAACAAAAGGAGGAAGCTACTACAAGATAGAGCAAAATCCTTAAAAGGTAAGACACCCTTGATCACTATAAGTAAAAACTAAGAGCTCTCATAAAATCATCCAAAGCAAATTTTGAGAGAAAAATAGCTAAAGACTCAAAAGACAATCATAAGGCCTTCTTTAGCTATGTTAGAAACCTGGGAGGAAACTCCCAGATATGCTCAGAACTAGTTCAAAATGATGTGAAGATTACTGATCCTACGGACATTGCCAACATACTGGCTGACAGGTGCAGTGCAAACTTCTCCCTCCCCCAAGAGGAGAGATATTTGTACCAAATGATTGCAGCCCCCCACACATCTCCAACGCCCAAGTGAGAACTGCTCTCCCCAAAGCAAAAACCACAGCATGGATCGGACCTGATGGTGTCCCCGGCTGTGTGCTCCACTAACTCAATGAGGAATTAAACCCACAGCTAGGACAGCTGTTTAATCAGAGCCTTACCTCTGGATATGTACCCAGGAGTGGCGCACTGCAACTGTGGTCCCACTTCACAAAGGCGGTGCCTCCACCGACCCTGGAAATTACCGCCCATTAGCTTGACAAGCCTTATCTGCAAAGCCATGGAGAGGATCATAATGGACCTCATAAATAAAGACATAGGGAATTTGCAGACTTTGGATCCAACCCAGTTTGGCTTTGTCAAAGGCAGATCATGCCTTTTAAACTTGGTTGACTTTTTCAAACAGTCACCAAAGCCATTGATGAGGGAAAGGCAGTCCATACAGCCTACCTCGATCTGGCGAAGGCCTTCGATACAATACCCCACTCGGGTATCATTGAAAAACTCATCAGCTTAAATATTAACCCATACATCACAAGATGGGTTGCAAACTGGCTGAGTGACAGAACCCACAGGGTCAGAGTTGCTGGCGCCATGTCAGACTCAAAGCCTGTCACAAGTGGTGTCCCACAGGGCTCAGTCCTAGGCCCACTCTTGTTTGGCATCTATCTCAAGTACAAGCAAACACAGGAGGGTTATGGCTGACAAAGTTTGCAGATGACTGCAAACTGGGCCATAGTAGAAAACACATCTGACACAGATATCCTTCAGAAGGGTCTCACAGAAATGGATAACTGGTGCCAGAGCCATGGCCTAAAGTTAAATGCCAAAAATGCATAGTCATACCCTTCGGAAAACAAGGTTACCCCTAGCTACCAAATAGGTGGCAATCCACTGAGCACAGAAGAAGTTATCAGGGACCTGGGGACCCAGGTTGATAGTAGTCTGTCATTCGACACCCATGTAGCTAAAGTAGTTAGGAAGACCTTCTACATTGCCCACCTTATCATGAAGGGATTCTCATCTAGATCAAGGGAGGTCATTGTCTCCTCTACTCATCACTCATCAGACCAATGATTGAGTACAATGCCCCATTCGGAATGTATCTGACCCGACACTTGCAGCAGCTGGAGAGGCCACAAAAGTTCCTCACCAAAAGGATAAAGGGTCTCAAAATGTGTCCTATGCTGCCCGACTGAAAGAACTCCAGCTCTATTCAGTCGCCAGCTTGCTCAGAGGTGACCTTTGCCTAACATACAAGGCCATGTCAAACCCAGATTTGATGAATATGCTTCACCTCAAAAATCTAGATCCATCAGAGCCACAAGGGCGGAGACTTAAACCTCGACACGGCTATTAATAGGACGTGCTGGAGGGATAGATTCATCACCCAAAGACTCCCTATGCTGTGGAACAAAATCCCGGTATATGTGAGGCAGAGCACCTCGCTGGCCTTGTTCAAGAGAAATCTTGACCAATGGATGGGAGATCGCAGATATACCCCAGGGATTACCTCAGTGTCACTGCTCGACAGAGGCACAGCAAAATAATGGGTATAGTTCCCCATACTAAAGGGGTGGCGTAAGCCACAAAACTATGGGCTAGGCTTGTAAATGCCCTTGGGCAAATAGCCTAGTATGAACCTATGAACCTATGAACCTATATCCATAACAGCTTTGGAGAGCGGCATTGCTTCCTTGACTAAGGAATCTTCCATGCAGCTAAGTTTAAGGTCTTTAGCTGGCTGTGTAGTATCTGATTGTTGTGCTGAGTCAGCAGATGTGGGATTTGAGGCAAAATCCAGGGTGGTCCTTGTGCTAAGTTCTTTAAGATTGGGTACCAGTGCTGGCGTGGCCAGTCTGGTGCAATCAGGATCATTTTTGGTTCTTCTTGCCTGGCTTTTATGAGTACCTTTGGCAGGAGAGGTAGTGGTGGGAAAGCGTATACTTGTAGGTTTTTCCAGCTGAATGAGAGGGCATCCACTTTCCATGCTTGTGGATGGTAACTCCTTGTGCAGAATTTCTGTAGCTGGCAGTTCATTGGGGATGCAAACAGATCTATGTCCGGGCTCCACCATTTCTGTGTTATCATTCTGAATATTTGTGGATTCAATTCCCATTCGTGAGGATCCATGATGTTTCTGCTTAAGATGTCTGCCAGTGTGTTTTTCTCTCCTGGCAGGAATTGTGCTTGCAGATGAACTTGATAGTTTAGAGCTGTGTTCCACAAGGTCATGGCTTCCCTGCAGAGGGGGTAGGAGTGAGTGCCCCCTTGTTTGTTTATGTACCACATAACTGTAGTGTTGTCTGTCTTTAGTAGTAGTTGTCCTGGATGCAGCAGGTCCTTGAAAGCTATAAGGGCATTTTGTACAGCTAGTATCTTTTTTTGATTGATGTGAAGATGCCTTTGTTCTGCGAGCCACTTGCCCTGAATACAGCTGCCTGCCATGTGTGCTTCCCAGGCGTAATCCGATGCATCTGTTGTCAGTGTTTGCCTGGCTGTGGGTTGAGTAAAAGGCTGTCCCTTGAAGTGACAAGCTTGAGCTCACCATTGAAACTCCTGTTGAAGGCAAGGAATTAGTGGTATAAATGTTTCCAAACTTTGACAGTGTTGAGACCATACATTCTTTAGGTACCATTGTAGTTTTCTCATATGCAGTCTGGTATATGGAATTAGTAGTATGCAAGACGCCATGTAACCCAAGGCCTGCAGAATTTTTCTTGCAGGGAGTTGGGTCTTTGTTGCCATCAACTGAAAGTATTGAGTCAGTTGACCTTGCTTGTCTGGCGTGAGATAAGCCATCTGGGCCGTTGTGTTCAAGCTGGCACCCAGGAATATTATCTCTTGTGAGGGCACTACTTTTGATTTATTTTCGTTTACTGTGTACCCCAGGCAACTTAATAACTTTTTTACAAACGCCAGATGCTTTAGAAGAATGTCCTTGCTTTCTGCTTGAATCAGGCAGTCGTCCAGATACGGATAAATTTGAATTCCTTTCTGTCTGCAAAATCAATTACTGGTGCCAGGCACTTTGTGAAGACCCTGGGCGCAGTAGATAAGCCAAAGGGCAGTGCAGAGAATTGATAGTGCATTGAACCAGCTATGAATCTGAGATATCTTCTGCAGTTTTGCCTGACAGGGACATGCAGGTATGCCTCCTTGAGGTCCAATGTCACGAGCCAAGCTTTCTTGCCCAGCATGGGAAGAAGCTGCTGTAGAGTCAACATTCTGAATTTCGGAACATCCAGGTAAGTGTTTAGAGAAGAAAGATCCAGAATGGGCCTCCAGGCTTTGTCATTTCTGGGAACCAGAAAGAGTCTTGAGTAAAATCCTTGTCCTTGCTCCTGTGGTGGTACCTTTTGAATAGCTCACATATCCATGAGTGCTGTAATTTGTTTTTGAGCCTCTGCCCATTGATTTGGTGGCAGATTTGGAATTCCTTTTAACCTTGGCAGAGTGTGAAAGTGGAACCTGTAACCTTGAGATACAATGTTGAAAACCCATTTGTCTTTGGTGATCATATGCCAATTGTGATGTAAAAGTGCCAGTTTTCCTCCCAAGGGGGCTGCCAAGAGAGAGTGGTTTGGCAGCTGTAGTGGGAAGTCATTGGGGCTGCTTTTTATATGATTGGGGCCTGTCTTCCCCTTCTTTCTGGCCTGATGCAACCCATTGTTGAGGCCTGTAAGTTCCTTGTGGTTGACCTCTACCTCTTGGACGTCTGTATCTGCCCCTTTGAGGTCTGTCTAACTGGAAAGGACCAATTCTTAGTTGGCCAACTTCTGCTAAATCTAGGAGGCTGAACCTGTAAGAAATCCTTTACCGTTTGCACAGATTTTGCCTTATCCTCCATTTTCTTTAATACCTCTTCTGCCTTAACTCCAAATAACACATCCTGCTGCAAAGGTGCATCCAATAATTTTGCTTTAACATGATCTGGTAACATATGTTCTTTTAACCAAGCATGTCTTCTAATGACAGAGCCTGTAACTGCTGCTCTACATGAGGCCTCTAAAGAATCAAAACCACATTGCAAAGTATGTTTCCCACCTGTTCAGCTGCATGCAATAAATCCTGCATTTCTTTAAAAGTAGGAGGATCTGAATCTGGAAGCATTTTTTGTTTCAACTGAGACAGTAAAAATTGCTGATATTTTAGCATGTGAAACTGGCAATTTAAGGCTCTCATTGCTAAAGTTGCAGACGTATATACTTTCTTTCCCCATCTGTCTAATGCTCTGGAATCTCTGTCAGAGGGAACTGGATTCTTGGCTGATGAGGCCTTAACCCCTTTGGGTCCCTGAGAAATAGTTTCAGGGTCAGCAACAGGGCTTTTGTACATAAATTTGTGTGAGTCAGGGACTCTATGGTATCTGTCAGGTTTAACAGGGACTGGAGGTAAGGAATCAGGATTTAAGCTGGATTCAGTATACACATCATCCACAATATCTAACACTGGCGGAATAGCAAGGGGTCAGTGTTGAGGTAATAAAAGGAAGTCTCTGAGCCTTTTCTTGGATTCTGAGTAATCCTGGCCTTCCCAATGGAAATGCTCCCTCATGGTATGCAAAGTTTCCCCAAAGGAGTAGTCCTCAGGTGGAGAGGCTGATGGAATTGACTCCTCAGCATCAGAATCCTCATAAGGGGGTAAAGAATATCCTAGGTCTGAGGATGAATCTGAAGAAATGGACACCTGGTCAGATGAGTCATAGTCTGCATCCTGTCTAGGCCTTTTATCAGGAGGGGAATGGGATGCCCTGATCAGAGTGATTAGGTCTTCGGCCATTTTGAGCATTTGTTTCTTAGGCATGGAGGCCTGTCCTGGAGAATGCTGTATTTGTTTCTTTGATTTTAAAGCTGGTTTAGACTTAGCAGAGGGTTTAATGCTTAACTGAGTAGGTATGAAAACACCCTCTGAAGCTGCGGGCAGCTCAGCTACTCCGGATCCCTCTGAAGGGTTAGTTTCGGTAGGCTGAATAACCTGAGCGTCTGAAGGCCCAGCCATCTCCACGTGGGAGTCAGAGGCGGCCTGTTGTTCTACAGAAGCGGTCGTCAGGTGCTGCAAAGGCGCCTCGCTGAAAACCGGAGAACCGGCGACTGGCCTAGAAAAGGCTTCGTCGTCAGTTTTGGGCCTCGGATGCCTATCCTTGTCTTTGCGCTTTTTATGTATTCCGGTCATCGGAAGTTCCGACGGCATGGTATAATTGAATTTTCTACCAAAATAATGTCGGGCAAAATCAAACCGACGTTTAATAGTGCGCTTGTTAAACCTAGCACAAAACCGACAACCAGTGCCATCGTGGTCTGGGCCTAGGCATGGGATAAAATAAGAATGGAAATCCTTATGAGGTATTTGCTTCCCACAAGAAATACAGTTATTTACTATTTACTGACATCGGTCTGAGGCAAGAAAAAGTTTCCCCAACGGGGTACTTAGCTTTGTAGAAGACTTTGGTTCTGGATTCAGAATGAAAATCTCAGGAGATGGCTGACTGGCACTTGCGAACTTCTTTTCGCACGGCAAGAAAGACTAAAGAAAATGGCGTCGGCTGCATCTTATATACCCCTGCCGCACTGACGTCAGGGAGGAGGCGACAGCAACTGACGCCGGACCAAGACTTTGGAACTCAGGCCGACTGGGGAACCACCTGACAGCAGGATAACCCAAGTGTAATGACTACAGCCGTGTAACACGATGAACATCATCTAAAGAATGAGAATGTTGAAGCCAAACTGACTTTAGAAATCATTGAAGTTTTCTCATGTGGAGCTTGGCTAGAGGGAGCATAGGAATGGTGAAAACCATTTAAACTAGAGCCCTTAGAAATTATCTGGTTGTTATTGAAGTCAGAGGAAGAAGGGAATGAAAGAAAGCAATGAGAGTTAAGGCACAGAGATGCCAGCATTGGAACAGTTTGGATCTTGCAACCCAGAAAAACATAATCCTGAGAAGGAGTCAGGAATGACTTCTGGAAATTTACAGTAAACCCCAGACTATGCAAGAGAGAAGTGGTAAAGTGTAGATGTTGAAGTAAGATCTCTTGAGATAAGGTCTGAATAAGCAGGTCATCCAGACAGGGAAAGACCTTTGTCCCCTTAGCCTACAGAAAGCAATCACAGGAGCGAGACATTTAGTGAAGACCCTTGGGGCAGCAGAGAGGCCAAAAGGCAAAGCAGAGAAATGAAAATGCCAGGAAGCAACAGAGAAACATAAAAACTTCCTGAACAGGGGATGAATAGGAATGTGTAGATAAGCATCCATGAGAGCCAGGGAAACTAGAAAAGCCTAAGGAAGTAGCAAAGGAAACAAGGTTTGAAGGGATAGCATTTGGAAGAAAGGGATCTTCAAAAAAGTGTTTAGCTGAGAAAGATACAGTATGGGTTTCCAGGTGCCTTCTTTCATGGAAACCAAGAACATTTGGAATAAAACCACTTCCCCCTGTGAGGAGCTGGAACCTCTTGAATTGTGTCTTGAGTGAACAGTCCCTGAAGCACCTCTGGAAAAAAGGCAACTGTTCCTGAGGAGGCTGAGAAATACCCAAAAAGGGGGGAAGAAGATATTTCCAAATCATGTAATAATCCTGGTGAATTATGGAAAGATCCTAGGAGTCATGGGTGATTTTTACACAAATAAGAAAAGACAGAGAAAGACGAATGTGACTTCTTTAGAACAGGATAATCAGACAGTACCTGGTTGGTTAGGAAAAAGAGGATTCTGAGTAGGTCGAGATTGGGGAGCCCTTCCACCACCTTTTTTATTGTTGGGGGGGGTGATACTATTTGCAGACAAATGTAAGTTTATTAGGATAATTCTTCTGAACCTTGGGCACAGGGGAAACAAAAATACACTTAACTTCCTGTGAGCCCTTGCCCTTTTCTTGCAGGGTCTTAAACAACTTTGCAGCAGCAGCATCAAACAAATGTTTATTATCCAGAGGAGCATGCATCAGTTTAGCCTTGATATCGTCAGGTAAAAGGCTACAGTCTTAACCAGGAATACCTCTTCAAAACAGATCCAAAAGTAGCAGTTCCAGATGAAACATCAGCTGCATTTAATGGAATGGTGAACTACCTGTGAGAACGTCCCAAGCAAAGCAAGAACAGAGACCTTCCCCTAAGAATCAGGAAGATCAGAAATAGTCTGACAGCCTTGAGAGAGAAGAGCCAAAATGTACCTAGTCATTTGTGTCTGAAAGTTAACAGCAGTAAAGGCTAAGATAACAGAGGTATAGACCTCCTTATCCACTCTCTCCATGTTTCTGGTATCCTTATCAGATAAAAGCAGGTTTCATCTTACTTTGGTAATAGAAACAACCTTTAGTAAAACCCTTTCGCTCTGTCTGATTTGTTGGAACAACCTCTACTACTTCCTAAAACAGCATCTGATCCAGGATGGGAGGAAACGGGGAGTTTGACAGGATAGAGAGGAATCCCTTGATCCACTGCCAGTTGTAGCCTTTCTGTACAGTGTGCAGGTCCAAGTGTCTGATGTAATCTGGTGCCAAACATGGAAGAGTAAAGACACAGGAGTTGAGAAAGCTTTATATAGGGCTGTCAATGACAGGGAAGGGGAACTGGAAGGGACTGATGAAAGGCATAGTTAATCACCTTTTTTAGATTGTACTTGGGCTTGAGAAGTTCGGTCTTTCTTTTTGGAACCCCTTATCACTATTTTCTGATAGTCCGTCTCTCTCTTTTTGTTGGGAATGTATGAATAGTTTTCTATAAAAAGGCTCTGAGCTAGAAAGTTTACATTACATTTGGGAACAGTGAATTGAAAAAATGTGATGAACCCCTTGGATTAATTTTCCCCTTTCATCAAACTTCCTGAAAACTTCAGCAGATAAAGATTCAAATAATACTTCTTTGTCCAGAGATGCACACAGAAGCTCTACTTTCATACCCTCTGGTAAATTTTGAGTAAGCAGCCATGCAAATCTCATTCATAACTGACCCAGTGGCAGCTACCCTACAGACAGCTTCAGCAATATCAAGCAAGCACTTAACACAGTGTTTAGTAACCTGAGACATAGATGAAAGTAAATAATTTAAGGATGTTTTAGTGCCAAAGGAAGGAAGATCAGCAATCATTTTGTTTTCATATTGTCAAAGGAAGCTAACTGAAACTTAGACAGATCAGCTTGACAATGTACTGTTTGGAAAACTGGCATGGAAAAAGTTTATACCTTTTCCATGAACCTGTCAAAAGCTCTCCCCATCTTTATCTGAAGAAACAGGGTTAGATGCTATGTGGTTCTTGTAGGTCACTGATTTGGAAAGGGAAACAACTGCAGGATTTGCCCTAGGATTTCTAAAGACTAATTTGTGGGATTGTGGAACTCTGTATAATTTATCATGTTTCTTAGGTACTGGCGGCTGACTTTTTGGAGAACTGCTGGTTACATTAAAACATCGTCTAAGGCAGCTAAAGAATAACCACTGGCTGAGGAGAATCTACATGCAACAACTTGTAATATATTTTTTGAATCTGACACTTCTTTTTCTCATTTAAAAAATTATTTCATTATGCCACTGATGTCAGAAAAAGACAATCCCTCGGCAGCAGATTCTGAAGATCTATTTTCCTTAGACTTTGATTATCTATTACTTAGTCTAGAAACTTGTGAGGAAAAGTCTACCTGCTGTACCTTAGGATCTGAAGGGGTGGGCAACCTTTTCCTTTTAGACTAAGAATACTCATATTGTAATGACTGAAAAGCTTTAAATAAGTCCTTGGCAAAGACAAACCCAAAATCTTTCATTCCCTTGGCCAAATGAGGGAAAGGGATGCAAGTATGCTACCATTTGTGCTTCCTTTTCATGGCAGTGTATACAGAAAAGGACTGCTCAAACATAGCGTCATCAACCCAGGAAACCAATTCCACAGTACAGCCCTGTAAGGAAATGATGTCTGCTCTTTCTTCTCTTCTCAGAGTGAGTGATTTTACCCTGCCTGAAATAGATGTAAGAGCAGCTTTGGAGGATGTACTTGTTTCTTGGTCCTTAGTGGCTTCATGAGGAGCAAGATCAGGGGAATCTAGAGAAGCTGATGGATGAATTGAAGATTCTGGAATGGCCACGGCAGGGTCACCCACTGAAGGACCAGGCAAATAGGAAGCTGGAATGGAAACAGAAGCCTTTCTGGAAACTTCTTTTACTTGAGGAATGAAAGGGAAATACCCAAGGAACTGGAACCTTACGCCATTACCAAACAGGCAAGTGCCTCTAACCTCTAGCTTTCTAAAGATAGCAGGAGAGAACTATGTTTGCTTCTAAGAGCTTTATGGGTAAAAGATTTACAAATTGAACAAGATTGAATGTCGTGTTCCTCTTCTAACCAAGAAAGGCAAGACGTGTGGTAATCTTTACAGATAATCTGGTGACAGTACAAACACTTCACCTTTCTTCTAGGCATAAATTCAGACAGAAATATGACAATGTTCTTACAAAAAATGGATGGATGTCCCCAATGGTGGTACTTATCTACCCCCTTTGATGGAAAAAAACTGGCCAACCATACCTGGTTGGTTCAGCTGCAATACAGTTCTGATTTTTAGTGCCAGCTTCTGCTTTTATACCAGTTTACTCGCAAGCTCCAACAAACACACAGGCTCATGGTAGGTGCCCTAAAGCTTTGGAAGCTTGCTAGACATCCGGATCCTTGGCAGGATACATCCCATAAAATTTAGGCCAGAACAAGAGTGATTTCATGATAAATATCTCAAAAGAAATCTGTTGTTAAATCTCCCCAAAAGGAGAGATATCTATACCAAGCGATTGCAGCCCCCCAAACATCTCCAACGCCCAAGTGAGAACTGCTCTCTCCAAAGCAAAAAACACAGCATCCATGGGACCTGATGGTGTCCCCGGCTGTGTGCTCCACGAACTCAACGAGGAATTAAACCCACAGCTAGGACAGCTGTTTAATCATAGTCTTACCTCTGGATACGCACTCCAGGAGTGGCGCACTGCAACTGTGGTCCCACTTCACAAAGGCGGTGCCTCCACCGACCCTGGAAATTACCGGCCCATTAGCTTGACAAGCCTTATCTGCAAAGCCATGGAGAGGATCATAATGGACCTCATAAATAAAGACATAGGGAATTTGCAGACTTTGGATCCATCCCAGTTTGGCTTTGTCAAAGGCAGATCATGCCTTCTAAACTTGGTTGACTTTTTCAAACAGTCACCAAAGCCATTGATGAGGGAAAGGCAGTCCATACAGCCTACCTCGATCTGGCGAAGGCCTTCGATACAATACCCCACTCGGGTATCATTGAAAAACTCATCAGCTTAAATGTTAACCCATACTTCACAAGATGGGTTGCAAACTGGCTGAGTGACAGAACCCACAGGGTCAGAGTTGCTGGCGCCATGTCAGACTCAAAGCCTGTCACAAGTGGTGTACCACAGGGCTCAGTCCTGGGCCCACTCTTGTTTGGCATCTACTTTTCCGAAGTACAAGCAAACACAGGAGGGTTATGGCTGACAAAGTTTGCAGATGACTGCAAACTGGGCCATAGTAGAAAACACATCTGACACAGATATCCTTCAGAAGGGTCTCACAGAAACGGATAACTGGTGCCAGAGCCATGGCCTAAAGTTAAATGCCAAAAATGCATAGTCATACCCTTCGGGAAAAACAAGGTTACCCCTAGCTACCAAATAGGTGACAATCCACTGAGCACAGAAGAAGTTATCAGGGACCTGGGGACCCAGGTTGATAGTAGTCTGTCATTCGACACCCATGTAGCTAAAGTAGTTAGGAAGACCTTCTACATTGCCCACCTTATCATGAAGGGATTCTCATCTAGATCAAGGGAGGTCATAGTCTCCCTATACTCATCACTCATCAGACCAATGATTGAGTACAATGCCCCATTCGAATGTATCTGACCCGACACTTGCAGCAGCTGGAGAGGCCACAAAAGTTCCTCACCAAAAGGATAAAGGGTCTCAAACATCTGTCCTATGCTGCCCGACTGAAAGAACTCCAGCTCTATTCAGTCGCCACCGCTTGCTCAGAGGTGACCTTTGCCTAACATACAAGGCCATGTCAAACCCAGATTTGATGAATATGCTTCACCTCAAAAATCTAGATCCGTCAGAGCCACAAGGGCGGCAGACTTAAACCTCGACACGGCTATTAATAGGACGTGCTGGAGGGATAGATTAATCACCCAAAGACTCCCTATGCTGTGGAATAAAATCCCGGTATATGTGAGGCAGAGCACCTCGCTGGCCTTGTTCAAGAGAAATCTTGACCAATGGATGGGAGATCGCAGATATACCCCAGGGATTACCTCAGTGTCACTGCTCGACAGAGGCACAGCAAAATAATGGGTATAGTTCCCCATACTAAAGGGGTGGCGTAAGCCACAAAACTATGGGCTAGGCTTGTAAATGCCCTCGGGCAGATAGCCTAGTATGAACCTATGAACCTATGAACCTATGCCACTGCAATGGATAAGTTTTAACACAGCTGTCAACCACACACGTTATTTCTTTATTTGATGAAGAAGAGGATTCATCATGTAATGTGGATCTGCTGACTGGTTCTGCAAATTTGAAATCCCACTGAGTATATAAAACCTTGCATGAAGGAATAGGAGAATGCAAGTAGACGTACACCACAGCTTTCAGAAACAGTGCTGCAATTACTACCTTTTGCTGAATCTCCATCACTGCTCAAAACAGGGAACATTTCCATAAGCACTGAATTTATGAATGTCCTTAAAAATGTGTCTTATGTTGAAGGAACCAGAGAAAACTTCTTGTAATATTTTTATTTCCAAAGACAGAAAAAGTATCACAGTGTGTTCTGTGTAGTGAAAAAGTATCACAGTGTGTTCTGTGTAGTGTATCAGCATTTCCTTTACCTGGACGACTATCAGCAACCATCCAGACAAGGAAACTTTTTTTTACTTAATAAAATATGCAAATATTGAAGCTAGGCATCTAGTAAATCATCTAAAGGGTATAGACAGTCTACATGGCAAAACTGAAAAATGAAAGTGATGTTGAGCTATCCATGTTCTGCTGTATTTTCTCTATGAGGGTTTCAGTGAAATGTTAAAGCAAGCATCTTCTGTATCCAAACATGCATGCAAGGGAACCTCTGAAGGGAAGAAGTATGTAGTCACAATCCTGATGATTCTCTATTTATGAAATTGTTTAAGTTTGAAAAACCTACAGCTGGTCTTGAAGCACTGCCCTTTCCTTGAAAATGAAAGAGTGACTGAAAGGTATCTGAGTACTGTGTTCTTTATTAGAAAAGTGTGTGTGTGTGTGTGTGTGTGTGTGTGTGTGTGTGTGTGTGTGTGTGTGTGTGTGTGTGTGTGAGAGAGTGTCTGTGTGTGTGTGTCAGGGGGGGAGTTGGAGTCTACTTAAAATGGTGCATTTGAAGTCCGTGAAGAAATTCTACTACATAACTTTGCTGCACTGCTTGTAAAACCCATCTGTCTGTAGAAAGTTAACTCTGAAATTTTCCTCCTAGGGGAATTACAGGAGAGGCAAAGGAAGGCAATAGTAATTTAGAAGGTAGAATTTGCCTTTTCCTGATGGACACAAATTATAACTTCTTCGTTTTTTTTTTTTTTTTTTTTTTGACAAAACCATTCAGAAGTTCATTTTCTATAAAATAACTTTGTATTTGTGATATAACTCAAATAGTACCAAGAAATAGGGGGTGACTTTCCTTTTTTTTAATCTCAACCCTTCTTGTCGAAATCAACAGTAATATCAAGAAATTTGGTATCACTGGGTTCCAGATGAGGAAAGATGTGCTTGATGGGTCAGTGCCAGCTCACCCGCCATGAGGCAGGAGTGGAGAAAAGACTATGCCAATGCTGTTAGTGCTATCTCCCATTGGGTGGGCAAAGTTTTGTGGGCCAGGCCACAGAGGCATGCGCTGCTGCAGTGGTGAAAGCACTGCTGAGTCGGGGAAACCGGCACATGTAGAAGCATACATGTCTTTCCCTTCTATGAGTCCACAAGCCATTTACTAGGTAAGAGACAGGATGGAAAGAACACCACTAAGGTGACATCATCTGGCTTTCACCCTGCCATCATACTTTTGCCTCCAAAGGACTGAATTGGTTAAGGTTTCTCAGGTGGGAAAAATCAGATGCAGGGCTCCCATCCCTGAATGGAATGAGCAAGACAATGGGACACAGAAAGGGCATCCATTCATCAAATCCTGTTGAAGGGGAAAAATTCTTGTGCCACCAAAGCATTAGGTAATATAGATGCCCTTCTATACCACTGTTGCATTATTTCTCATAGAAGGGATGTCCGACCCACTGCTTGGTCAGTATGAAAAAGATTAAAAAAGATCTTCTATGCGCCATATGTCACATTTATGCTCCATGTACAGAACACAGGGAATAATACAGATGTACGGATGCAACTACTTAGAACGTCTTTTGCCAGGAGTCTGAATGCCGTTTTTGTGCCTTGCTGCTGTACTGCATACATAACAACACCAGGTAAGAGCCCCATTTGTTGTTTTTTTTTTTTTTTTAATTTTCTTGTATTTTATTTTACTACCTAGAGTTCATGTCATCCAAAAAGGGAAAATGTCAGTGTGGGAGGCAGATTCTCCATAAAGATTTTCACGAAGAGTGTCTTTTTTGTTTGGGTGCTTCCCATGACCATAACTTTTGTAGTATCAGCAAGGCATTTGTGCCTAAGACTCTCAGAAGCTGTCTGTCTTCTCTGGCCATTTATCTTGAAACCAGCGGCTTAAACAGTTAGCCCAGGGTACCATAGCAGAATCCTTTAACCCTGAGATACTCCTGCTAGGTAAGAAGGAGGCCAAGAAGTCTCAGCTGGATTCTTCAGCTATCCACCCTCCACCGGACGTCCCTCTAGAAATAGGTAATAGCTCTGTAGGTTATTCAGCGCTTACGTTGGATTCCTCTGCCATGACCCAGCAGATGCCATCATGGATCAGTCTATTCACCCATCCTCTTAGGCTTTGCAGACATTTACTTGGACATCGAGGGGGAACCACAGCTGATTATCCTAGAAGGATTCTGCAGATATTGGTCAGGGAGGATGTTCCAGGTTCTCTTCTTGAATATCTCCACAGGTTGGAACCTCCATTATTTGTTAAGGTCGATGTCACTTCTAATAATGTTTTGGTCCGTCCTAAGGATCCTCAAAGGGAATGACAAGAGTTTACTCGGGGCTTGTTTTCTGCCTTAATGGCCCTAAAGCCTCCTCAAGGGGTTTCAGTACTAGCTTCTCCTTGCACCTCTACCCTTTCTAAATGACTTAGGGAACCAGATTCCTCAGATGATGACTCAGTGTCTAGTGACGGGTCTTTCTCCTTTTCTTCACAGATGTCTTCACCTTTGGCTTACGGTTCTGATGAACAGAAGTCTCCTTTCGAGGAGTAGAGAGATCAAAGGGCAGAAAAGAGTACTGAAAATGACAGGAAGACACAGAGAAATGTAAAAACTTCCTGAAGAGAGAGTGAATAGGGAGACACAATTGCTAGGATGATGAGAAGAATCCCACTTAAAGAATTCCAAGCGTCTGATATTCAGAGAAGATATTATGAGAGTTGCTTCAGGTAGAACATCCTAAACCATCTGCAGTTCCTCCTTTGTTAGCTGCCTTGTTAGATACTTTCATAGTTGCTTCCAAGTCTCCTGATTCTCAGCCTCCTGCTCCTAAGAAACTTGAAAGTCATTGGACTGTCTATTTTTATTTAAGTGTCCTTCTGCTGATCCTGCTGTGGTGTCAGTCTCTTCTCACAAACCTTCCAAACTCTTGCCCCCTTTCAAACTTCTGCCTTCTGATAAGGACAGTAGGGCACTGGAGAGGATTGGCAAGAAACTTTCCACTGTTTCTACTTTGGCCTTTAGGGCTGTTAATTACCAGATCCACATTATCAGGTATGCTCTGTCCTTGATTGCTCAGGCTTGTCAGGTTATCTCTGCCTCCCTGAGTCTGATGGCAAATCCTCTGCCTTATCTTTTTAGGTTCTGCTTCTCAAGTAGCTCGCCACTCTATTAAGTGTAGCTATGATGCTGCTGACATCTCTTCTAGGGCTGTGGCTTTTGGTTCGGTCATGAGGCATTATTCTTGGCCTCGTCTCCAGTCTCTACCTGAAAACATTAAGACCAAGTTATTGGATGCTCCTTTGGAAAATACACATCTTTTTTGGGACTGCGGCTGCTGACATGTTTAAGTCTCTTCAAGAGAATGGCAAAGCTTTGGAAAACCTTAAACATATTTTGTCTCTCCTATCCTTAAGTTGCAAAGAACTTAACCTTCTAGGTATACTTTTGTTTGCAGGCAATCCCAACAGGCCTCTAAGGGCAGGAAGGGTGGGAGGTGGACCCCCTCTACTAAAGCTTCTCAGATTTCTGTGGCCCAGAATCCTCCTTTATCTGATAAGCCTGTTTCTCTTTGACAATTCACCCCCCCCCCCCCTTCTTTTAGATCAGGTCACTCTGTCCCTTCAGGTCTCATTTTGTCTTCCAAATTGGTGTCTCATCACTTCAGACTCTTGGGTTTTTTCTATCATCTGTCAGGGTTACTTCATGGTATGGAAATCGCTCCCTCCTTTTTCAGGGATTCCTCAACCTCCTCTAGTGCAAGTTCCTCATTTTCCGGTGGGTCTAGGGTCCCTGATGAACCAAGGGACCATTCAACCTACCCCCCCTTCCCAAGTTTGAAGGGGATTTTTATTCCAGGGTGTTTATGGTTCCTCAAAAGGAGGGCACCTGGAGACCTACTTTGGATCTCTCATGGCTCAACTTTTTCAAGATCCCTTTTTTTTGGATGCTTACTCTTCAAACTCCGTTTCCACTATTATTACCCCAGGCTTTTCTGGTGTCCTTGGATCTGAAAGATGATTACCTTCATATCCCTATTCACCCTCTCTTCAGGAAGCTTTTACATTTCTCTGTGTCTTCCTCTCATTTTCAGTACTCTTCTCTGCCCTTTGATCTCTCTACTGTCCCCCAAGAGCCTTCACAAAATGCCTAGCTCCTGTGACTGCCTTCTGCAGGCTCTAAGGCATTCAGATTTTTACTTATCTAGGTGACCTATTACTTCAGGCACCTTTTCCCAGTTGATAGTTACAGGATCTGCAGTTCACCATCTCTCTTCTTCAAAGTCAGGGGTTTACTGTCAACTTCCAAAAGGCCATCCTGATTCCCTCTCTGGATGTGTATCTGGAATGCAGGATTCAGACGGTGCCAACGTTGGCCTCTTTTCTGCCTCCAAAGGTATTGTCATTGACAGCCTTCTTTCACTCTCTTCTTCTGACTGCCATGCCAGCCAGGGAGTTTCTTCGGGGCCTGGGATTCATGGTCTCTTCCATTCCATTGCATCCTCTTGGCAGACTGCATATGCAGCAGCTTCAGTGGTACCTCAAAAGTCAGTTTGGCTGCAGCATCGTCACCCTCTGAATTTCAGTGTACCTCTCCTTATCTGTCTCAAGAAGGAATTTGAGTGCTGGATTCAACAGTTCACTGTCAACCCAGGCTGGCCCTTTCAGCCTCCAGTCCCTTGTCAAGAGCTGTTCACAGATGCCTCAGACTACGGTAGTGGGCTCCTCATGGTCACCTGAATGTTCAGGGGCTTTGGCCTCCACATCAGAAGTCGGACCATATCAACATCAAAGCAATGAGAGCTCGGATTCTGGCCCTTCAGGCTTTTCACCCTATGTTCTTTCCAGGCCCCCCAAAGGTGTACACAGACAACACTACAGTGTTGTAGTACGTCAACAAGCATGGCAGCATGAAATCTTACCTTCCCTGCAGGATGGAGCTTCAGGCTTGGTAAGTGGCTCTCATTTATCAGTTAACTCTTCAGGAAGTATACATTCCTTCAGAGCACAATTTAGTGGCAGACTCTCTGAGCAGGTCCAAAACACAGGCAAAAGAATGGATGCTTCACAGAGATGTGTTTCTGAACATTGTCCATCGGTGGGGTATTCTTCAGGTAGATGATCTTTTTGCCTCCTCTTTGAACAGGCAGGTTCCTCTCTTCTGTTCCAGAGTGCCATGCCATCTTTTGAAGAAGATGGATACCCTTTACTTTCCTCGGAAGAGGATGTTTCTTTATGCTTTCCCTCCTCTTCCTCCACTTCCAAACGTCCTGCAGATGATTCAGCTGGACTCCTCAAATATCTTGCTATCGACTCCATTTTGGCCGAGACAGCACTGGTTCTCCCTCTTAATTCATCTGGCCAGGGGCTAACATTGTGGGTGATAGGGTTTTGATCCCTTTCAGTCACCTTGTTTTCTGATGACATGCTCAGGGTTTTGCAGGAGGCAAGGAAACCCTCAATCAGAAATTGTTATATGTCCAAATGGAAAATATTTTTGGTCTGGTGCCATGCTCATAACCAGGACCCTTTTTCAGTTGGGGTCCCCCTGGTCCTCTCATATTTGTGTGAGTTGCTCCAGTCTGCCTTGACCTATTCTTCTGTGAAGGCCCATTTGTCAGCCATTTCTGCTGGTCTGCCCTTGAGTCCTCCTTTAGGTTCATGTTTTGAGCTCAATCAATTTCTTACAGGCATCCTGAATATTAGGCCTCCAAGAAAACCTATTCTTCCTCCTCCTTGGGACCTTAATTTTGTTTTGGAAAAACTGACTCGGGCTCCTTTTAAGCCTGCAGATTCTGCTTCTTTGCAACATTGTACCCAGAAGAATGTTTTGTTGGTGGCTCTTACTTCTGCTTGGAGGGTTTCTGAGCTCCAGGCCCTTATGGGCATTCCTCCAGTTTTGTTTTTTCACAGGGACTGGGTGTCCCTTCATATTAATCTTTCTTTTATGCCCAAGCTTGTAAATCAGTTGTCCTTGAATCAGTCAGTGCAACTTCCTTCCTTTTTCCTTCTCCTCAGTGTGCTAGTGAGAGGGTTTAGCATAACTTGGATTTGCACATACAGCTCAGGGACTATTTGAATAAAACTAGGACTATTCATAAGTCTGACCAGCTTTTTGTTTCCTTTCATCCTAGGTCATTGGTTTTGGCTGTTTCTCAGTAAACCATCTCCTCCTGGATATCTAAGGCCCTTTCCTTTTGTTATCCTTTTCATGGCAAATCTCTGTCTACTTCTGTTAGAGCTCATCCCATTAGGGCTGTTGCCTCTTCTGGTGCCTTCTTCAAGGGTTTGGACACCAATTCCATCTTTGAAGCTGCTACTTGGTCTTCAGTGCATACCTTTACTGAGCATTACAAGTTGGATAAGGTTTCCACGGCCACAGCAGGTTTTGCTGAATCCATTTTATGTGGGTTTGTTGAGGGCTTTTCTCAGACCTCTACTTCCCATTCTGTTTCTTTAGCTTTTTACTCTCCCGTCTATGAGGAATACTGCAATAGTGATGTAGAAGGACATAGTACAGTTTTGTAAAATCTTACCATAATGGTGGATGTCATTCTCTTCACTGTTGCAGTATTTGCTCCCTTCCACCCTCCAACCCCCATTGTTTGTTCTGCATTTTCACCTTCTGGATGTGCAAAGGCTCCTTTGTCCTGTGACGACTGTTCTCTTCTGAGGCCATTCAGTTCCGGTCAGTTGCGTCCGTACATCCTTTTTTTGCCCTTCGTTCTGCACAGGGGGTATAAATGTGACATGCGGTGCATATAAGATATTTTTCAGTCTTTTTCATACTGGCTGAGCATCAGGCTGCCGTGGGGGAGACATCCCTTTTATGAGGAATACAACAACAGTAAGTAGGACAACGTCTACTGTTATGGTAAGATTTTACACAACTGTACTTTCTAACATCCTCAGCATGAAAGTCTATTCTAAGCCATCCAAGTCTTTTCAAAATCACAATGACGTGGCAGACGTTGTTCAAGAAGCCCCTACTGTCCCATATGCATGTCAGTGTAGGACTCCTAGTTTATCCACTGCAGTAACTACTGTTTTGTTTTACTTGCAGGATTCTTATTAAGACAAGATTGCAAATTTTTCCTGGAACTCCTCTTAAATGAAGCTTTGGTATAAAACCAAGGGAATTACAAGTTAGACCCCATTCATATGCACCACTGTCTTCTCTATGGATGAGATTACTCTGCACTGGCATCATGCATTACAACTGCACCAGTATTATTGCCTCTACATCTTTTTTTCCCCCCATATTGAATTATCACTTGTGACGCAGTCAAATTTACATTTATATAAAAGTAATCAAACTATACTAACATACCCAATATTATACTTCATATATAGTGCTATGTATCATATAACCTAAACAATTTTATAAATTATTCAATTCCTGCCTTTTTTTAACAAGAAACATTGTTATTAAACCATCACTTTACTGCATAGGCAATCATAGTACATTTATATAAATGAAAACAAACCACATACCGCTTGAACATTTCTGTATTCTTTGTAGACTTTACAAGAAAGGCTTGCCTGGGTATGGGAAAATACAGAACTATGAAAGCTACACCTCTCCAAAGTAATAGGTAAAACAGCTTTCTCAAAGCTTGCATCATTAGCTCAAATTACAGCAAAGCCCCAGAAACAACCACATTTCAAGAATAGCTAACTAAATTTCTTAGAAATTGATACAAGTGCTGATGTTTTAAACACTGGTTAAAACCATGACATCAATCAGCAATCAGAGACAGCAAACTTTATACATCACACTTGACTCCTCATGTACTTCTGAACTTTTCATATTCCACTGTCATAAGATGCTACTATTGCTAATCTGTGTATATAATTAACTGTTATTCTTTCATTTACTTCTGTATCAACTGACAGCTATTATATTTTGTCTGTATATTTCCACTAGTATGTTCTGTCATTATGTTATCTACAACAAATGTAATTCTGTGTTGAAATTTTAACAGCCACAATGGCCTGCACCATGAATGAAAATGGTGTGTGAACCAGCTCAAGAACCCAAATAACAAAGTAAACAAGTAAGCAGATAAATAAACAAGTAAGTATCAAGTTACAGCCTATGCATAGTTTTTAACTTAATTTATATAACCAACTTAGAACCCTTAACAAAAAGGTAACGATGCAAAAAGGACAGCTTTCCCATTCTGCACATATGTTGATAAAGAGAGAGTAGCATGACATACCTTATATGAAATGATGAAAGCTTATCTAAAGCTGACTAATAAATGCAGTCAGCCATTCTTGGGTCTGGATCCTGTGAAACTGGACTCTGATTCCTGGTTTTAAAACCACCCTGAAAAGTGGAGGAAACTGGTGGTACTGTCCACTTTGAATCTGGAATCCTCATTATCTCCCTCTATATCTCTTACGAAGAAAAGGGGATTAACCACAGGTCATGTGAAATTTTCTTGTAGAAACTTTAAGGTATGTTTTAAATATTCTGAAGAACATCACGAAGACTGAGAGGAAAAATTCCCCTAAACAGATTCCTCAGTAGTACAAGAATGAATATGTATCACACAGAACCTTTCCTCTTTACTATACAAGTCAGAGTGAGTTCTATTTTTCTGTTTTACCTTCCTCAGTAGTGGCAACTATCTGAAAAGTCTACCATCACTGTGTTTAGTCTACAGACTGACATTTGTCAGATGAAGGAACTAACATAGGATCTGATGTTGTGCATTTCACTATGAATCATGAATGGGTCTTCGGATCCGTCCTCAGATCCGACTCTGTCAATTCTTCCAGACATACAATCTGGGCCTGAAACTCCTCCCACTCCCACAATACCTCACTCTTCTTCAAACCCTTAGATCGCGTTTGCTGTCTTCCAGCACAGATGCAATTTCCGAGCCTCTCGTAGATAAATAGCATTTTTTTTTCTTATTTCCTTTAAATTTCTTCTGTCTCTAGTTGTCCTAGATATATTATAGTCTTTTCTGTAACTTAGTGCTAGCTGCCCCTCCTGCTTTAGGCTTTTTCCTGTCAATAGTTTTTCACTGCTTTCCCACCCTCCATCTATCCCTTCTATTCCCCATTTCTCTTTTGCTACAAAAAAATGTCTCATTTTTTTCCTGTGGAGAGGGCGCATGTGTGAGTGGCTTGTGTGAATGCTAGTCCAGCATGTCTGATAAGCCAGAAAAGCCCTCTGGGTTTAAGAGATGTGCCTATTGTGGGCATAAGACTCCCCATCCTGATGCTCAAAGAGGTACGTACATGTATTGACTGGGTCCAGGGCACTTGGAGATGCCGTGTGATATCTGCTCGGCCTTCACCCCCGGGCTCTGTCAGACCGCAGTAATAAGCTCATTCTACAAGATCTTCTCCTAGCTTTTGGACCCCAGACCCCCGTATCCAAGAAACATGCTCCTTCTGTTTGTTCGGGGACCACGACTTCTGTTCCTGAAAAGAGAAGGAGACTCTTGGATCCATCTTCCTTGGATCCATCTGGTTCGTGATTCTCTCTGGATCCGCAAGGGCCCTCAGATCCAATGGATCCGGCTTTGGGGAAGTCCAATTCTCTGCCAGATCCTCAGACCTCAGGTCCAAGCACCCAGTTGGAGCTGGTGGAGACCATTCAGATCCACAGCTCATCTTATCCAGAGTGGACTCCGACTCATGTTCGTCCAGATTGAAGGTCTCGGAGCCATACTCCAGGATGGAGTAAATCTCTCTCTCCCCTGTCTGGACTGTCTGGGCCCAGCAGGTCGTCGGTTAGGTCGACCCACTCATCTGTTTCCTCCAGATCCTCTTGGCTGTCCCATTCCAATATGGATCAGATGAGGAGAAGTTTCCTCAAAGCCCAAATCCAGCTGGTGATCTTGCCCTCTCCGACACATGCTGGATCCATGAGAGCTCAGAATCCCATATTTCAGCCCCCTCCTCCTCCGATCTGATCTTCAGTTTTGGAGCTGCAGGGCCTGATACTCCCGAGTGGACCAGCATCAGAGCATGGAATAGCTTTTTCCTTGACCCTGACAGTGTCCCTGACGAGCTTAGCTGCCATACTTTTGCAGCCGAGCAAGTCCCAGATCCCAGAGATTGGCATCGAGTCCTCGGGGATGGCGTTGGCTCCAACATTTTTGGAGCTGTCACTCCCTCTGGAGGCCTCGATCTTCGACAGCTCGGGGCTGGTGCCTTCTGGAGGTATCAGATCTGGAATGATCTCATCCTTCTCTCCTTTGCTGACCTCCGCCTCTGGGGCGGGGGGTGGGCAGGTCCTCTCAGCATCACTGACCTTCCAGGTGGCAGAGAGGGCATTTTCTACACCTAGAGACTCAGTTTCCCCTCCACCAGGCCCTACCCAATCTACTGTGGATCAGGGCATTGCTTCCATTCATCAGATCCATGGTCAGCCCCTCTTGGAAAGCCTCCAGCCTGCCCCTCAACAAGGGATTCCCTTGTCTTCAGAGTCCTCTCCCGAGTACCCCACAGAGGAGGTTCCTTGGAAGCATCAGTGCAAGAGGAAGCACCTAGACTCCCCTTGGGGGTCACTGACAGAGGACACTTATTTCGATGAAGGGGAAGGGGCCCAACATCTCCAACAGATATTTCCCTCAGGGAAATCTTAGAAATTCTGAAGCAAAAGGGTGGATGGTCTTCCCAACCCCCTTCCTTGGAGGAGTCAGTGTTTCTGAAGGCATTTGGGACAGGCCCATCTACATCCTGGGTGACCTCCCCGGCAGACAAGCTCATTGACTTTATTGTCTGCTGGGCTTGGAAGGTGCCTGACATGACAGAACCAATTCCCAAACATGCAGCAAGTATCTTAGCCCTCCCAGCAACCGTCTCTTTTAGAGGAAAGGTGTCCCAATTGATGCCATTGTGTCGGCAATCACTAAAAAGTAGCTCCACTGTTCATCCCATGAACAAGGAGTCATGGGTTTTGGACAGGCACAGGAAGTGCTTGCATGCATTGGCCACCTTCACGCTGAGTGCACTGAATTACTCGGCACATTTCACATGCCTTCAGAGAGATCTGATTAAGGAAATCTCCACCTCTCTGATGCAGTCACTGTCAGAGGAAGATTATAAAAGGGCTTCTCCCCAGCTGACCACTATGTCCTCTACAGCTAACTCCTTGATGAAGTTAATCTTCCGTGCTGCAGAAGGTACTTCAGAAATGGCTGGTTCAGGCATAGCCCTTAGAAGACATGCCTGGATGAGACTGTGCATGTTTGCGGAACCCTTTACGGCATCTTTCATTAAAGCCCCTTTGACAGTTCCTCACTGTTTGGGACTTCAGTTAAAGAGACTCTTACAAGCAGCGAACAGGAAGGTAAGACCTTATCTGCTATAGGGATCAAGTTTTCTTCCCCCTAACGGACCTTCTCCAGGAACCAATGGAGTGGGAAGAAGATGTGGTTCCATAAATCCCAGGGACCCTCTGATTCGCAAGATGAATGCTCTTCCAGAGGCAGAGGGAGGGGATTCAATGGCAGACACATACCAGAGGGAGAGGGGGTCCACAAAATCAGGGTTTCTGGGAACCTTTCTCTGATAGGACCTTCCAGTTTTCCTGAAGCAATTCCTACCTGTCCTACTCTGGAGGCAGTCGGAAGCAGATTTCCTTACACCCAGAAGCCTGGACAAACATAACAAGCGACAAATGGGTGTTAAAGCTCTCTTTTCCCTTCTTCCTCCCAATTCAAACAGGTACCACCCCAATGTGCCACCAAGTCAGAGGAAGAGTGCCCTTCTAGAAGTTCAAAAACATCTAAACAAAAGAGTCATCCAGTGAGTCCACACCAAACAACAAGAGTGGGGAACTTGCGCTTCTTTTAGGTGCCAGAGAAGACAAGCGGCCTTTGACCCATCTTGGATCTGAGCAGTCTGAATTTATTTGTAAGGAAGTCGAAGTTCTACATGGTTACAGTACAGTCCATTCTGCCTCTGCTGCGCAAGGATGACTGGATGTGCTCTGTAGATCTCCAGGACATGTATCACATCAAAATAGACAGGCGCTCCAGGAGATATCTACGCTTCCAGCTGGGGGCCAATTATTATCAGTTCAGAGAACTGCCCTTTGGCCTCACCACTGTCCTCTGGGTTTTCAGCAAATGCATGGCAGTGGTTGCAGCTCATCTCCATCTGCAGGGATTCCAGGTGTTTCCCTACCTAGACGATTGGCTCCTGACAGCACCCACAAGGCATCAACTACTTCAAGCTATCCAGTTTACATCACACTTGTTCCATCTCTTGGGATCACAGTAAATGTGGCGAAATCCAAGATGACTCTGGTACAGGACACAGAATTCATAGGGAAGCAGCTAAACACAACAACACAAATAGCAGCCCTTCCCCTCAAAGAATTTTACCCCCGAGACAGCAGGTTCAACTTTTATTAGACACCCAGACTCCACCAGCTCGACTGGTCGTCATGGCCCTGGGAACCATGTTAGCTACCATTCTTCTGGTACCCCTGGCCAGGTTCTTTATGCAAGTTTTCCAGTGGACGCTAGCGGTACAATGGTCTATTTGGTGCCATCCATTGTCAACGCCAGTCAGACTCGCTCCAATTTGCAAGCGCCTCCTCCGTTGCTGGACCCTTCCAGACCTCCATCCCGGAAGATGATTCACTCTTCCCACTCCTATAGCCATGATGACCACGGATGTCTCCTTGTTGGGGTGGGGGATAATTTTCAAGTAAAGACAGTTCAAGGCACGTGGTCTTTGACATAGACCAAATTGCATATAAATATTCTGGAGATGAAGGTGGTCTTCCTCATGTTGCAACCCTTTCAGGACTGTCTTCCTCTGGGAACAACTGCAATTATGACAGACAATATGTCAGTGGTTTGGTACATCAACAAGTAGGTGTGAACCCATTCATACCCACTGTGCAGGGAGGTCCTGAGGGTTTGGGAATGGGTGATTTCTTCAATCCGCTTTCTCATTACAATACACATCTCAGGGGAATCCAGTGTTCTAGTGGACAAACTGAGCAGATCGATCTTAAGTCCACATGAGTGGCCCTTGACCAATCAGTAGCAGATCAGCCATTGGGACCAGCCTTACTGCGACCTTTTTGCCTCTCCCCTAAATAACAAGTGCAGCAAGTACTTCGCTTTGATCCCTCCTTTGGGGGAGTCACCCAGAGATGCTCTAGTCCACGATTGGCTCTCAGGTCTCCTCTATGCTTACTCACCTATTCCCCTGATACCCAAAGTTCTTCAGAAAACCAACAGGTTGAAGACCAATCTAATCCTCATTGTCCCTTATTGGCCTTGCCAGGTATGATTCCCCTTCCTGTGGTCTCACTGCAAGTATCCTTAATGGATACTGGATCCCAAACAGGATCTGATCTCCCACCGCCAGATCCCCAATCTATGACCCCTCAAACTAACTACTTGGTTTCTCCACTTTTGGTGACCTTACAAAAGTCCATGCTATCTTCCCTGGTTTGCAAAATCATTCTTTCCTCTCAAAAGTCCTCCAACAAGAAAGTATATTGCAGCAAACAGAAGAGATTTTCTATTTGGGTGTCACAGAGAAATATCAACCCCTTTTCTGCTTCAGTCCCTGACATCTGTTTCCTGTTTCACTCTTCCAGCTCGAAGCTAGCTTTTCCACCATCAAGTTACAACTTGCCGCTATCTCCAACTTCTGTGTGGGGAAAGATGCTGGTTTTCTTCTTCTCTTTCCACTTCTAAGTTGTGTTGGGCCTTTATGAAAGGTATTTTTCATCTTAGGTTTCCGGATAAAGATCTTTCTCCCCCTTGGGATCTCACTTTAGTGCTTCAAGGGCTTACCCAGAAACCATTTGAACCTGCTAGCATATGTGACTTAAAATTTTTGTCATGGAAGACTGCCTTTCTGGTAGCCAATACTTCAGTCAGAAGGGTGTCAGAATTACAAGCCCTGTGTTCTTGACCACCATACATAACTTTCTTCAGAGATACAGTCTTGTTTATAACAAATCCTTCATTCATCCCGAAAGTAGCTTCAGAGTCAAACATCAATCAGACTATTCACTTACCCGTATTTTTCCCCTAATCACTCCAATAAGGGAAAGTATATGCTACATTCTTTGGATGTGCACAGACAGTTGCATTTTTACCTACACAAAACAAGAGATCACAGAAAATCTGATCAATTGTTCATTGCCTTTTCTCCTAAAAGGTTAGGTCAGGCCATTTCTAAAATTACTTTAGCTAAATGGATTACAGATTGTATTTCTACAGCCTATCCCCAGCAAGGCAAACAACTTCCCCGTCCAGTGAGAGGCCACTCTACCAGGTCCATGTTTACTTCATCCACCTTCTCTGCAAGAATGCCAGTTGATGAAATTTGCACTGCAGCTACTTGATCCACAGCTCACACTTTTGTATCTCACTACAAGCTGGACACTGTTTCCAGGAACAGAGCATCCTTTGGTTCCGCTGTGCTCAAGCACATCCTTCCATAAGGTTCTCCCAGGGTTTATGTAGCTGGGGACTCTGACTCATTCGTGATGCATACTGAAATGGACAACATCAGCTTAGAAGTTATGTACTCACCATAACTTGGGCATCTGTGTTCTTATTTCATTATGCATCACATCCCATCCTCTTTCCCCCTTCCTTTTACAGCTGAGAGCAATACAGAGGCTAAGGGAACCCACTGGTTCCTAGTTTGGACTCCTGTTGGCCGTTTTCTTTTCTATCTAGCTCTGTTATTGGATGATCTTCAAGAAGGGGCAGCAAACTCAATCTGAGGGTTTGCAGAGGAGTGAGGCATTATGGAATTGGCCGTTTTCTTTTCTATCTAGCTCTGTTATTGGATGATCTTCAAGAAGGGGCAGCAAACTCAATCTGAGGGTTTGCAGAGGAGTGAGGCATTATGGAAGTGGGAGGAGTTTGAGGCTTGGAGTGTATGTCTCGAAGAAATGTCCAAGTCGGATCCAAGGACGGATCCAAAGACCCATTCGTGATGTATAGTGAAAAAGGACAACAGAGATGCCAAGTTATGGTGAGTACATAACTTCTATTCTTGCAGTTCCATCAGAGTTTCTTTTATCACATGAAAGTATTTTCTTGGCAACATTTAATAATAGAAGGAAGGCTGAATTAAAGCAGAAGCCATATTAAATGTAATTACAGTAAGTCTATCCTGAGTAGGAACAGATGGTGGGCTAGGTTCATCCACCACTATGGCTGTGGATTAAGTATGACCATTGGGGTTACCAACATAGGCAGTGTTGAAGAAGGTGCTGCTAATGTCACATTTTGGGGCAGAACTGCAGTTGGAGAGGAGACTTTTGATAACTTCACATTCATGTATGTGGAAAGCTTGTTGAATATTAGCATTCTATTAATAATTAGAAAGCTCTATGTTTGGGGAGTACTTTCGACATTAGCATTCCCCTTAAGATCAGAAGTAGAACTGGAAAACAAAAGTTATGTAGTTACCATAATGCTAGATCCCTGCTGTCTTGTTTTTGTCTGGTTCAACCTTTGGGTTACTAGATCCAACCAGATCAGACCTCTAAGGAGGCAAACTTTATAGATGAATGTGCTTTATTAACCAATATCTTTATAGAAAGTGGTTACCCCGACAATCTATTACATGAGGTTAAACAGGAAGAGGTTGAAGCCAAAAGAATACGATTTACACCCATATTAGGGGAAGAATGGTTACTTCCCGAGGCTATTGATGGGGTAGCAATGGGTATAGATGCTAGTAAAAACAATTTTGAGGAAGCATACATTATGGACTATATGGGGAATGCAGGGTCATTAGACACATTATGTAGAACAAATGGAATAAATTTAAGGAAATTTCAGACCTGGAAGGTATTTTCAATAAGCCATTGAAATTTATATGCAGAAGAAATATTAACATTAAGAATATACTGGAAAATAACAACAAGAAATCTGGGACACAAAACAGAACAAGTGGGACACACAAGTGTGGAAGGTGCCCCCAATGCCCTTTTGTGAGGACAGGCAACAGTGTACACTTGGAATGTAGGAACAGGATTATAAGCAGCACAGGTTTTGCCAAGTGTAATACTTGTGTGGTTATTTACTTGACATTGGGCGGGTAATGTACTTCCTTCTATACTGGGAAAATGGAGAGGAAATTTAAAATGAGAATATATGAGCACACTTAACGATATTACAAATGAGAAAGAAAATAATGCATTGCAGAGGCACTGCATAGCTTGTCATGCAATTACTTTCCAATTTTTTGTTTTGGAAGTAATACCAAAAGAACACAGAGAGAGAGAGGCCATGGGAGACTAGGTTAGAGTATAGAGAACTTTACTGGCAAATAGTATTAGAAGCCACAAAACCACCTGGTCTTAATGACGCAGTCAATATTGAAGCTTAGACTGCAAAGTTGTAATTTGAAGTGTGGCCACCAGATGGAGTCTCCTGTTGTGAATTTGCACACACGTACTTATGTATGTGCATATACTTAGAAACTATTGTCTTAATTTTTGATATTTATATGTGGAAGTGTTTTTAACAATAGCCTATTTTGCACAATTCATGCACATTTTATGTATTTTTAAGTACATTTTGAGGATATGTTTTTATATACAAACAATTACGAAATGTGTTCTTAAATAATTTACTGATTTTAATTAATTTACTATAAAGAAAATGGGATTGGTTAGTTTTAACTGAATCCACTATTTAAAGATATGATGGTTGAGGGGTTTGCATACATCTGATGAAGTTCAAATGTGGACAAAAACGCGGTGAAAAAGTTAAGGTGTTTATGTGTGGATTACTTTTAATGTGAGGGTCGTTTTTGGACTGTTTCATTTTGGATTAATAAAGCTTTTGATCAACACCATTGGCTCTAACTTTTGGTGGTTGCCCTTACAAGTGTTTTTGTTTTCAATTAGTTGTAAATATGTTAGGTAGTTGTATAGTTTAAACCAGTTTAATTGCTTTAAGCTATGGCAATGGTGGGTCCTATGAGGGAGACTGGTGGCAAATTTAGGTATTTTATTGTAGCAGGAGGTAAGCTTATTTCTTAGAGCATCATTTAAGTTTGTTAGGATGGGAGCAGCATATAAGAGAGTTGGCAATAAGAAGGTGGTGGCTAGAGTTTTTCTTGCAGTATCTGTAAGTGATCAATTGATTCTATACAGGCAGCCTAGTTTCGGGTGTGTAGATTTAATGATGTGCAGTATATGCTGAGAATGAGAGAGACAGAAGGTTGGATGATGTGGGGATAGTGAATCAGGAAGTGAAACAGATTAGCAAGGAGGAAGTAAGGACAGCTATGACGAGGATGAAGAATGGAAAGGCTGTTGGCCCAGATGACATACCAGTGGAAGCATGGAGGTGCTTAGGTGAAATGGCAGTGGAATTTTTAACCAGATTGTTTAATGAAATTTTGGAAAGTCAGAGGATGCCTGAGGAGTGGAAAAGTGTGTTTTGGTACCTATCTTTAAGAATAAGGGTGATGTGCAGAGCTGCAGTAACTACAGAGGGATAAAACTGATCAGTCACAGCCTGAAGTTATGGGAAAGAGTAGTGGAAGCTAGGTTAAGAAGGGAGGTGATGATTAGTGATCAGCAGTATGGTTTCATGCCAGGAAAGAGCAGTACAGATCCAATATTTGCTCTGAGAGTGTTGCTGGAGAAATACAGAGAAGGTCAAAAGGAGTTGCATTGTGTCTTTGTGGACTTAGAGAAAGCATATGACAGGGTGCCTAGAGAGGAGTTATGGTACTGTATGAGGAAGTCGGGAGTGGCAGAGAAGTATGTAAGAGTGGTACAGGATATGTACGAGAGTAGTGTGACATTGGTGAGGACCGCGGTGGGAGTGACAGATACGTTTAAGGTGGAGGTGGGATTACATCAAGGATCAGCTCTGAGCCCTTTCTTATTTGCAGTGGTGATGGACGGGTTGACAGATGAGATCAGACAGGAGGCCCCATGGACTATGATGTTTGCAGATGACATTGTGATATATAGTGAGAGTAGGGACCAGGTTGAGGAGACACTGGAGAGGTGGAGATATGCTTTAGAGAGGAGAGGAATGAAGGTCAGCAGGGCTAAAACAGAATATATGTGTGTAAATGTGAAAGAGTGTAGAGGAATGGTGAGGATGCAGGGAGTTGAGTTGGTAAAGCTGGATGCGTATAAGTACTTGGGATCAACAGTTCACAGTAATGGTGAGTGTGGAAGAGAGGTGAAGAAGAGAGTACAGGCAGGGTGGAATGGGTGGAGAAGAGTATCAGGAGTGATTGGTGACAGACGAGTACCAGTAAGAGTGAAAGGGAAGGTCTACAAGAGGGTAGTGAGACCAGCTATGTTATATGGGCTGGAGGCGGTGGCATTGATGAAAAGGCAGGAGTCAGAGATGGATGTGGCAAAGATGTTAAGATTTGCACTGGGTGTGACTAGGATGGACAGGATTAGGAATCAGCATATTAGAGGGTCAGCTCAGGTTGGACAATTTGGAGACAAAGCAAGAGAGGCAAGATTGCGTTGGTTTGGACATGTGCTGAGGAGGGATGCTGGGTATATTGGGAAAAGGATGCTAAAGATGGAGCTGCCAGGTAAGAGGAAAAGAGGAAGGCCTAAGATAAGGTTTATGGATGTGGTGAGAGAGGACATGCAGGCGGATGGTGTGAAAGAGCATGATGCAGAGGACAGGAAGAAATGGAAACAGATGATCCACTGTGGCGACCCCCAACGGGAACAGCCGAAAGAAAATGATGAGTATATGCTGATCATACTTGAGATTGTCATCTATTATAACACCTAGAAGTTTACTGTGAGTTACAGTTTCAATTAAAGTATTATTTTCTGACTTTATGGTAAAAAACTGCTTTTGATGTTGGCAACTTTTTGAGGTAAAAAGCATTAACTTAGTTTTCTTGCAGTTAAGTAGGAGGTTTAAGTATTTGAGCCAGGTTTCTACAGAGGAAAAAGATTTTTGGGTATGTGAAAAAATGAGAAAGGAATGAAAAGCTGATCAGACTTCCTGATATCCCTTGTCCTGTGTAAATAAAACTTGAGTTGATGATGAATATCTATCAAGTGTAGAATATGCTCTCTTTTATTAGAAAACTTTGGGAAAACACTGACAGACTGATAGTCTGATAAAGGTTCATTTTAGATGCCACCTTTGGGAGAAAGTGATGATTTGTTCTCAAAGATGCTCTGTCTTGATGAAAAATGGGGGCTTACATGATAAGGCCTGCAACTCAGAGATCCTTCTTGCAGATGTGATGGCCACCAAAAAGAGAGTTTTAAAAGAAAGATATTTTAAATCTACTGTGGAAGCATGCTTAAAGGGGGCTTTTGTTAAAGCCTGAAGCATGACAGTAATATCCCTACAGGGAGCCAGATCCCTGACTGGTGATCTTAACAGGAAGGTTCCCTTTAGAAAAGCTTTTTAAAATCTTTACAGAAGCAACAGATTTTGCCTGATGTGAAAATTAAAAAAGGCCACTAACTGTAACTTGATGATCGAGAAGATGGGTCCTTTTTGAAAAACCTATGCCATGAAATCCAGAATGGATGGAAGAGAGGCTGGAAAGTTATCTAGCCCTCTGGAAGCCCATATGGAAAACCCTCTCCATTTGCTGAGAGAACAGTTCCAAGTATTTGTTTTAATGTGAATTACCGAAGCAGAAAGCCAGGCATCTCTAGACACTCTTAGGATTGGAGAAACCATGCGGCTAATTTCATGGTTTTCAGATCTCAGTGAGTCTGACTGGACAGGTGACTCAGAAGATTTGGATGAGGATCCAACACTCCGGGCGAAGAGACTAGATGAGGCCACAGGAAGAGAAGGACCACCTTCATTACCAAGACATTGATGTGAAGACTGGCCTCGGTTGTCAACCAGGTCCCCTGAACTGTTTTCCCTTCAAAATGCCCCTTCATCTGAGAAGGGAGGCATCACTTATGACCGTGCCTTGTGCGGGAAGAAATAAAAAAGGTCTCCCAGCCAATATCAAAGGAGACTCCAAACACAACTTGATTTGACACCAGCAGATCTGTACCAATATTACAGGAAAATCCGTAGGATGAGTCAAATAGGACCACTGCATTGATAGTGTCCACAGTAGAATACTCATGTGGTACCTCAGCAGGTGAGCAAAACAGATTGCTGAGGCCATGCGACCTAAATGTTTGAGAAAGTACAATTGTGTACACTTACCATAAATGTAAATGTTTAAGTGTATTCACTGTTGCAGTTATCACCTGTGGGTTATCCCTGCTGTGTTAGCCCTCGGTCGGCCCGAATACCAGAGTCAATGTTTTTCTGTGTCAGCTGCTGTCGCTTGTAGATTGATGTCAGGTCGTCAGTGCTATAGAGAAAGCCATCCGATGCCATTACATCAGTTTTTCTTGCCCTAACCCATCAGAAGCCCAAGGAACTATGGTAAAGCGGTCCTGGTGGCTATAGCCATCGTGAAAAGCTTACATCTCCCTAAGGAAAGAGGATATAAGGGGGAAGGAGGGAGGGAAACCAGGACTGTAACAGTGAATACATTTGAATGTCTACATTTATGGTACATGTACACAACTATACTATGTTCTTTCTATGTCACTGTTGCAGTCATCACCTGTGGGAGGATTCCCAAAGCTGAGGAGAGGGGTGGAAGGATTAGTTAGAGACCTAGGCATGTGTCAGCATGCCCTGCAAAACTGCAGAGGCAAACCCTGCCCTAACCTTAGAGAAAAGAGGTAGGTGGTAATGTTTTGTAAAGGTATGGACAGAGGTCCAAGTGGCAGCTTCCAAGATGTTCCTGGTGGGAACGCCTCTGAGGAATGCTGCGGAAATGGAGGCTGGCCTAGTGGAATGGGTATGAATAAACTTAGCGAGTGGTTTCCCATGTAATCTGTAGCAGAATTGGATACAGTGTGATATCTATTTGGAAATGATTTGCTTGGAAATGGGCTTCCCCTCTGCCCCTGGGGCAAAGCTGACATGAAGCTGGTTTGTTTTTCTGAAGGGTTTAGTACGGTCCAGGTAGTATCTGAGCTGTCTGTGCACGTCTAGTGAGTGAGTGCAGTATTCATTCCCCCTTGTTTTGAGGGTTAGGAAAGAAGGTGGGTAGATGTATGGCCTGGTTGAGAGTCACATTAGATACCACCTTGGGCATAAAGGAGGGGTTAGTCCTCAGGGAGATCCTGTCTGCATGGAAAATGATGAAGGGTTCAATGGCCATAAGTGCCTGAAGTTCTGAAACCCTTCTGGCTGAGGTGATAGCTAGTAGAAAAGCAGTCTTCAAGGAGAGGTATCTCAGTTCTGTTGAAGCAGCAGGTTCAAAGGGTAGTAAGGTTAGTTTTTCCAAAACATAATTCAGGTCCCAGGCTGGCATGGGTGGCCTTCTGGAAGGTCTGATATTAGAAGCCCCTCTGAGGAACTGTTTAAGCAAAGGATGTGAAAAAGTACAGTTGTATACATTACCATAAATGTAGATGTTTGAGTGTACTCACTGTTGCAGTTATCACATTTGGGTTATACCTGCTAGGATAGCCCTCGACTGGCCCGCATACCAGAGGCTTAGTTTTCTGCATCGGTTACTGTCACTTCAGGACTGATGTCAGGTAATCAGTAGTATAAAGTAAGGCAGTCAACGCCATTACATCAGTTCTTATTGCCCTAACCTGTCAGGAGCCCCCAAGTAGGAGCCAGGTTCTGGCGGAAGAACCCCACCAGTAGAAAGTGAATACCAACATGTCCCTTGTAAGTATAGAGAAGAAAAGGGGGATGGAGGGAGGGAAACCAGCACTGCAACAGTGAATACACTTGAACATCTACATTTATGGTAAGTGTAAACAACTGTACTATGTTCTTCATGTTGCACTGTTGCAGTCATCACATTTGGGTTGATTCCCAAAGCTGAGGAAATGGGAGGAGGCAGACAAGGAAACTAGGGGCTGGCTAGGATGTCCTGGAAGACTGCAGAGGCAAACCCTGCCCTGGATTTGGAGAAGAGAGGCAGGTGGTAATGTTTGGTAAAAGTGTGAACAGATGTCCAGGTGGCAGCCTCCAGGATGTCCCTGGTGGGGACTCCTCTAAGGAAAGCTGCAGAGGTGAAGGCTGCTCTGGTGGAGTGAGTCCTGACCCCCTTGGAGGGAGACTTTCCATGTTGTTTGTAGCAGAAAGGGATGCAGTGTGTTATCCATTTGGAAATGGTTTGTTTGGAGACGGCTTTGACTTCTGCCCTTGTAGCAAAGCTAACCAGCAATTGAGCAGACTTTCTGAAGGATTTTGTCCTGTCTAGGTAGAATCAGAGCTGTCTGTGCACATCTAGAGAGTGCAGGATCCTTTCCCTCTTGTTCTGGGGATTTGGAAAAAAAAGGTGGGCAAATGCATGGATTGGTTGAGAGCCACACGGGACACCAACTTGAGCATGACGGATGGGTTAGTTCTGAGGGATACCCTGTCAGCATGCAAGATGATGAAGGGTTCCACAGCCATGAGCGCTTGCAGCATGGAGACTCTTCTGGCTGAAGTGATGGCCAGAAGGAAAGCTGTTTTCCAGGAGAGAAATTTTAGTTCTGCAGAAGAAGCTGGTTCGAAAGGGGGCAGGGTGAGCTTTTCCAACACAAAGTTAAGGTCCCAAGCTGGGGTTAGTACTCTTCTGGGCGGCCTCAAGTTGCTAGCCCCTCTTAGGAAATGTTTGATCAAAGGGTGTGAGAAAAGGGGCTGCTCTGCGGGGAAATGAGCAGAGATAGCACAGGCATGAATTTTTATAGAGGAGAAAGAGAGGCCACTGTGTAGTAGGTCAGCTAAGTAATCTTGGATGAGAGGAAGGGAGGGATGTGCTGTATTGGCTCCCTTAGCCTGAATCCAGATGCAGAACTTTTTCCATTAGTCAGCATAAGACTTTCTAGTGCTAGGACATCTGGCCTCATGTATAACATCTAGAACCTGTTTGGTGAGTTTGGCAGATTGATCTGGGGTTAGGGAATAAGCCAAGCTGCCAAAATGAGAGTCTGCAATTGGGGATGCATGAATTTCCCTACCCTCTGGGTCAGGAGACTTGGAATCTGAGGAAGATGCCATGGTGGCAGTGGGGACAGGCTGTGCAGCAAGGGGTACCAGTGCTGGTGAAGCCAGTCTGGAGCTATAAGAATTATCCTTGGTTTTTCCTCCTTTATTTTGAGCAGTACCCTAGGGATGAGACCTAGTGGAGGAAAAGCATAGACCGATAGATTGACTCAGGGGAAGGACAGGGCATCCACTTTCCAAGCCATACAGTGATGCTCCCTGGTGCAGAATTTGCTGAGCTGATGGTTGGTGTGGGAGGCAAAGAAGTCAACCTTTGGGGTGCCCCATTTCTGAGTTATTAGGGTGAAGGTTATTCTGTTGTGCTGCCACTCGTCTGGGCCCAGAAGATTTATGCTTAATTGGTCTGCCAGAGAATTGAGACAGCCTGGTAGGAATTGTGCTAACAGGTGCAGTTGCATGGCAGAGGCTGTGTGCCAAAGGGTCATGGCCAGCCTGCATAGAGGGTAGGAGTGAGTCCCTCCCCGCTTGTTGATATACCACATCACAGTGGTGTTGTCTGTTTTGATCAGGAGAGCCCCCTGGGGAGAGAAGGGTCTATATTAAAATCGCAAAAGCTTACTTTTGCGAATACAAAGTAATCAACACATAACTGTCAAAATCCAAAAACAGCAAAGGAAAAAAAAAAAGCGAAAATGACAACGTTGAACGTATTCCCAGAAGCAACAGCACCATACATGTAAGGTAAACCTAATGGAACAAACCTAAGGCAAAACACTTTTTAAAATGTTTGGGTATACCCCCCCTACTAAAATATACCAACTTCGAGACCGCACTACATTGTGGAAAAGGATTTATTTCCTCATCCCGATGATCACCCATCTGGCCAAAAAAAGGGCATTCGACATTCCAAATTCCCTTTTTTCGCTCTTCGCTGTTTTAGGACTTCAACATTTATGTGTTAATTGCTTTATATTTGCGAACGTAAGCTTTCGTAATTCTAATACAGACCCAGGAGAGAAGGGGTTTGAAAGCTATCAGGGCGTGCTGGACAGCCATCATCTTTTTTTGGTTGGTGTGCAGAAAGATTTGCTGAAGGCTCCATTGGCCCTGTATGGACCTGCCGTTCAGGTGTGTACCACAAGCATAATCTGATGCGTCTGTGGTGAGGGTCTGGGCGGCGGGGGGTGGTGAGAAAGGTAGTCCCTTGTTGTAGGGGCATGCTGCTGCCCACAAAAGAAAATCTTTTCTGAGGCAAGGAATTACAGGTACAAGAGTCTCCAGGTCTTGAGTGTGTTGACACCAAAGGCTTTTTAGGTACCAGTGAAGTTTCCTCATATGCAGTCTGGCATATGGAATGAGTAGAATGCAAGATGCCATGAACCCCAGAGCTTGCAGGATCTTCCTTGCAGATAACTGGAGTCTGGTGGCTAGTTGAGAGAAGTAGGCTGTCAGGAAAATTTGTTTTTCTGGTGTAAGGAATGCCACCAGGGATGCTGTGTCCAGGCTTGCTCCCAGGAATATAATCCTTTGGGTGGGCACCTGTTTGGATTTCTTTTCATTGACTGTGTACCCTAGGGAGGTTAGTAGGGACTGCACAAAGGCCAGGTGCTTAAGCAGCTTTTCCTGGCTGTCTGCCTGAATTAGGCAGACATCTAAGTATGGGTAAATCTGGATATTCCTTTGTCTGCTAAAGGCAATGGCCAGAGCCAGACATTTTGAGAAAACTCTGGGAGCAGTAGATAAGCCAAAGGGAAGCGCAGAGAACTGAAAGTGCTGAGATTCTGCCCTGAAATGGAGATATTTCCTGCATGATTCCCTGATAATATGGATGCAGGCCTCTTTTAGATCTAGGGTGGCTAGCCAACCGTCTTTGGAGAGCATGAGTAGCAGCTGCTGGAGGGTGAGCATTTTGAATTTTGGGATCACCAGGAAGGTGTTTAAAATGGATAGATTGAGGATGGGGGCCAGTTACCCTCTTTTCTGGGCACCAGAAAACGTTTGGAGTAGAAACCTTGGCCTATCTGTTCTGCAGGAATGTGCTCTACTGCCTTCACAGAAAGCAGGGAAAGGACTTGCTTGTGAGCTTTTGCCAACTGGTTTGGAGGTAGACCTGGGAACGCTTTTGGGGTTGGAAGGGTGTGGAAAGAAAATTTGCATCCCTGAGACACTATGCTGAGAACCCAGCTGTCATTGGTAATTGTGGCCCAGGTGCTTGTGTGAAAGGAGAGTTTTCCTCCTAGGGGTAAGTGAAGGTGGGCAGAGGGAGGGGGTGGAGGAGGTGAGTCATTGTGAGTTCTTACCATAAGGGGGTGGCTTACAACTTCCTGGTTTTGAAAAGGAGGTAGTTCACTGCTTAGATCTCTGCATTCCCTGTGGCTGCTGTCTGGGGGGTCTGGTTCCCTGGGGTCTAGGCTGGAGTGACTTAGTGGGAGCAGGAAAGGATCAGTGTTTGGTGGGACAATGCCTGCTGGACCTGTAAGAAATCCTTAACTGTCTGCATAGATTTAGCTTTTTCTTCCATCTTTTTTAAGACCTCTTCTGCCTTAGTGCCAGATAAGGTGTCTTTTTGCAAGGGGGCATCCAACAATTTAGATTTGACATGGTCTGGCAAGGGCTGTTCCTTAAGCCATGCATGCCTTCTAATGACAGATCCGGTGACTGCTGCCCAGCAAGAAGCTTCTAGGGCATCAAAACCACAGTGCAAGGTGTGTTTAGTTACTTGACTTGCAGAATGCATTAACTCTTGTAACTCTCTAGATTTTGCACAAGCAGGAAAGGAGGACATATTTTGTTTGAAGAGTTCCAGGGTATGCTGCTGAAATTTCAGTATATAGAACTGACAATTTAGTGCCCTGATAGCAAGAGTAGCTGAGTTGTATACATTTTTACCCCATCTGTCTAGTGCTCGGGAATCCCTACCTGAGGGGGTGGGATTCTTAGCAGAGGTTGCTTTAATCCCTTTAGGCCCTTGAGAAATTACCTCAGGGTCAGCAGTAAGATTTTTAAAAAGAAATTTGTGTGAGTCAGGGAATCTATAGTACCTGCCTGGTTTTCTGGGTGCAGGAGGGAGGGTATCAAGATTCAAGCTGGATTCCAGGAAAGCATCCTCCATGAAATCCAGGACTGGGGGGATGGCCAAGGTTCTGTGCTGTGGAAGATCTAAGAATTTGCTGCGGCTCTTTTTTGACTGAGGGTAGTCCTGACTCTCCCATTGGAAATGCTCCCTTAAGGTAAGAAGGGTTTTCCCAAAAGTAAAATCCTCGATGGGGGGGGCTGAAGGGATGGAATCCTCTGCATCAGAATCCTCATAAGTAGAGAGGGGTTGCATGTCTTCATATTCAGATGCATCAAAGTCATCGGACTCTTGTTCAGACAAAACTACAGGGGACAGATCTCTTTTCTTTTTGGAGGGGGTAGCCTGACTTCCCCTAATCAGCATGATAAGGTCTTCCGACATTTTAAGCATTTGAGACTGAGGCAGGGAAGCAGGTGCCTGAGAGTAGGTCGTCAGTTTCTTGGGTGTGGTTCATATCCTGGGCCTAAGAAACTCGGTCATTTTCGAAAGAGCGGTAGTCGCGAAAGAAGAACTCTGTTTGTGTCAAGAATCGGTAGTGCGAAGGACTTGCTCGGAAGCTGGTACCTGCTCAGCTGTTCTGGACCCATCCAAGGTAGAGACGACCACAGGATCCTTAGTCGAAGAAGAGTTTTGCAGCATACCAGACTCCAAAAGGGTCTCAGTAGCAGCCTGCGAAACCACAGAAGTGGGCATCAGGGGCTGCGAAAGCACTTCACTGAGGACTGGAGAACTGCCGACTGCATCATCAGTAGTTTTGGACCTGTGCGGTCTGTCTCTGTCTTTATCTTTATGTTTTTTCAGAAGATCTGCTGTCCGATGGCTTACTGAAGCTATATCGGAGTTTGAAGACTGTAAGCGAAGATATTTAGCTACAATGAGGGCCCGACGACAGATAGTTCTGATGATGAACAAAGCAAAGAAATGACAACAGGGAACGTCGTGGTCTGGGCCTAAACAAGTGACGCAGTGGTATTTGCTTTCCACATGCGAGACAATTGTTAACTTTTTCTGACATCGGTTAGTGCAAGAAAAAAGGATCCCCAACGGGGTACTTGGCTTTAGAAGACTTCAACTTTAATTCGGTAAAAGAAACTCAGGTAGCGGCTGACCGGCACTTGTGCAAACTGCTTCTGCTTCGGACTCCACTGCAAGAAAGACTGATGTAATGGCGTTGGCTGCCTTACTTTATACTACTGATGACCTGACGTCAGTCCTGAAGCGACAGCAACCAACGTAGAAATACTAAGCCTCTGGTATTCGGGCCAGCCGAGGGCTACCCTGGCAGGGATAACCCAAATGTGATGACTGCAACAGTGAAACACGAAGAACATCGGGGCTGCTCTGTATCGAAATGGGCTGAAATGGCTGAGGCATGGATTTTAATAGAAGAGAAGTAGAGGCCACTATTGAGTAACTCCGCTAGGTAGTCCACGATAAGAGGGATGGAAGGTTACGAGGTACTGCCTCCTCTGGACGGGCTCCAGGAGCAGAATCTTTTGCATTTCCCTTCCGTAAGACTTTCTGGTGCTGGGCCTTCTGGCCTCTGTGATAATGTCTAGGACTTGTTTGCTTAACAGGGGCCCCTTGTTTGCTTTTAGAGTATTAGTTTGAGAGTCTGCAAGTCTGGGTGCAGCATCCCCCCCCCCCCTGAGTCGAGAGGTCTTAGATCAGGGGAAACTGCCTGGGAGGCTGTAATGTCAGGCTGTGCAGTAAAGGGTACCAATGCTGTCTGTGCCAATCTAGAGCAATGAGGATGGCCTTTGGTCTCTCCTCCCTTATCTTGATCAGTACCTTGGGAATAAGAGGCAGAGGAGGGAATGTGTGCACAAACAGGGAGTTCCAGGGGAAGGTCAAGGCATCCACCTTCCACGCTAGGTGGTGATACTCCCTGGTACAGAATTTTTTCAGCTGTTGGTTGAGGTGCCACCTCCGGAGTTCCCCACTCCTGAGTGACTTGCAAAAAGATTTTTCTGTGGAGCTGCCATTCATGGGGGTCCAGTAAGTTTCTGCTTAAGTGGTCTGCCAGGGTTTTGTTGATCCCTGGTAGGTATTGGGCAATTAGATGTAATCCCATGGAGGAGGCTGTCAGCCAGAGGTTCCTGGCTAGCCTGCAGAAAGGGTAAGACTGGGTCCCTCCCTGCTTGTTGATGTACCACATTATTGTGCTGCCTGTTTTGATAAGAAGAACCCCTGGCCTGAGATGGGGTTTGAAGGATGTCAGAGCCTTTCGTACTGCCATCATTTCCTTCTGGCTGATATGTAAGGGAAGGTGCTGGGCATCCCAAAGACCTTGGGTGCATCTGCCTGTTAGGTGAGTGCCCCAAGCAATATCTGAGGTGTCAGTGATGATGGTCTGCCCGGCAGGGCGGAGGATGAAGGGAAAACCCTTGTTGTTGGCACAGGCCCCTGCCCACCAGAGAAACTCCGCCCTTATACAGGGGATCAGAGGGAGAGCGGTCTCTAGAGGCTGAGAGTTCTGACACCAAAGGTTCTTTAGATACCACTGAAGTTTCCTTATGTGAAGCCTGGCCAGAGGAATAAGAAGGATGCAAGATGCCATGTACCCCAAGGCTTGCAGGAACTTCTTCGCAGTGAGGTGACTTCTGGAAGCCGGCTGGGTAAAGTAGAGAGGCAGGAAGCTATGCTTTTCTGGGTACAGGAAGCCATTTGGGATGCTGTGTCCAGCAGTGCTCCCAAGAAAATAATCTTCCTGGAGGCTGTTTGCTTTGATTGCTACTCGTTGATGGTGAACCCTAAAGGAAGTTTGGAAGGCTTTGACAAAGAGGAGGTCCTGGAGCAGATTTTCTTTGCACTCTGCCTGAATGAGGCGGTCATCCAGATAAGGGTAAATCTGTATATTTCTCTGTCTGCAAAATGTTATGGCTGTGACAAAGCATTTGGTGAATATCCTGGGAGCAGTACATAAGCCATAGGGTAGTGCAGAGAACTGAAAGTGTTGTGAGCCTGCTCTGAAGCGCAAGAATTTCCTGCAGATTCCCTTATGGGGATATGGAGGTAGGCATCTTTTAGGTCCAGGGTCACTAACCAGGCATTTTTTGTCAGCATAGGCAGCAGCTGCTGCGAAGTTAGCATTCTGAATTTGGGGACCACTAGGGAGGTGTTCAGAATGGACAGATCCAGGATGGGGCGCCAAGTGCCCTCTCTTCTGGGAATAAGGAATATTCTGGAATACAAGCCTTTGCCTGTTTGATCTGAGGGGACAGGTTCTACTGCCCTCTGGGATATGAGTGTTTGGACCTGTTTCAATGCCTCTGCCCACTGATTTGGAGGTAAGTCTAGGTACCCTCTTGGAACTGGGAGTTCTTTGAAAGAGAATTTGTATCCCTGAAAAAATTATCTTTAAGACTCATTGGTCCTTTGTTACAGAAAGCTAATTTTCTTTGCAGAAAGAGAGCCTTCCTCCAAGCTTTTGGTGAATGAAAGGAGGGCAGAGGGGGGAGAGGGAGTCACTGAGAGTTTTTGCCATAGAAAGATGGCTTAGAACTCCCTGCCTTTGGGGTGGAAGTTGTCCACTGTTTGGTTCTCTGCTGTCTCTGGGATAGGCGCCTGGGTGGTCTTTCCCTGCGGGCCTTACCTTGCCCCTGTCTGCTAGGTGCAGGGAAGGACCAGTGCTTAAAGGAAAAATTCCTGCTGAATCTAGGAGGTTGAACCTGAATGAAATCTTTTACTGTTTGCATAGATTTTGCTTAGTCTTCCATCTTTTTAAGCACCTCTTCTGCTTTTACTCCAAAGAAGCAGTCCTTTATCCAAGGGTGCATCAATTAATTTAGACTTGACATGATCAGAGAGAGGTTGTTCCTTCAACCATGCATGCTTCCTAATGACAGATCCTGACACTGCTGCCCTGCTTGAGGCTTCTAGGGCAACATACCCACAGTGTAATGAGTGTTTGGCCTTGACAAGTACAGTGCAGTAAATCTGCTAACTCTTTCTTATTGCACAGTCAGGAAAGGTTGAAATCTTTTGCTTTAATAGGTCCAAAGTGCGTTGTTGATATTTTAACATATGGAACTGACAGTTGAGTGCTCTGATAGCTAAGGTTGCAGAAGTGTACACTTTTTTACCCCATTTGTCCAGAGCTGTGGAATCCTTGTCAGAAGGAATAGGATTCTTGGTAGAACTAGCCTTAGCTCCTTTAGGTCCCTGTGTAATAATCTTCCTGGAGGCTGTTTGCTTTGATTGCTACTCGTTGATGGTGAACCTTAAAGGAAGTTTGGAAGGCTTTGACAAAGAGGAGGTCCTGGAGCAGCTTTTCTTTGCACTCTGCCTGAATGAGGCGGTCATCCAGATAAGGGTAAATCTGTATATTTCTCTGTCTGCAGCAGGATTTCTGTATAGGTATTTATGAGAATCCGGTACTCTGTAATACCTGTCAGGTTTACTGGGAGCAGGTGGAAGGGTGTCAGAGGCTAAGCTGGATTCATGGAAAACATCATCCACCACTTCTAAGATGGGGGGATGGCCAGGGGTCTGTGCTGGGGCAGGTCCAGAAACTCTTTTAATCTTTTCTTAAACTGGGGGAAGTCCTGAGATTCCCAGTGGAAATGTGTACTGAGGGTGTGAAGGGTTTCCCCAAAGGAAAAGTCTTCTGGTGGGGAGCCAGAAGGAATGGACTCCTCTGCATCTGAATCCTCATAAGCAATCAGAGGTTGTTGTTCCTCTTCAAAATTTGAATAATCAGATTCCTCAGAATCTTATTCTTACATAATTTCAGGAGAAGGTTGTCTTCTTTTTAGAAATTGTGGCCTAAATACCCCTGATAAGGGAGATAAGATCCTCTGCCATTTTAAGCATTTGGGCTTGGGGTGGTGGAGCAGGAGCATGATGGTGGCTAGAGGTAGATTTTCTAGGAGTGGCCTGGCTTCTAGGCCTAAGAGTATCCATCTGTCTGAGAGAAACGGTATTAGGATGAGAAGACGTCAGTTTTTGTTTAGATTCGATAGTGCAAGAGGCCACCTTGGAAGCCAGTGCTTGCATCGCAGCTCTGGACCCAACCGATGCAGAAACAGCCAAAAGCTCAGAAGACGAAGAAGATTTCTGCGGCATACCAGACTCTGAAAGGGTCTCCGTACAGGCCTGAGTAGATATCGTATCGGGCATCAGGGGCTGCGAAAACACCTCACTGAATTCCGGAGAACTGATGACCTGCTTAGCGGTAGAGTTGTTAGAAGGCTCAGCCTTGTGTGGTTTGTCTCTATCTTTATCTCTACGTTTTTTTGAAATTTCTATGGATTGTTAGCTGATGGACACCATTTCAGAATGCGAAGACGGGAGATGAAAATACCTGTCTACAATAAGAGGTCTATGACGAATGGTTCTCGTGTTAAAGAGGGCACAGAACCAGCAAAGGGGGACGTCGTGGTCTGGGCCTAAACAAGTGATGCAGTATGAATGGAAGTCTTGGTGTGGGACCTGCTTTCCACGGGTGAGACAATTGTTAACTTTTTCAGACATTGGTTAGTACAAGAAAAAAAGGATCCCCAATGGGGTACTTAGCTTTAGACGTTTTCAGCTGTAATTCAAACTCTGGTATCAACCGACCAGCACATTTCTGAACTGCTTCTGCTACGGGCTCCACGGCAAGAAAGACTGATGTAATGGCATCAGCTGCCTTGCTTTATAGCACTGATGGCCTGACGTCAGTTTACAAGTGACAGCAACTGATGCAGAAAAACATTGACTCTGGTATTCAGGCCGGCCGAGGGCTATCACAGCAGGGATAACCCACAGGTGACGGCTGCAACAGTGAAACACAAAGAACATCCATAAATGCCAGAGATTTTCTGTATGACAGTAAGGAGGTGGCCTGAAAATCGAAGGGTAGATAATTTGAACATTGGAAGTTTTGCAATCTAAGAGCATATTCAACTAACAACTTATGAACTCCAGTGTCTAGACTGGTTGAAGACTGGACTTCTGTTGATTTATGTTTATTCCCAAGCAATGACACAATTGCAGTAGAAGTCCCTAGCCCTGACTAGTAATGCTCTCATTGAGCTAGTGAGAGGCCAATCATCCAGGTACAGGAAGACCAGGAACCCATGCAGCCTGAGCTGTGCTGCCACAACTGTAATACAGTTACTGGACACCTGGGAGGTGGTGTTGAAGGACAGTGCTCTGATTTGGTAATGATTGGCTCCCAGCTGGAAGCACAGGAACCTCCTGAACCACCTCACTATCTTTATATGACAAGAGGTGCCCTTGAGGTCAAGCACATCCAACTACCCTTCTTAAAGACAGGTAGAATGGAATGCACAATGACTATCTGGAACTTGATCTGTTTCACAAAGTGATTTAACTTGCTCAAATTCAAGATTGGCCTGAGGTCTTTGCACTTCCGAATCTGTTACAGACCCCAGATTCACTCTGGTCTGGTGGGATCTCTTGGATGACAATCTTCTAAAAGCTTTTTCACTTCAACAGCTGCTTACCCCATCCTCAGATGGGGAAGAGAGTGTCTGGAAGGTGTTTAGCATTCTCTTTTGGGGGAAATAAAAATGGAATTACGCAGCCGCCGGATAGGACTATTAACAACCATACATCTGAGGTTATGGTCTTCCAAGCTTCTGGGTGCACAGCCAAACAACCCCCAACTGCCACCAAAGCAGACCAGTTGGGCAACTCTTCAGAGGCAATGGAAGGGCCTCCTGGAGAAAGCTCCATGAAAGCTTTGATTCTGCGGACCACCTCTGCTGGGCTGGCGGTGCCCATTCTGGCTACTGCCCCCACCACCACGGGAGGAGCCTTCTGCAGCAGCATCCTGAAAAGGCTGCTGTGCTTTTCTAAAGAAGAGGTACTCTTCCTACTGACTGCACTCCGATGGCAAACAGCTTCTTTCCATCATCCTCGTTCCAGCAGTCAGAGCTGTGGGGAAAAGGGTATCAAGGTGTTGGATATGACAGTGAAGCAGAGACAGTCTTAGGAACCGAAGACCATGTGATCTTCAGATCCAGCTAGCTAGAGGTAGGAGTAGCCTCCTGTTTACAGTCTCTCTTAGAGGATTTAGGGTCCTTAGTTCCCTTCTTCCAACCTCAATCACCCTTCATGACATTTGCTGACAGGAGAAGAAGGGGAAGAAGCCTCCCCTGCAGGCAAAAGCCCTTTCAGTACAAGCTTGGTGCTCCTTTTATTAACACCCCAGAAGCAAAAGCTACAGCAAATGGTACACTGAGTCTACAGGTGTGCTGGTCCGAGACAGAAGACTCACCGACCATGTGAGTCTTAAGGGCGAAGTTTATGGCCACACATGACGCACTTTTTAAATCCTTTCTCCATATCTCCAACAACAGGTGTAACTAGACCCTAACTAAACAAATGACACCATAACACACCCTAACAAAACTATCATACCACAGTAAAGAATGCTGCAAAGCAGGAAAAGCCCAAAAACATTAAGATCCCACACTCCTACCTACTGAACCACTACACTACTGAAACACAAGACCAAAACTACATAAAATACACCATCAACTATCCCGTATAATAAAAAGGTAGAGGAAAAAAAGGGTTAAGACACACCCTAAACTGCAAGGCAAAGGATAGAACTCCAGTGGAGCATGAGATCAATCTGCTATCCCAGAAGGTGGCAAAGAAGATCTGGGGAGTAGTCTGTCAGTGCTAGGCATTATGGTAAGGGTAGAGGAGGTGGAGCTCAGGGAGGTGAGGTCTTTTAAAACTGGCCGATCTCAGATCCAAGTTGGATCTGAAAACCTACATGCTGAACCAGGATGGAAAAGACAACATCAGATCACTAATTACTTAGAGGGGCTGACAAAGTTTAAACTATTGCAGAATAAAGGGAATCTCACAGACCAAGAGTTGCAACTGCACAGTGCTAAAGAGAAAATAGGACATATCTGGATAATATGCATGAGTTTAGAAAGATTACTGTTAAGGAACTGTTTTTTGATAATTCCAGAGCACAAAAACTCTTAGCACAATATCTTGGGCAATAGAAAGTACAAAGGGTTGTTGCCATACTTAGGGAGTTTTATTAAAATCTGTATAAAGTAGAGGAATGTGGAAATCAAGAAAAAGCACAAATGAAAATTCTTATGGAAGACTTAATATGCCAAGATTAGAGGTAAGTGCAGAGAGAAGCACCAGTGTGGAAACACAGCAGTTACAGTTCAAAATATCCAGAGGTAAAATAGGCAGCAAACAGTAGGACGCAGGTGAAATAAATCCAAGTATGGAAACAGCAGTCACAATTTAAAATATCTACAGCCCTTCAAAACACATGGGTCGGGTGACTGCTCACGCAGTCGAGGGAGGAAGAAGTGGAAGAAAAGTCACAAACAAAAGGAGAACAACAGTTTAAAGAAAATGTGGCTCATGAGAGACAAATGTTGATACACAACATATCTAGAAGGTACTGTCTGAGGCAGAAGTGTCCACTTTGAGTTTATCTTTCATTCCATCACAAGGTTGTGATGTGGTGGATGTTATTTTTGATTTGAAACTGTTTGCATGAAACATTATGTTGACGTTACAGTTTGGACAGACTGGTACTTGCAAGAATGTTTTATTTTGTGAACCTAGTACATTTGTTCCTGTCAATGATTCTACTTTAGAAGCGTTTTTGAGAATGTATAAATCTGATATATATATTTATAATGTGTTACAGAAAGGTAAAACTGGTCGCAGATTTGTTAATTTGTCACCAGTAGAGTGGCATGTTTCACGATCTCTTATAAATGAGCAAAGTATTGTGATAAAATCTTCTGACAAGGGGGGCATGGTGGTTGTTATGAACCATGAATTTTATTATAATAGCCTGAATGCCATGTTATCCAATAGTGAAACTTACAGATGTATTTCTAAGGTTGAGTTATATGGTTTTATTAGTAGTGTTCATAGTTTGATCCATAATGCCAAGTTAGACGGAGCTATTCCTGATGATTTATACAGGTACCTAAAAGTTGATTTACCTCTTGTTCCATTATTTCAGGGTTTACCCAAGATTCATAAGAACATGAGCCACCCTCCATTTAGACCTATAGTTGCTGGGGTGGGGGGGGGGGGGAGAGTGGCTCACTGAACCTATATCCATTTATCTACAGAAAAAGTTGAGACCGATGTTGGACACATGTCTTTGTGTTAAAAGATACACAGCAATTTCTTTTTGATTTGTATGAGTTTTCCAAGGATGATGCATTTCCATCTAGCAATCTTTTGGTAACACTTCATGTTGTATCACTGTTCACACTGATACCTAACCAGCAGAGTATTGATGCTAAGCAGATTGATTTTATTGCATTTCTCCTTGAGATGGTTTTAGAGAATAATATTTTCACATTCAACAATAGATATTACCATTAGAGGCATGGCATAGTTATAGGCACACCTTGCACCAATAGCTACGCCAATGCTGTTATGGCTGTATGGGATTGCGAGTTTCTAGTGAGTTCAAGATGCTGGGGTCATCAAATAAAATTTTACCGACGGTTTGTGGATGACCTTTTTATGGTCTGGACTGGCACCATAGTAGAATTAAGAAAGCTGTCACCAACAGACGACCCAAGGATAGAAAAACTTCCACTTGTTAAATACGTAAAATCAATGCACCAGTCCTTGAAGTAGTACTTTTTTTAAAAACTTCCACTCGTTTAATAAAGTCAATGCACAAATCCTTGAAATGGTGTCAAGCCAACCAAGTAAGTTTTTTCTTTTTAAAAACTTCTGCTCGTTTAATAAATAAAGTCAATACACCAGTCCTTGAAATGATATCAAACCAACTTTACAAACACTCAAGTACGTTAAAGCTTTGTTGATTTACCCGAACTTCTTCAGACAATTTACACATACCTTAAAGTCAGTATAAATATACTTCTTCCTTTACTTTGTCCAATCAGAGTGACTGCCTAATTTATCCTGTTAGTACTGTCTCAATTTAAACAAATTCTATAAGTTTAAGATTATATCCCAGGTAGAACCAATAATGAGGGGAGGGTGTCGGGCCCCGGATAGTTTACTTAAATTGATATTAGAAAGGAATGAGCTAAATTGGCAACTTAGATTGGATGCATGTACAGAACCCGGACTAAACGAGGCTTGCTCGATTGCATGTATATTAAAGTTAAGGAACTTGTACAGATAACTCAAATAACACACTAGATCAACTTATTCCTCCCCTTCCCCCCTTCCTCCCTCTCCTTTCCCTCCCCCCCCCCCTTTCCCATCCCCTGCCCTTTCCTTTTGAACAATTTTAGCTTAGTTAACGATATTTTGTTGGGGGATAGAATGGGTAAGGTATGATTACCTAGATAAAGTAAAAACTTTTGTATATGTAAATATAGGTGAAAATTGGGGGAAGGAGCCCCATTAGTATGATTAGCGTACATAATGTTTTGGAACACAAGGGAAGTGCAAGGTAATACAACTAATAGTTTAAGTATAAGATTAGAAGTACATAACATTAAGTACAAAGGGGCTGGATAAAAGAAGTATTTAGGCACTAGCCATCCATTTGGAAGGGAACAGTTAACATAGATTACTAAGGGACTATTAGAGAATTTGTTTAAATTGAGACAGTACTAACAGGATAAATTAGGCAGTCACTCTGATTGGACAAAGTAAAGGAAGAAGTATATTTATACTGACTTTAAGGTATGTGTAAATTGTCTGAAGACGTTCGGGTAAATCCCGAATGAAAAGCGCTTAACGTACTTGAGTGTTTGTAAAGTTGGTTTGATATCATTTCAAGGACTGGTGTATTGACTTTATTTATTAAACGAGCGGAAGTTTTTAAAAAGAAAAAACGTACTTGGTTGGCTTGACACCATTTCAAGGATTTGTGCACTGACTTTATTAAACGAGTGGAAGTTTTTAAAAAAAGTACTACTTCAAGGACTGGTGCATTGATTTTACGTATTTAACGAGTGGAAGTTTTTCTATCCTTGGGTCGTCTGTTGGCGACAGCTTTCTTAGTTTATTTGTACTTGTCAGTGTATGCAACCATAGTAGAATTAGATGAATTTATTTGCTACCTTCATTCCACTACAGACTTTTTGTGGTTCACTGCCACTAAGTCCCATACTGAGATACCCTATTTGGATGTTACGGTGAAGAGGGAGCTTGGTAGTAATAGACTTATTAAAGCTTTTATAGGAAGGATTGTTACAAACTGAGTTTTGTCCATCATAGCACTATGCATCCTAATCATGTGTTTGAGAATATGGTGAAGGGACAAATGTTAACGGCCTCTAGGCTGCATGTTAAAGACCAGGATTTTGAGGAATTTATCAAGACCCTGAATGATGATTTTGAAGCTAGGGGGTATAAGGGGACTGAGATAGCTAAGGGTATATGTGGTGCCCACCAGCTTAGGAAGGGTGTTGAGAGACCCTATTTTACGACCCCCATCTGGGACCCACATAGACAAGTTAGAAGGGACAGGTCCCTATGACTTTTTTCAGCGACATAAATAAGGTCACTGATGTAATTAAAAAGAATTGGCATATTTTAACCTCTGATTCATCTGTTGAAGCATTAGTTGGCACATCTCCTAAGTTTTACTACAGGAATATGGCAAATTTAAAGAGGTTGTTGTATTATTCGGATAAGTTGGGTTATGGACAACAGGGAAAGGGTACCAAAAGGTGTGATACTTGTAATTTTTGTCAGTATGTTAGAGAATCTAATAAGTTTGTTCATCCACAGACAGGGAAGAAATATTTTTTAAATGTTATGGCCAACTGTGACACTATGAACGTTGTTTATTTAGCCAACTGTGAGCAATGCAGCTCATTTTATGTTGGCAAAACGAACCGTCGGGTTCGTGAATGTATTAGGGACCATATATATTGCACAAATACAGGTAACACTGTCAGTGCCTTAGCTAAACATGTTCAGATGCAAGGTAATGCACACAGGTTTTCTTTTACTGTGTTAGATGTTATATATGAGAATGCTAGGTTGAGCAACATTGAAAATGAAAACAGAAAGATGTGAAGCAAGATGGCTAGCCAAACTACATTCTCATATGGGGTTAGGTTTAAATGAATCTGCACCTCTGAAACCTGTTTTAAAAGCTAGAAGGGAAAGGAAAAAAGTAATGTCTATTTCCTTTTTGCTGGGTTCACTTTTTTAGTGAGTTCAGCTTTAACTACTTAATAGTTTTATTAGTTTTAGCTTTTGATTGGTCTATGTACAATGACAGTGTTATATAAATGTTTAGTAAAGATGTTGTTTCACTAGGGTCTGAAGACGCTGATTCCATAGCGAAAGCGCTTACCAATTTGTATATGCATTAAACTTGGATTTATTTTACCTGCTGCCTGCTGTTTGCTACCTACTTTACCTTTGGATATTTTAAATTGTGACTGCTGTGTCTCCAATACTTGGGACTTGTTTCACCTCCTGCCTGCTGTTTGCTGCCTATTTTACCTGTGGATATTTTGAACTGTGGCTGCTTTGTTTCCACACTGGTGCTTCTCTCTGCACTTAGTTTTGATTTCTGGCTACTAGTGTGGTTTATGCACAACCACGTATCACCAATAAGTGCACTAGCCTCTTCTTCTTAAAATAGAATAGGATTTATTCCAAACACGCTAGCCATACAAACATAAAAACTTCTGATAATATAACAGTGTTATGTTAAGTGCTTTCACCCACTACAATGTGGGCTTTCTCAGAATACTGAAACACTGAACAACCACTCCCTTTGTTTGAAATCTGGCGCCACAATTCTCTCCATCAGACTTTTAAAGTCATATACACATTTTGCAACCTTATACCCAAGTTTAAAAGTATATATGCATATAAGCAACCTATATGAACTATAAAATACATTTGACCAATATAAATCAAGTATATCTCCTAAAATTATGTATGAAATACAACTCATAAAAAACAAACAGTATGTTTATATTATTGTGTGTATATTAACACATGCTTAATTATAATACAAATGGGAAAATAAAAACCTTTTAAATGGATGTTACAAAACTATTTGCTAATAGTGAACCGATTATGAACTAGATCAACACTCTCTCAGGAGAGATATTCGATAAGCATAATAAACAATATTTAAACTTTAGCAAAATGAACACTCCAAATCCCTAAATAAAAAAATGTTTTTAATATGTCTCTAAAATGGTTTTACAAGAAATACAGTCATTGAGTCCAGGTGGGTTTGTGGCATCTAAATATAATTGCCACCACGTTTCCCTAAACGCCAGTAAAGTTTTATAGTCACATCCCTAGGATCTATATGTATAATTTCTAGTATGGCAAATCTAAATTCATGGGCATCTCCCATCTTTTCAATATGCCTGTATAATGCATTTTTGGTGTCTCTCTTTCTTATACAATAAATATGATCATATATACGTTGTCTAAAGCTTCTTTCGGTTTTTCCTATGTAAAAACCGGAACATGTAATACACTTTGCCATATATATATATATATATATATATATATATATATATATATATCTATATATATATTTTTTGTCTTACAATTGCCATACTTAAATTTAATCCTTGTGTGACCCATGTTGTCTAACATAATACTGGCTACTTCTAATATGAATCCACATTGATTACACATCCCACATTTTAAAGTGTGTTTCTCTTTGTGGTTTTTAATAGTGGATGTCATTTAATTATTTTTTTTTCCAGATACCATTTAATATTACGACCCATTTTGAGTACAAATCTGGGTTTGGTTTCTATAGTGTCTATCCAACTGGTGTCCCTCAATAACAAAAAACAGTATTTTATTAATATATTCTTAACCTGTTCTACCTCCGTATTAAATGTTAATATACATGATCTCTCATATTGAATAATACTAGCTTGATTGTCTATACTGATATTACTTGTGTTATGAGATCTGAATCTATGTATATTTCCAGAACCAAACAAGGGTTTGTATTTATTTCCCCATTGCTTAATGATATATGAACTGATTTGTTCCATCATCTTAATTGGGTATCCCCTCTCTTCAAAAAGTTGTGTAATAAATTTTACTTTTGTCTACCATCTCCTTCTGATGTGAGATCATTCTTGCAACTCTTATACATTGACCCTTAAATATATTGTGCTTCATTTTCTCGGGATGGTAGCCCCCATATTCTAGGTAATCGTTAGAGAAGGTACTTTTCCTAAGTATGCATGATTTTACTTCCCCTTCATGTCTGTATATAAAGGTATCTAGATAGGGTAATCCTATACAACTATAAGCATGGGTAAATTTTAAAAATGAACTTTTCGTTAATAAATTCAAGGAATTTAAGTAAGTTGTCTATGCTATCATCCCATATAATGTAAATATCGTCAAGAAATCTTGAATAATGTTTGATTTTCTTATAATATTCACTAGTAAACAAAATAGTACCCTCCCAATCCAACATAACTAGATTAGCATAAACTGGTGCACAGGCAGCGCCCATTGCCACACCTCTCATTTGACGGAAATGTTCACCTTCATAATAAATGAAGTTATTGTCCAATACTATGGACATACATTCCAATATCAAACAGATATTGTCCCACTCTAATTTAGTGTGTCTTCTAATGCTGTTACAGAAGGCATCCAGGCCTTCCTGTTTAGGGATGTATGAGAAAAGATCTAGAATATCCACTGTAACCACTATGCTGTTCCCATTCAAAGAATTCACTGGGAAATTACTTAAAAATTCCCAAGAATCCTTTACCATGTGACTTATGTTGTCATATATTGGTTTAAGCCAGATATCTATAATTTTTCCAATAGGAAAGGTTTTGGATTTGCTGCCTGATACTATATGTCTGAGGGGTGGATCTAATACATTTTTATGTACTTTAGGTATCCCTACCAGAGTCGCTAATCTGGGATACGTAACCTTCAGGCAGTCTAAAATTTTGTTTGTTATTCTACCATCAATAAGAAATTCCTCGAGGTATGAATCTATTCTCTGATATGCAATATTAACCTCATTAATCGATGTAGTTTCATAACTGCCTGATTGGTGTAATATATTGTACATTTTTTTGATATATAAATTGTTATCAAATGTGACCCCCCCCCCCTTAATCTGGCTTCATGACTCTGATGTTATTATCCATCTGTAAAGTTCTTAATGTTTTTAGTTCTTTCGGAGTTAGATTATGGCTTAACTGGTTATTTTTAACCTTACTGTAAAGCTGACAGATGTCATGCATCACTAATTTTTCATAGTGGTCCACATGAGGATGGTTGGGAGGAACATATGTACTTTTTTTCTTTATTTGAAATTCTACTGTATCACTACTTCATGTTTTCTGACTGTCCTTAAATAGGATAGACAAATTAATCTTCCTCACAAACTTCTTTATTTCACATAGACAGTCCACCAAGTCAAAAGTAGGGGTGGGAATACATTTCATTCCTTTAGCTAATAATTCAAAATGTGTCAACTGAATTTGTGTACTAGAATAATTAAAGATGTTAAAATTATTATAACTGAAAGTATACCCCATCTACTACAAAGTTTTTGCTTCCTTGATTTTCTTTTGGTATTTCACCTAATTCCTTCTCTTGCCTTTTCCCCCAGTTCTTCTGTTTTGTTTTTTTGTAATACTGTGACTAATTCCTGCTCACTGGGTTTCTGTTCCCATAAGTTTCTTTTGCTCTGTCTCCTACCCAATAAAAATGTGAATCATGTTCCTGATTGTACTTATTACCTTGTGTATAATTCTCAAAATGTTGTTCATTGTGAACTCTATTGCTAATCTTTTCTTTCAAATGTCCATTTATATGCTTGTCCTTTCTTATAATGTTCGATATCTCTAAGAATCTTTTTTTGTTTCCTTTCACTAATATGTATCACCTTTTTTTCCGCTATACGATACTGTTTCTTGTGTAACCTCTCCCATTCAGAAAACAGTAAGTCATTAACTATTTTGTTGTTTAACATTTCAACTTCTTGTACCAACTTACTGAGTTTTTCATCATTAAATTTAATAATAAGCTTCATATAACTAAAACCACATTCATTAAACACTTGGTTGAACTCAGTAATAATACTATCATAAATCTCAATTCCCATAGGCATCTTGAAAAATCTCAGGCCCATCGGGACAATTTTTGAGTCCAAATATTTTTGCAAATAAGCATTGTCCACTCTAAGTCCATTAATGGCAATTCATTTCTTACCCAGCATGTATATCATGTCCTTCAGGGTTCCCGTATTTTCCAATTTGGAATTTACGGAACTTTCCTCTCTACCATTCACTTTATCAAGGTTGCAGTTGTTGGATAAAAATTTATTTAAATAATTGTCCTTGTCTTTGTTCCCATTTCCATCTAGTTGGTCGTGGGATGAATGTAATTATGCAACAGCACCTTTACTTGTCATATCACTTTTCCCCACCGCATTGGAGTATGTCTTTTCGGGTGGGAATTTTTTAGGTCTGGCCCGGTGCGAATTGCTACTTTGTCAACCTCATAAAGAGAGAAGTCAAAAGTAATGTCAGAATTGTTCACTTTGCTACTGTCAAATTGATCGATTCCCGCAAAAGCACTGTCCAAATCAATCGGGCTGTGCCTCAGCCCGGTACCTTGCCCGTTAGGAATACTGAAGCTGCCATTAGCCCCACCTTGTAGAAAATTAGACGGTGAGTTGCTTTTATGCATATCTGCTTCCTTACCTGCCAGTACAGAACCCTGACAGTTGTTAGTGTTGGCCTTTTCATTGTTAATACCGCTACCTGTAAGGGCGGTTGATGGAACAGCATTTCCTCTGACAGTACCATGAACTGACTTTACTCCTGTCCGTGTAAAGTCAAGTAAAAGTTCCAAAATTCGACCACCCTCCCCTTTCAATGAGGTAACCTCTGCATGTAGTTTGGAAATATCGTCCAGTTCCTTATCGCTAGATGGAGGCGTCTTGTCACCGGTGATATCCATGGAAAAAAAGACAACTGAATACAACAAAGGTAGCTTGCTCCAGGAATATGCACAGCCAATATCACCAATAAGTGCACCAGCCTCTTCTTCTTAAAATAGAATAGGATTTATTCCAAACACGCTAGCCATACAAACATAAAAACTTCTGATAATATAACAGTGTTATGTTAAGCGCTTTCACCCACTACAATGTGGGCTTCCTCAGAACACTGAAACACTGAACAACCACTCCCTTTGTTTGAAATTTGGCGACACAATTCTCTCCATCAGACTTTTAAAGTCATATACACATATTGCAACCTTATACCTAAGTCTAAAAGTATATATGCATATAAGCAACCTATATGAACTATAAAATACATTTGACCAATATAAATCAAGTATTCATGTAGATTATTTATGTGGATTCATATTAGAAGTAGCCAGTATTATGTTAGACTACATGGGTCACACAAGGATTAAATTTAAGTATGGCAATTGTAAGACAAAATGATTATATATATGGCAAAGTGTATTACATGTTCCGGTTTTTACATAGGAAAAAACGAAAGAAGCTTTAGACAACTTATATATAGGTTCATAGGTAGGTACTAGGCTATCGGCCCAAGGGCCTATGCAAGCCTAGCCAACAAGGTTCCCTGGCTTATGCCACCCAAGAAAGTTATTTTCCTGTGCCACTGACGAGCAGAGACACAGAAGTGATCCCCGGGATGTATTTCCTATTTCCCATCCACTCATCAAGATTTTTCTTGAAGAGTGCTAATGAAGAACTTTGCTTGACATAGATGGGTAGCCTGTTCCAGAGTATGGGAAGTCTCTGGGATAGGAATCTATCCCTCCAGCATGTCCTGTTTATTGTGGTGACAAGGTTTAGGTCCCTAGAGCGTGTAGCTTGGAGGGATTGGGATTTCCTTAGGTGTAGCATGTCCAACAGCTCTGGGTTTGACATAGCTTTATATGTTAGGCAGAGATCACCTCTGAGTAGGCGATATGCTACGGAGTAAAGCTGGAGTTTTTTGAGGCGGTCAGTGTAGGGCATTTGTTTGAGTCCAGTAATCCTCTTTGTGAGGTACTTCTGTGGCCTTTCCAGCTGCTGCAGATGTCTTGTGAGGTACATTACAAAAGGGGCGTTGTACTCTATAATGGGTCTAATGAGTGATGAGTAGAGGGTAATGATGACCTCTTTTTTCCTGGACGAGAACCCTTTTATGATGAGGTGTGCCACGTAGAAGGACTTCCTGACTACTGTGGCGATGTGACTATCAAAGGAGAGACTTCTGTCCACCTGGGTCCCAAGGTCTCTTATCACGCATTCGGTGTTAAGCAGATTGCTGCCTATGTGGTAGTTCATGGGTACAGAGTTTTTACCAAGGGGGATGACACTGCACTTTTTGGCATTGAGCTTGAGGCCATGGCTCTGACACCAGGCATCTGTCTCAGACAGGCCCTTCTGTAGGATGTTCACATCATTTGGGGACTTGACTATGGCTCCTAGTTTGCAGTCATCTGCGAACTTCGTTAGCCAGAGGCCTTCTGTGTTAGCCTGTACTTCAGAGAAGTAGATACCAAACAGGAGCAGTCCTAGGACGGAACCCCGTGGTACTCCACTTGTCACTGGTATGAGGTCAGATTTGGAGTCTGCAACTTTTACAGTGTGGGTTCTGTCAGTGAGCCAGTTGGCAACCCATCTTGTGACGTAGGGATTTATGCCTAGTTTATTGAGTTTAGCTATAATTCCAGAATGGGGGATGGTGTTGAAAGCCTTGGCGAGGTCAAGATAGGCTGTGTGAACCACTTTACCCTCATCTACGGCTTTGGTGACTGCCTCAAAGAAGTCGATCAGGTTCAGGAGGCATGATCTGCCTTTCACAAACCCGAACTGGGTGGGATCCAGAGTTTGGAGGTTACCAATGTCTTTGTTTATGAGTTCCATGATGATACGTTCCATGGCTTTGCAGACCAGGTTTGTCAGGCTAATAGGTCTATAATTCCCAGGATCAGTGGTGGCTCCCCCTTTGTGGAGTGGGATAACTATTGCTGTGCACCATTCAGTGGGCACAAAGCCTGATGCGAGGCTATTATTGAACATGGTGCTTAAGTGGGGAGCCAGTTCATTCTGAAGTTCGTGTAAATCACAGCCTGGGATGTTGTCCAGTCCCATGGATGCTGTGTTTTTGGCTTTAGAGAGTGCAGCTTTCACCTGCGTAGTTGTGATTACAGGGACTCTGCATTCTTCCTGTATAGATATGGGCCCTTTAAGGGGTAAGGGGGCGTAAAGTTAGCACTGAACCTATCTGCCAGGATGTTGGCAATATCAGTTGGTTCTGTAATTTTCATGCCTTTGTGCTGCAACTCAGAGCAAATCTGGGTGTTACTATTGAGATTCTTGACATAGCTATAGAATGTTTTGTGGTTGTCCTTGGAATTAGTGGCAATTTTATTTTCGTAGCTAGTTTTGGAAAATCTTATAAGAGATCTCAGCTTCTTACTGAGGCTGACCAGGGAGCTCCTCCAACTCATGGGATTTTACTCTCTTTTGCAACAGTTTCTTCCTTCTGTTGTACAGTTTGTTTATGGCAGGGGACCACCAGATTGGCTTCCTTTTTTTGGAGGATAGCGTCTTGGTTCTGTTTGGGATAGCACGATCCATGCACTCATGTAGGTGCTTATAGAGCGCATTTGTGTAGGATTCAGCAGTTGTAACTGTATTGTCCATCTGCATGGGTGTCATGAAGTTCACTACTTCTGTCTTAAGAAGCATGAAGTTGGCTTTGGAGAAATTTCTTACTGTGGTTTCCTTAATGGGGGGGTGGGGGGATGTAGATATCAAGGGTGATTAGCTTATGGTCGGATCGGACCAAAGAGGAGTTGACTTCAGGTGTGGAACACCGGTCACTCATGTTGGTAATGACTAGGTCTAGGATATTGTTGCCCCTGGTGGGGGTGTGGATAAGTTGATCTAGGGCATTGGAGTTTATGAATTCCAGAAAGCGTTGCGCTAAGGAGTTAGTACATGAGTAGTTTTCCCAGTTAATGGTGGGGTAGTTGAAGTTGCCCATTATTACGGTGTTTGGTTGAACCCTAATACTTTCCAGTACATCAAGAAAAGAGGAGTGGGAATCCTGGGGCATGGTGGGGGATCTGTAGCAAGCTACAATTTGGATTGCAGTTTTGCAAAGAGTTAGTTGCACTTGGATAACCTCGGATGCATTATGCTGAGCAACTAGCCTGGAGGTGTGGATATCCTTAATGAATATGGACACACCCCCACCTTTGGTGTTTCGGTCCAGGTTAGATGGCCAAAAAGTGTGGTATGAGTTATAGCCTGGTAGTGCAGGGGTGCTCTCTGGAGCCTTGAACCAGGTCTCAGTCACTGCACAGATATCGATGTTCTCCATTTTAAGGAGTGCCTCGAGTGAGTGCATTTTGAAATTTAGACTTCTAGCATTGAGTAGCATTACCCCCAGTTTTTGCTTACCTGTTCCTGTTATGGTGGTGAATTTATTACTTGAACCCTGCCTAAAAAAGGCACTATAGGGGCAGCAAGAGCCTTAGCCAGTATCCGGAATCCTAGGGGCGACAGGTGCAGGCCATCTGTGGCAAAGCATCGTGGTCTGTCGACCATGTCATCCCAAGCAGATAGATACTGGATCCCTTTTGAATGACACCATAAGCTTAGCCAATTGTTGAAATCAATCATTTTGTCCTTGTACTGCGGTATCATTCTGGGCGATGGCAGAATGCTACTCAGGGCTAGAGTCATACCTGCCTGGGCTACAAAATCGCAGAGCTCTTCCATGTCTCTCTTCATGTAGTCCAAGGAGGTATGTCTCAGGTCAGTCACACTAACATGGACAATGACAGAGTCATATTTGTACTTGTTGTGGAGTGACCTGAATGTGTGGGTTATGTGGCGGATCCTGGCACCCGACAGGCAGCTGACAGTAACCTTCTCCTTGTTTAGCCTGGTGAGTGGGACATCAGTGTGCCTGACTATAGAGTCACCTATGACATATTTATTGTATAAGAAAGAGAGACACCAAAAATGTATAATACAGGCATATTGAAAAGATGGGAGATACCCATGAATTTAGATTTGCCATACTAGAAATTATACATATAGATCCTAGGGGATGTGACTATAAAACTTTACTGGCGTTTAGGGAAACGTGGTGGCAGTTATATTTAGATGCCACAAACCCACCTGGACTCAATGACTGTATTTCTTGTAAAACCATTTTAGAGACATATTAAAAACATTTTTTTATTTAGGGATTTGGAGTGTTCATTTTGCTAAAGTTTAAATATTGTTTATTATGCTTATCGAATATCTCTCCTGAGAGAGTGTTGACCTAGTTCATAATCGGTTCACTATTAGCAAATAGTTTTGTAACATCCATTTAAAAGGTTTCTATTTTCCCATTTGTATTATAATTAAACATGTGTTAATATACACACAATAATATAAACATACTGTGTTTTTTATGAGTTGTATTTCATACATAATTTTAGGCGATATACTTGATTTATATTGGTCAAATGCATTTTATAGTTCATATAGGTTGCTTATATGCATATATACTTTTAGACTTAGGTATAAGGTTGCAAAATGTGTATATGACTTTAAAAGTCTGATGGAGAGAATTGTGGCGCCAAATTTCAAACAAAGGGAGTGGTTGTTCAGTGTTTCAGTGTTCTGAGGAAGCCCACATTGTAGTGGGTGAAAGCGCTTAACATAACACTGTTATATTATCAGAAGTTTTTATGTTTGTATGGCTAGCGTGTTTGGAATAAATCCTATTCTATTTTAAGAAGAAGGGGCTGGTGCACTTATTGGTGATACGTGGTTGTGCATATTCCTGGAGCAAGCTACCTTTGTTGTTACTAGTGTGGTTTGTCTGCTGGTGGAATGTTTGTGTTTTACAAGATTAGAGGCAGATGAAGCTCAACAATTAACAGTTAAGATAAGAGAAGATGAGATAAAAATGACGTACAATCAACCTGCAGGAAAGTCTCCAGGAATAGATGGTATTCCTGTGGAAGTTTGGCAGCTAAGGGAAAAAAAGTGATAAAGTTATGGAAAGTTTTGTTTAACAGTATTTTAAAAGGAGAGTAAGCACCACCATCCTGGAAAAAAATTGTGGTAGCTATAACAGCTAAAAATGGTAAAGACCATCAGACTCAGGTTCATATAGGCCAATTTAAATTTTAAACCAAGATCATAAAGTGTTTATGTCTCTAACAGCTAAAAGAATGGCAAATGTGTTGCCAAAGCTGATAAATATGGATCAAAGTGGTTTTGCGGATGGAAGGCAAATATTTTACAACATTAGAACAATGATCCAGAGGGAAGCAGAATATAAAGAAAATACTGCTGTTGTTGGATGGTCATGACGCAGAGAAACCGTTCTGCAGAGTAAGCTGAGATTTTATGAGAAGGGTGATGGAAGCATTTGCACTTCCTGATATAATAAGGTTAATTAGGAGGATATATGAAAGACTGGAGGCAAAAGTTAAAGTGGGAAAGTTCCTCTCTGATAAGTTGTGTCTGAACAGAGGAACCAGGCAGGGATGTCCTCTTTCCCCTTTGTTATTTGCAATATGTTTAGAGCCAATGGCAAAGAAAATAAAGGACTCAAATTCAAGTATATAATTGGTATGGTAATCAATAAATTGGCTTTATTTGTAAACCATATTATTTTGTACCTGATAAAACTAGAAAAGGATATCTCAGTGTTGTGAAACAGTCTGAGACAGTTTCAAGTTTTTTCAAGATACAAAATTAAAGAAGACAAAACAAAGACTACAATTGTAAACTACTTCTACTCATATGAATTCATTCAGCAATACCCATATTTATGGAGGAAGGATAAAATAAAATATTTAGTACTATGGGTTAAAAAAGATTCTGAGATTCTGTTATGACAGTTAATAAAGAGACTAAACAAAAGATAATACAAAAACTGAGAAACTGGAAGCTCTTGTTTATCGATATGCATTGCAAGACACCCATTGTGAAAATGTTTTTAGTTCCTTTAGTTCTATTTATATACAGGTCAGGCACATTTTCATCAACCAGAGGAGACGTTATGGTTAGTAATTAACAACAGGTTGAAGGACTTAATCTGGGAGGGGGACAGGTGGTAAAGTTGATCCTTTCAACAGAACAAGGTGCTTTAGGATTACCTCATTTGAAGGGATTAGTCAGAGCAACACAGTTAAGGCTCATATACATAACACAAGCAGAAAGCTATAATTCAAAGTGGAAAGGGATGATGGTGATGATGAAAGCAAGGGGAAATTTCAAGAAATAAGGACAGATAATAGGATCTTGGATGCAAATCCTTAAGAAGAATAAAACAGCCATACAGAATATTACATTCCAAAAGTTGCAGAAACTATTAGATAACTAAACCAACATGAGAATGGAGAAAGGAGATTTTGCTGATAGGGATGACTACAATTAGGGGTATAGGGGTATAGAGGTAGGCAAGAGAGGGCTGGAATTTGCTGGAGAAAACTGGCAAAGGACCCCAAGGTATTGGGAGCAAATAACTAGAAAGAGAAAGGTAAGAGAAAGGGATAAAGGCCAAGAAGGCATTTGGACTGCACACTAGAACTGCCTTCCCTATAAGGGACTGACATCACAGTATAAGCAAAGAGAAGGGGATAGGGGAATTCTGAGTGAAAAACCTGATCTGGTAGAATTTTAAGTTGAATCTAGAACAGAAGCTGCCATTACAAAGGGGATAATTAGTAGGGCATACAAAATGTTGCACAATAATATTTGCTGTATCCAGGACTGTTTGTAAGCTTCTGAGCGGTGCCAAAGTCTGCTCTTCAATTTTTCCCTTAGATCTGCTAGTTCTATCCTCTCCTACACTTTTACTAGCTTATTAGTTTAGCACTTTACCAGACTTCTTGTAGCAATTATTGTAGCACACAAATGTACTACCAGCACTAAACGTTCTACAAGGAAACAGCTCCAGTACTTATTATTAATGCCCACCCCTCCAGGCATGTCTAAAGGTCAGTTCCCTATGCTTTCTCCTATTAACATGGTGAACATGGGCATCATGAGGCAATGTAGCAACTGCCTCATGTACACTGACAACCTTCTCCTCTTACCTCCCAACACTCAGACTTGCGAGAGATGCACTTATACATCCAAACTGTAAGCCAAGCACTCTCCAGCCAAGACCGGAATAGCTGGTCAAAAGGTGAAGGTCAACACTTGCACCTTACCACATGGAACACACAGCCCTCCAGAACACACACCAGCACTGCCTTCACATAAAAACAAGAACCACACACCCACCTTCGCAGAGGCTCTCAATAAAAATCTACCCAAACAGCAGAGACCTCCAAGGCAGAAATGCACTCGACCACCACAACACTAATCACGAGACACATAAGTCTCCTAAACAGTGTGCCTCTCAACCAAAGCCCCTAAGGCAAACTAGCATGCCCAACACACTAGTCATAGATGACTCGATAGTGAAGCACACTGATGTCCCACACATTAGGTTGAATAAGGAGAAAGTAACAGTCAGCTGCCTGTCAGGCGGCAAGATCCACCACATAACGGATGCACTCAGGTCCCTCAACAATAGCTACAAATATGACTCTGTCATTGTAGATGTGGGTGTGAATGACCTGAGACGTATCTCCCTGGACTACATGAAAAGAGACATGGAAGAGCTTTCGGATTATGTAGCCCAGGTGGGTATGACCCTAGCCCTGAGCAACATCCTACCATCACCCAGAATTATACCACAGTACAAGCAGAAAATGATTGATTTCAACAACTGGCTAAGTTTCTGGCATCATTCTAAGCGGATTTAGTACCTGCCTGGGATGACATGATTGACAGATCTCAATTCTTTGCCAGAAATGGCCAGCATCTGTCACCCCTGGGCTTCTGGATTACTGGCCAAGGCTCTTGCCACCCCTACAGTGCCTTTTTTAGGCAGTGTTCCAAAGACCAAATTACCACTGTAACAGCTATAAAAAATGCAATATGAGGGTCATGCTGCTCAATGCTAGAAGTCTAAATCTCAAAATGCACTCGCTCGAAGCACTCCTTAAAATGGAGAACATCAACATTTGTGCTATAACAGAGACCTGGTTCAAGGCAGCAGAAAGCACTCCTGCACTACCAAGCTATAACTCATTCCACACCTTTTGGCCCCAGAACTTGGACCGAAGCACCAAAGGTGGTGGTGTTTCTATATTCATAAAGGATGTGCACACCTCTAGACTGGTAGACCAACATAACGCATCTGAGATACGTCAGGTGCAGCTAACAGTGGGTAAGACAGGGATTCAGGTCGCAGCCTGCTACAGGTCCCCAACCATGACCCAAGACTCACACTCCACGTTCCTAAGCACCCTGGAGAATATTAGGGTCCAACCTAACAACTTTCATACTGGGTGACTTCAACTACCCCACCATTAACTGGGAAAACTACTCATGTACCAATACACTTGCCCAATGTTTCCTGCAATTCATTAATTCCAATGCCCTGGACCAGTTCGTTCTTACCCCCACTAGAGGTAGCAAAATCTTTGACCTGATCATTACTAACATGGGCGACTGTTGCTCTACACCAAAAGTCAGCTCTTCCCTGGTTAGATCCGACCACAAACTAATCACCTTGGAAATCCACATCCCTCCCCCCCCCCCCCACACACACACAAAGGTAACCACCATGAAAAACTTCTCTAAAGCTAACTTTGGGCTCCTAAAAACAGAGGTGGCTAACTTCATGGCACCCATGCAAATGGAGAATAGTTGCAAGACCGCCAAATCATACACCAATGCACTGTACGAACATGTACACAAATGCATGGATCTCGCCATACCCAATACAACCAAGGTGCTCTCCTCCAAAAAAAGGAAGCCAATCTGATGGTCCCCTGCCATAAACAAACTCTACAACAGGAGGAGGAAACTGATGCAGAATAAGGTAAAGTCCCAAGACTGGAAAAACTCCCTTAGTAGCCTCAACAAAAAATAAAGATCCCTCATCAAATCCTCTAAAGCTAGCTATGAAAACAGAATTGCAACAGATAGTAAAGACAACCACAAGGCCTTCTATAGTTATGTAAAGAATCTCCACGGCAATACCCAGATTTGCTCTGAGCTACTGCACAATGGTACTTCCTATACCGAGCCAACAGATATTGCCAGTATACTGGCCGACAGCTTTAGTACCAGCTTTACCCCCCCCCCCAAAGGACGAAGCACAACACCAGAAGACTGCCAGGCATCCAGTATTACTGCTGCACAGGTTAAAACAGCACTGTCCAAGGCCAAGAATACAGCTTCTATGGGACCTGACAATATCCCTGGCTGTGTTCTACATGAACTACAGAGTGAACTGGCACCTCACCCATGTGCGCTGTTCAATCACAGCCTCACCTCTGGCTTTGTCCCTACCAAATGGCACACTGCTACAGTCATCCCTCTCCACAAAGAAGGAGAGACTACAGACCCTGGGAACTATCACCTCATTAGCCTGACAAGTCCGATATGCAAAGCTATGGAATGCATCATCATGGACCTTATAAACAAGAATATAGGGACTCTCCAAACTCTAGATCCTATGCAGTTTAGTTTTGTGAAGGGGAGATCATGCCTCCTCAACTTGGTCAACTTCTTTGAGTCAGTCACCAGAGCTGTGGATGAAGGCAAGGTGGTTCATACAGTCTACCTTGATCTGGCCAAGGCCTTTGATACCATTCTCCACTCAGGAATCATAGAAAATCTCACTAAGCTAGGCATCAACCCCTATATCACTAGGTGGGTTGCAAACTGACTCACAGATAAAACCCACAGTGTTAAAGTAGATGACTCCAAGTCAGACTGCAGGCCAGTCACGAGTGAAGTCCCACAGTGTTCGGTCCTGGGTCCTCTCCTGTTTAGTATCTACTTCTCTAAAGTCCAGGCCAACAAGAAGGGACTCTGGCTGATAAAGTTCACAGACGATTGCAAGTTGGGAGCTATTATTAACTCCCCAAGGAATGTTGACATCCTCACTGAGTCCAACGACTGGTGTCAGAACCATGGCCTTAAACTCAATGCCAAAAAATGTGTCATCATCCCCCTTGGGAAAAACCCAGTTCCCTTGAATTACCACATCGATGGTAGTCCACTGAACACAGAAGGCGTTATAAGAGATCTGGGAACACAGGTTGACAGCGACCTCTCTTTTGACCACCACATTGCCACTGTGGTCAGAAAGTCACATCTCATTACTAAGGGTTTTGCATCCACGAAGAAAGAGGTCATTGTCTCCCTCTACTCTTCCATCATTAGGCCAATCATTGAGTACAATGCCTCATTTGGCATGTACCTCACTAGACACCTGCAACAACTGGAGAGGCCGCAAAAGTACCTCACAAAGAGGATCTTAGGCCTTAAACACTTCTCCTACATGGACAGACTCAAAAACCCAACTATTCTCTGTCTCATATCGCCTACTTAGAGGCAATCTCTGCTTGACTCACAGAGCCATGTCTGATCCAGCTCTGTTAGAAATGCTACATCTAAAGAAATCCCAATCCCTCCGCACCACACACTCCAGAGACCTCAACCTCATTACCACAATCAACAGGACATGCTGGAGGGACAGGTTCATAACACAGAGACTGCCTGTGCTATGGACTAGACTTCCCATACATGTCAAGCAGAGCACCTCACTGGCCCTCTTCAAGAGAAATCTTGATGAGTGGATGGGAAATAGAAAATTCACCCTGGGGATCACTCCAGTGGCTCTACTCGACAGAGGCACTGGGAACTAAGGTCGGGTGACATGATGCCAGGGTAATCCTATGGGCTAGGCTTGTAAAGGCTCCAGGGCCATTAGCCTAGTACACACCTATGAACCTATAACTATAGGAATCAATCAAAAGAGGTCAGATAAGATTAGGAAGAGAGATTAGATAAGCAATTCACACAGAAAACAATAGGAAGACACAAGTCTAGCTCCCAAATATGTAACAAAGTCTAGAAGATTTAGGATTTTTGTTTGGAAGTGTTTGCATAGGTATTTTTATACCCCAAGCAGACTAAAAAAAAAAAATTCCTCAGGTAGACGGCAAATGTTGGGAGATGAGATGGAGAAGAAAGAGGTAACTGGGAACATATGTTTTGGGAGTGCAATGAGTTGGCACACTTTAAAAATTGCCTGCAGTGTACTCTGTCAGAAACACTGGGTGAACAAATGGATGTAACTAAGGAAATGAGTTTTTGAGCTGGAATACGGGATCTGAACTGCCTAGACATACTAAGGCCTTGTTAAGTTTAATTCTGCTGGCTGCCAAAAAGCAATTACTAGTAAATGGAAATCAAAGCCAAAACCAACTCTATTTGAAGTAGTGAATATTGTAACGGAGATAAAAGAACTGAAGTGAGATCTTTAGAAAAGAGTAGGAGCAAATTACATAGAAAAAACGGAAACTGTGGAAGCAATACATGCAGAACAATGTTTTGGAGTAGGATTGAGGTTTAAGGGGAAGGCAGAAACTGAGCAATATATCTAATGTTGGATTAAAGACAACTGTATGAAAGAATGTACATGATGTATAACTGTGAATATGTTAACATGGTTTGTTTTCTGTTACATATATGTGTTTGCCTAAGTTTTAAGTGATAACTGAATAAAGGTGTTAAAAAAGATGAGAGGCACTTCTAGTAAAGGGGAAAATGCTTCACGACAGTAAAGAATACATTCTATTTTATGTCAGTTTTACACAAATCCATTTCACTTTCACTTCTCCTCACCATGCATGAAACTGCTCAGCGCACATATTAAAAAAAAAAAAAAAAAGTCTTACTCACAGTAACTTTATAAACAGTAATCCATTCCAGGGTGTGCACAGAATGATTTTAATGCATTCTTTAGGGCTACAGGGCCAGAAAGCTCTTGGCATTGTGACTTGGCAGGCCCTAAAACACATTGCATAATCCCACAGTGTAGTACCTTCTTAACTAATTACTGTCATTCATGCATAATGCGGTCATTTCCTTTACTCCCATTCTTGAACATTATATACAAAAGAAGCATCTGCAAGACTTACGGCAGCAATAGAGGGTTTCTTTCCATCCCCAGCAGGTGGATGCGTAACATCGGCTCCTAAGAAAATCACTGGTTGCTGGAACACTGACGGTCTGTAAGCAAACAGAATAAACAGTGCTTTTACATTTTCTAGTTATACATGTTTTGTAGCTGCATGAAATCAAATCTGTACAACAGAAAAGTACAGCTGTGTAAGTAAGGGTACCATAGCAGTAGATGTTCGAATAGATCGCTGTTGCAGTACCCCAAGCTATATAGAACGTTTCCTGCCAAGGATCAGAATTACAGCCAGCTTCCAAAGCTTTAGGGCACCTTCAACACTCCCTAATCACTGTTGAGCTTGAGAACAGCATTATAAAACAAAAAGATCAGGGAGCTTGAGAACATCATTATAAAGAAAGTGATTAGGGAGCCAAACTTTCTTGTCTTAGAATAAGGAAGGCTAGAGCCCTGCCAGTTATGTATGTGCTAAGAAAACAGAAAAAGAATGACAAAAAAGAAAAAGAACAAAAACAAAAAATGGTGTGTGTGCATATATATATATATATATATATATATATATATATGTGTGTGTGTGTGTGTGTATACATATATATATATATATATATATATATATATATATATATATATATATATATATGGATTCATGTTAGATCAATGAAAATCCACATCCCTGACGACCTGATCACCAAGACGAAATCGCCGACACCACACATCCCCAACAATGGTGAGTAGTGCAGAATGAGATGTATTACCATTTCCGCAATGTGGTGCGATCTTGGAGTTGGTATATTTAAGTAGGGGGTGCAGGGGGCCTTGCCCCCCTGCTATACACGCAACTGTTTATTTTTTCAGTGTATTATGGTCACGGGAATAGATTCCATGCCGTAATACATATACTTACCTTTGTCGGGGATGTGTAGCGTCGGCAATCTCATCTCGGTGATCCGGTTGTAATGGATGTGGATTTTCATTGATCTAACATGAACCCATATATATATATATATATATATATATATATATATATATGTGTGTGTGTGTGTGTGTGTGTGTGAGTGTATATATATATATATATATATATATATATATATATATATAACATGTGTGGACGGGCGTTCCTTCGTTGAAGGTTGTGTGTTAGGCCCGGCAAGCCAGTACGTAAAACTCTGCTGCCAATCATTAGCGGACCGGAGTTCCGCTGTGGCGACTCCTAACCGGGAAAAAGCCGAAAGACACAAATAAACTATATATATATATATATATATATATATATATATATATATATATATATATATATATATATATATAAAACAAAAAATGGTAAATGAGGGTGGGGTGCTTGTACTGCAACAGTGGTCTACTTGATCATTTACTGTTAAGGCAAGTTTACTTACACAGCTGTACTATGTTCTTCGTTAGATCACTGTTGCAGTAGCTTAAGCTACATGGGATGAATACTAGAGCTTTGGAAAAAAAGAACAAGAAGGAAGAAGGATTAGACTCCAGAAAACCCTGGAGAGTAGGCAAAGCCTGCTCTGGATGAAGAGAAAGAATTCAGCTTGTACTGTTACAAGTAAAGTAACAATGATCAAATGATGAATACCATTTTCCAGGAGAAACAGTTGAAGGTTCACAGATAATTACTAGGCTATTGATCTGGGAGAATTTTTAAGAAGCCTAGCCATGCATTTCCATGGTAATTACTAGTCCTTACTTTCTACAATATGAACCACTATAGATGGGCCACGCCAGTATGAATTTGAAAGACAGGCCGCACAAGCATATATTGGATACATACATACATGTTTTCCCTCTCCACGAGGGCCATGATGCTAAACCAAGTGTGAATTTGCAGTTACCCATCCATTCCACCAAGTTACTTTTGATAGAGTAAGAGAAGTACTCTGCTTCATGTGGAAGGACAGCTGGTTTCATAAATGCAGTATTCTATATGATACAAATCTCTCTCTCCAACATGTTCTGTTAATCTTGTAACACAGACTGACGTCCCTTGACTGAGTGTTTCTGATACCACTGGACTTTGAATGTGCAACAGGTCTGACAGAACAGGGTTTATCAAGGTTCTATATGTGATGCAGAAGTCGCCTCTCAGTAGCCAGTATGACACTGAGAAGACAGACAAGGCTTTGAGGAGGTTTGAAAAGATTTTATGATTTAGACTCTAGATTTTTTTTTAGTAAGGAATTGATGTGGTCATTCCAGCTGTGGCAAGTGTTTGGAAAGGTACACACTAAAAGGGGCATTATTCTCAATGATCGGCCTAAAGAGTGCAGAATACAGAGAAACAATTACATCCATGGATCTGGGTGTCTTATCTTTCGATACAAGTTGTGTGCCGAAAATGAACTTCCTTACAACAGCGGATATGTAGTGATCAAAGAACAGTTCAATATCAACATAGGTTCCCACACTTCTATCCATGGGATCAGTTTTCAGGGAGTGTTGTCAGTTTGATAGTCATGCTTGCCAAAGGACATGATTATACATTTCTTGACAACAAGTTTCAGTCATCAACTATTCGTTTAAGACAGGCCCTCTTGTAGGATTATGGCATCCTCTGGAGAGTTTATTATGGCACCAATTTTTCAGATGACTACACAGTCAGCCGCAATCTGATAAATAAATGCCAAAGAGAAGTGGCCTAAGAACTAAACTTTGGAGCACTCCATTAGTGACAGGTCTTCTGGAGAAGGTAGAGCTACTAACCCTTACTTCTTGTGTTCTATCTGTGAACTAATTTCCTATCTAATGAGTTAAAAAATGGGTTCACATTTAGTTGCGAGAGTTATCTCTGATGCCAGAGTATGGGATTGTGTCAAACACCTTTGCAAGGTCAAGATAGTGTGCATTGACTACCCCTGTCAACTGTCTCTGTGACAGGTTAAGTAGGCAGGACCTGTTCTTGACAAACATGAACTGGGCTGGGTCGAGAGTATTTAGGTCACCTATATCACAATTTATTAGTTCCATAATGATCATTTCCATAACCTTACAGATGAGGCTGGGTCAGTAATTAAGTGGATCTTTTGTAGCTCCATTGCTGTGCATGACTGTTGCGATTCTACATTCATCTGGCATAATGTCTGTTTTGAGGCACATGTTGAATGGCCTCTGAAGGGCATCTGACACTTCATGCTTCTGGCTGACAAGTAAGCAGTCTGACATGTTATCTGGCCCCACAGATGTAGTGTTCTTGACTTTAGATAATGCCTTGAGAATTTGTTTTTGGAAGATTGGAGGGGGGATGTGGGTATTTGATCTAAGAATACTGGAGGGGAAGGGAGGTTGAAGCTGGAGCTGAATTTGTCCACTACTAAATTGGCTATGTCCTTTGGGTCCGAGTATGTGATGATATTTACTACTAGCTCTGCACAGTGTTGGGCATTGTTTCTGATATTTCTACCATAGTTACCACTACCAAAGAAGACTGAATGCTGTAATTAAATCAAAAGGTGCTTCAACAAAGTACTAGTTTAAGGGTGCGCACACTTATGCAACCAGCTTATTGTACATTTTTTATTTTTTATATTTTTCCCCAAACAGATTTGTTTGTTTTTCAACTGAAATTGTACAAGTTATAGGTCACATTAAAGGTGGGAAAAGTTTTAAAATGATTTATTGTGATCTCATTTTTTATATCCACTGTATGTAGTTACACATTGACACTAGAGGCTAGACTCTCACATACAGACACAAAAAGCAACAGATTGTCAGTGACTGACACACATCACTCACTGCACCCACAAAGAACCACACACATAGACCCACATATGTGGGGGTGTTCCCATGTAACTTACCCAAACTTCAAAGACATCTCAGGTGTAGTCCTCAAAAACTCCACATGCACACAATCAAGACAATTCCTATCAAAACACATAAAGCCGCATCTCACTGTGTCTCAACTACCAAGTCCATATGGCAAAACACTCCACAACCCAATATTCTGGTCATAGGACACTCCATTATGAGACACACTGATGTGTCTTTACCAGGCTAGATAATGAGAAGGTTACAGTTAGCTGCCTGTCAGGGGTCAGGGTTCACCAGATCACACAATCACTAAGGTCACTTACCTCTAAGTACCACTATGATTCAGTTATAGTCCATGTGGGTGTGAATGACCCAAAACATACCTCCTTGGACTATATGAAGACAGACAAGATTGAGCTATCAGAATATGCGTCACAGGCAGGTATTAGCCTAGCTTTGAGCAGCTAAAGCCATGGAAAGAATAATCATGGATCTGATAAATAATGACATAAGAAACCTTCAAATACTGGATCTAACCTAATTTGCATTGACAAGGGCAGGTCATGCCTACTGAATCTGGTGGATTTGTTTGAGAAAGTCACTAAGCCCACGGATGAGGGTAAAACAGTACATACCACCTACCTCAACCGACCAAGGCATTTGACACAACTACCCACTCTGGTATTATAAATAAACTCACAAAACTGGGCACAAATCCCTAAGTCACCAGATGGATAGCCAACTGGCTCATTGACAGGACACATGGTTAAAGTGGATGAATCCAGATCCAGCAAGAAGCCAGTTGCTAGTGGTGCGCTATAGGGCTCAGTGATGGGATCACTCCTATTCGGAATATACTTCTCTAAAGTCAAGGCAAATGTGGAAGGCATCTGGATGACAAAGTTTGCAGACTACTGCAAGATGGGGCAATCACTGTATCCCCCAACAATGTAGATATCCTTCAGAAGGGTCTAGCTAAGACAAATGATTGGTGCCAGAACCATGGCCAAAAACTAAATGTGAAAAAATGTATCATATCCTTTGGGAAGTCAAATACCCCTGCAAATTACAACATTAATAGCAAACCCCTAAGAGTAGATTCAGAGGTGAGGGAGCTAAACACATGGATATAGTAACCTAAGTCCTTCTATGTGGCACAACTTATAAGTAAAGGTAATGCATTCAGATCCAAGGAAATTATAGTCCCGCTGTACTCAGCCCTCATTTGACCAATAATTTGAGTACAATCCGCCATTTGGTATGTATTTGACTGACCACTTCCAGCAGCTGGAATGACCTCAGAGGTTCCTCACAATTGAAAATACAGGGTGTAAACAACATGTCCTATTCAAACAGACTAAAAGCCCTATCCCTTTACTCTGTCTCCTACTGGCTATTAAAGGGTGACCTATGCCTGACCAACATGACACTCACAAATCCAGCTCTGGCAGAGCTGCTACACATCCTCCAGTCAAAAAGCACAAGGGTCACCTGATCTAGGAATATAAACTTACTCACTGATTCAAACAAAATATGCTGGAGAAACAGATATGTGTCTCAGAGATTGCCTCTTTTTAGAAGAGGATTCCTATTCACTTTAAGCAGAGCCCTTCCCTGGCCCTCTTCAAATGCAATTTGGATCAATGGATGGGGAATCACAAATTCACACCTGGGGTAGCACCTATGCAACTTACACACAGGGGCAATTTGTAAGATACTCATCATAAACACAAACCCATGCCATCTTCTTGCCCCTAGGGGGTCATATATTGGGTAAAATCGGGTTATATTGGCTAAACCTGCAAGGGCTCTTAAGCCATTAGCTTAGTAATCTCCTATGAACCTATGCAAGTATTAACATGTGCATAAAACATGGCAGTAAAGTATTCTGCATATGTAGCAGGACAGGTGAGATGGAAAGGTCTTCTGAATTTAGTCTGGTCATCACTCAGTTTTAGTAGATTAGTCTTTGCAAGACCCTTAATATGAGGTAGTGGAGGATGTTTCTGGCTTCAGTCTTAAGGCGAATGCGACTGACTTGTGGTCTGATCTGACCAGAGAGGAGGTTACAATAGAAAGGAAGCAAAGCTATCCTATACTGGTAAGGACCAAATCCATGACTTTATCTCCCCTGGTTGAAGTGTGGACTCAGTGGTCCAAGAAGTTTGTAATTATAAAGGTTTTGTTTAGAATAAGTTAGCCACACAGATGTTCCAAGTCATTGTCTTGTCTAATGAGCCTGGTGGTAAGATGTTTTTAACACTACTGTGACACCTTTGCCTTTAGTCCCTGCGTTTACTGCGGTGGTAGGCATTGAAGCCCTTAGTGATGGAGTGCTTTCACTGGTCTTGAACCAAATCTCTGTGACAATGCATGTATCTACATTTAAGTAGTGCTTGCACCGTGTGGTGTTTTTTTGCAGGGGCTTCTAACATTGAGCAGCAGTATCTTAGTGCTGTCCTAATTCTGTTTAGTTATGCTGGAAGTTTTTGGAGATGGACATTGATGGACATTGTCTGAAAAAGGCGCAATGGGGCTGGAGAAGGTTTTAGCCAATATATGGAAGCTTTAGGGAGACAGATATGCAGGCCACTCCTGGCAAAGCAGTTTGGACTGTTTACCATCTTGTCCCAGGCTGATATATATTGTACCCCATTAGAATGACACCAGAATCCAAGCCAATTGTTGAAGACAATTATCTTTTTTAGCAGCATTATTGAATTATCACTTAAAACATACACAAATGTGCATTTATACAAAAGAAAATAAACCATGTTAACATGTTCACAGTTACAAACATTATATATCACATACATGCTTTTACATGTACATTTATCAATACATTACATAATTTGTTCAATTCCTGCCTTCCTTAAACCTCACTCCTCCTCCAAAACACTATTTTGCAGGTATTGTTCCCACAATTTCCATTTATTCTATGTAGTATCCTCCTGCCCTTTTCTAAAGATGTCACTTCCAGTTCTTTTATTTCTGTTACAAGATTATTACTAGAAATACAGTTGGTTTAGACTATGATTTCCATTTTCTAGTAATTGCTTTTTTGGCAGTCACCAGAATTAAACTTAACAAGGCCTCACTAGGTCTAGGTAATTCAGATCTTCTATCCCTGTTCAAAAATAACTTCCTTAGTTACACCTATTTGCTCACCCAATATTTCTTATAGAGTACAGTGTAGTGAACGTTTAAAGTCTGCTAACTCATTAAACTCCCAAAACATATGTTCCCAGTTACCTCCTTCTTCCCCATCACACCTCCATTTGCCATCTACCTGAGAAAAAAGTCTTTGGAGTCTGTTTGGGGTATAAAAATACGTATGCAAACATTTCAAGCAAAAGTCCTAAATCTTCTAGACTTTGTTGCATATTTGGGAGCCATACATATGTCCTCCCTTCCTTGTGAACTGCTTATTCAGTCTCTCTACGCAATCTTTTCTAACCTTCTCTGATTGATCCCTAGAGTTATTGCGCAATATTTTATATGCCCTACTAATTATCCCTTTTTTAACAACAGTGCTGCTCTAGATTTAACTAAACATTCTACCAGAGTAGGTCTTTCACTTAGGATTGCCCTATCCCTTTCTCTCTGGTATCAGTCCCTAATAAGGAAGGCAGTCTCTTGCCTGCAGTCCAACTGTCTTCTTGGCTTCTTCCTATTCTATTACCTTTCCATCTCTAGTTATTTGTTCCCAATACCTTGGGTTCCTTTGTCAGTTTTCTCCAGTAAATTCCAGACCCCTCTTGTCTATTCTCTGTACCCCTAATTGCAGTCATCTTATTTGCAGAATCTCATTTCTCCACTCTTGTTTTGGCTTAGTTCTTAGAATACCTTCTGTTACTTTATGAATATAATATTCTGTATGGCTGCTATTATTCTCCTTGTGGATCTGCATCCAAAATCCCACTCTCTCCTTATTTCTTGAATCCTATCCCCCCCTCACTTCATCATCATCCCTTTCTGTGTCTGTTATGTATATAAGCTTTAACTGTGTAGTTCTAAAATATCCATTCAAATGAGGTAATCCTAATCCACATTGTACTATTGAAAGAATCAACTTATCCCACTTGACTCTTACCCTCTTCACTTACCATATAAAATCCTTCAACTCTTTATTAACTGCTGTCCACAGCTTATCTTCTAGTTGATTAAAAACATGCCCGACTCTGTATATAAAACTAAGAGTATTAAAAAACATTTTTACTATTTGTACCTTACTATCCATAAACAAGAGCTTCCAGTTTCTCAGTTTTTGTATCGTCTTTTGTTTAGTCTCTTCCCACATATCCTTAGCTGCCATAACAGAATCCTTTTTAACCCATACTCCTAAATACTTCATTTTATCGTGTCTCCATAAATATGGGTATTACTAAACCAATTCTCCTCTAGTAAAGTACTCCTGCACTTCTATCCCTCACTTTAGTTTCCCCTATTCGTATATCACTGTCTCACCTCCCTATCAACCTCATATAACTATGCACTCTACTTTTACTTACCTGTCTCACTGATTTTTTTTTTTGAGTGATTTCTGCTCATCCTGGGTCATCTCGCTCTGCTTGGTCTCACTCCGCTCCCCTACCTCCATTTCCACCAACCCTCACGTCAATTACATTTATTCTATCCTCAGCTCCACCCCCTACCCCAACATCCAATAGCAGGCTACCCCCTCTCAGGCTATCAACCAATAACAATCATTACCCCTCTCATACCACAGCCAAACCGCACAACTCTTACCTAATTTATTCACTGTCTAAACTAGCCATTACCTTCTATTAGCTTACCTACCACATCCCATCTATTCCATCTACTACAACATCTAAACCATTCCCAACAAGTAACAGTTCCTTACACTGCTTTACTTTATTACTATGTTACTACTCATACAGCTCTCTTTCTACTCTGCCCCCTTGTCCTTACATTATGTCTCCTTTCTCAACTAACATCCTTCAACATAACTTTTACAACCCAAAGACACACTTCTACAACTGCCATACAATCTTCACCCCTCCTGAGCTACTCTGATATATCCCCTAGCCTATACACACTCAATATACTTCTTCATACCAAATTAAAACTACTTCCCCTCAATAGACATACCCATAACCATACTCCTATCTCCAGTCAATTAAAAAGAAACTTCTTACCCTTCAGTTACCCATCCAACCAAAAAAATCTCTCTTTCTGGAGACATCCACCCTAACCCAGGCCCTGTTCCTATGAATGCTAACCCCAAATCACATAAATCCCTTAATATCTCAGTCAGTCTTCAAAAGTATCAGAAATAAAATACCAGAATTCCATGCCTGGCTGTACCAGAATAAACCAGCATTATTAGCTGCAACTGAAACTTGGTTGAAACCTTATATAAAGGATTCAGAATTCCTCCCCCCACGTTATGCCTGTCTGCAGGCTGACAGACCCCCTAAAAGAGGAGGGGGCATTGCTATAATTATTCCTAATACTTTCACCATCATCCCATACTCCAAGCCTATTCCTCAGTTCGCTGCTGCCGAATTACTCATAAACACTTCTCAAGCTCAACAATTCTAAGTATCTTTGCATCACTGCCATATACACCCGCCCCCCAGGCAACATTATTCCCCTTCTAGAAGATATTCTTGCCTGGATATCAAACAACATTAACAAAGAGACAATCATCCTAGGTGACAAACAAACTGGCTAGACTTCCTAGACCACTCTCCATCACCAAATGTCAATCTCTTCAACTTTATACAGCTTATAACAGATATAACAAGACCTAACAAAAACAAAAGCAGTGACTCTGTTCTAGACTGGATACTAGTTTCTGACCCTAACAAAATTTCTACAGCAGAAACACTCTCTTCCAGTATTAGTGACCACCTTCCAGCCTATATAATTCGCAAAACCAACGTAATACCCTCCCAACACCAATTTAAACAAATCAGAAATCTAAGTAACTTTAACCCTACAATTCTCAATGAAAACCTTAGAAGCATCAAGATGAATAGTCTAAAAATCCTGCTACTCAATGAAGCTGTAGAGTTTTTCAACTCCACATTCCTAGCTATCCTCAACAAACTAACCCCAGTTAGACAAAAAAAGTTAGAATCAAGCATGCCATATGGCTTACTAAGCCTACCATGTAAATTATGATTGCCAGGATCAAAATATGGAAAAAATGGTTAAAAGTACAAAAAATCCCACTGATCTCCTCCGATTCAGACAGCTCTGCAACCAAACCAAGCGCCTAATCATTACTGATAGAAAGGAATACTATCTAAACCTAAAACAATTATAAACAAAATCCTGAGAAATTTTGGAACTCCATTACATCTCTAACTAACCCTGGAACCAATGACCCATGCCCATTTCCCGAGAAACCTGTCAGTGAAAAAGCCTCCTTCTTCAACTCACATTTCATCAACATTATAGCAAAACTCACCACTACCTTTCCCCACACTAAGGCTAATACTAACTGTACTCCACCACCACCTGCCCAACAAGAAACAGCCACTAACTCATCCACCTATTCTTTCTCCCCCATTCTCATCAACATCATAACTAAACTTCTCCCTTAAACTGAAACCTGGCTCCTGTGCCCCTGATAACTTAGCTCCAGTGTTCCTCCAAAGGTCAGCAAGATCCATTGCCTATCCAATCAGCATACTTCTCAACAGATCTTACCAAGAATCTTATGTTCCTACTATATGGAAAAAAGCATACATACTTCCATTCCATAAAGGCGGTAACAATACAGACATCTCTAACTTCAGACCCATTGCAATTCTCTCCCTGCTCTCCAAAATTCTGCAGAAATGCATTCACTATCAATTTCTACTTCTAAACACACTCCTCTCCCCAACACAACATGTGTTTCTGCCTGGCCACAGCACTACCACTGCCCTTATCTTCTTTATGGACAGAGTCAAGCAAACCAGAAATGCTGGTAAATTGTATCCTCTCTCTTTCTTGATCTTTCAAAAGCCTTCGATACTATCTCCCAACCTTTACTCCTCGGTAAGCTCTCCATCCTTGGTTCCCCCCCCCCCCCTCGTACCCTAAACTGGTCTACAAACTATCCAAAAGATAGACAACAATCCACTAGATGGTTCAACTCCTCCTCTCCATTTCTTAATTCTTCTACAGGTGTCCCCCAAGGCTCCATCTTAGGGCCCCTTCTACTCAGCATTTTTATAAATGACTTCTATACTAACGTTAAATATGGAACTGTTGCACAGTATGCAGACAATTCAACAACCATTATCTGCTCTGCCAAGTCAATAAATGAACTCTTGCAGATAACCCAGAATGCCTTTACCACCACCGAAACCTGGATGGCTAATAATCATGTAGCTCTACACCCATACAAAACTAAATTGCTACTATCTACTCCCAAGAAACAAAAACACCCAATCAACAAGTCAGATTTCACCATTCATTCCCAAACTTACACTATGATAGAGGTTGCTTCCCACACTAAATTACTAGGAGTTATCCTCAACGAAAACCTGACATTTGACCTTCACATCCACAATAATATCAGAAAGACAAACTATAAGGTAGGTACTCTCTACTGACAAAACTGCTACCTTAACTGCTCTACTAAATGTACTCTTGTCTTAACCTTTCTCTTACCCTCTCCTCACTGATATCCATTCCACCCTAAAAAACAAACTTCAGTCATGTTACAACAAAATAGCCAAGTTTGCAACTAATGCAAAATATTCTTCCTATCACTGTATTGCCTTAAAATCACTTAATTGGCTCAAACGTCCACATCATCTAACCTTCCAACAGCTTCTCACAGGTCACAAAATCATTTACAAACCATTAGACTGCCCAACCCTCTCTTCCATCTTAAAACACTACCACCCTAATAGGCCTCTCACGTCTGAAAACCAACTTCTCCTGAAAGTAGACAAACCTAAACTCCCAGTTGGCAACATGCTTTATTCCTTCTTTATTGCCAAGCTTTGGAACTTCCTCGCATCAGCTATCAAAACCTCCAGTAATATCTCTTCCTTCAAAAAATCTTTGAAGCAACAGCTCTCTACCCTATGGCTATGTTCATGTCTTAACTTTCATCCACCCACAGCCTGACTGCCTACACTCTATCTCACCTTAATCTATACCTCTCCCCTTCTAACTTTCATTCATCCCTACTCAAAACAAAAAATGTAACTTTGGCTCTAGTCTACATTTTTATCCTCTGTCTATACCCTCTATTCACTCTGTTGCCTACACCCTCTAAACACCTCAAGAATACTGCTAATTTATTGCTTTTCTTCAGCATAGTACCTCTAGTGTATAATAACACAATCACTTGCTACTTTGTAACCTTACCCACACAAATGTGTACATATTGTACATTTGTCAACTATTGTACATTACTATCTGTTCTGCAAATATTCCTCTTCATCTTCCTATTGTTTTCACTTGTATGTACTTTGTACTCAATGTAATGTGGTTACATTTTATGTACTAATGTGGAGCTTACCTGCAAAAGTCTGTACATATTGTATGTTGCACATTTTTCAACTACTGTATATTACTTTCTGTTCTGCAAATATTACTCATCATCTCAATGTTTTTACTTTTATGTACTTGGTGTACTTTTTATGTACTGTGGTTACATTTTATGCACTGTTCTATTGTGCAGCTTTTCTCCCTGAAAATGGGTTCTCTCGGCCCAGTGGACCTTCCCGGTAAACAAATGGCAATCAATCAATCAATAAATAAATAATGTGAGGATACATGGTTTACTATAGCCCTTGTTTTGTCTTCATTAATTTTAAATCCTGGAAAAATTTGAAGTCAATTATCTTTTGATTGTACTGTGGCATCATTCTTGGTGAAAGCAGAACACTGCTTAAAGCTAAGTTCATACCTGCCTCACAGACATATTATAAAAGAACTCCACCATGTCTCTTTTCATATAATCCAGGGAGGTACATCTCAAGCCATTTAAACCCACCTGTACAATGACTGTATCATATGTGTACTTGTGGTGAAGGGACTCAACTACTTATGGGATGAGGCAAATCGTGCCCCCTGATAGGCAAATGACTGTAACCCTCTCTTTGCATACCACTGTGAGTAGCGTATCAGTGTGTCTCTTTATGGCGTCATCTGTGACAAGGCTATTAGCACTTGTGGAGTTTGCCTTATGAGCATTTGGACTGAGTTTATGTGACTCACAGATGTATGTTTCATTGTGGGTGCTGTCTGTGATGTGTGCTAGTGAGGTTGCTAAGAGTACTCTGTGGTTTAGGCAAATTACTTCTAACAGCCTTAGCATATGTAGGTTGAGGTGTTTGAGATTCATTTGGTGTGGTGTTGTGTAGTGCTGTCAACCTTATTTGTAGTGTCCTTGTGTGAGAGCTTTTTCTATAGTAACAGTACATAACTGCATCCTGATGTCTGTTGTGCAGCTGGTTTTACAAGGAGAATGAATCAACTTTTATAAAATAAAACTGAGATCCCACAGATGGACATAATCCTTAACAGAAGACATCAGCCGGAAGGCACCCTTAAGAAAGGCTTTACAAACCCTTTGGGCTGCCTGACAAAAATTAGAACCCTGATGAAAGCTGGAAATGACCACTACGTGTACTCTTAGAGCAAAAAAAACTACAGCTTTTATCAAAAATGTCTGAAGAAACTGAGAAAATAGAAGGAATGGGAGCTGCAATGCTGAGTAGTCTACAAAGGCAATCTGATCCATTTTCTTTTATATATTCCTCTGGTAGGAAGTCTCCGGGCTGCTGCTAGGATTTGAAACAACCTAGATATTTAAGTAAGGTCATTGGCCATTAGTGGAATTAGGGAAACCATGTAGTTAATCTGAGGGACTGTTAAGTTCTGATGAAGCTTGCCGGACAGGTGAGAAAGAACACCTGGATGAGGTTCAAGAAGCAAGGGCTTCTGAAGAAGATGAGGCTACAGAACAGGGAATTATACGTGGGTCCAAAGCAGTACTATGAGAATGACTTTGTCTTCCACAACTTTGCAGTCTACAGAAATCGCATTATCAAGAGAAAAAAATGTACACTGTAAGCCCTGGTGGACTACTGGGTCCAGAGGTGTGTAACACTGTGAAAAAAGATGAGGGACAAAAAAGGTACCATGACTGGTGAAGGTTGTGGAGGCAAACTGCAGCAAGGTTTACCCAGCGATGGAAGACCATCAGTCCACATAGGGACCACTATTGTGACATCAGAAGGTATTTGCTGAGCCTGTGTGATGATGAATTGGCCTGACCATAGATGTGCATTGCTACAAGAAAGCACTGTGAATTGATTACCCATTCTGAGAGCATCGTGTCCTCCCAACAAAGGGGGCAGGACCGGTTCCCACTTTTTTGTAGGTGTACTACACTATTAACATACTGGAGTGCATTGCATTTGCACTCTAGGAGGAGATGGTCTCTAGAAGTCTGCAGTGCAAGAACTGCTCTCATTTCTGCTGATGTGCAGTAAGGTCTCTTGTTGATTCCAAGCCCATTGGAGTGTCTGCTCTAAACAATGTTGCCCTACTCCAAGACAGATGCACCTGAGGTGAACACAATAGTGGGAAGGAGAGGAATAAAGACACATCTCCTGTTTAAAGTGAGTTGAAGTAGCCACCATTATACATATCTATGACAGGACTTTGACAATGAAAGGACATAATCCATGGGGCCTTCCAGCTGAGAATTTTGTGAGAGAAGGTCCACTGAAGAAATCTCATATGGAACCTTGCAAAAGTTAAGAAATGAACTGCTCCTGCTGCTACTGCCTCCATCAGTCCTAGAACTTTGAGAGGCAGAGCTGCTGATGGAGATGGTTGTTGCAGTAGAAAAGTCACAGACTGGATTGACGTTATCCTGGACAGTGGAAGACTGATCAACTTTTGATCAATGTTCAAGTGACAGCCTATGAATGCAAGTGTCCCGGTCTCTTGAACCCTGCATTTGGCCAGGTGAGCTCCCCAAGTCAAGTCAGAGATATCTGTTGTCAAGGTCTGAGTTCTTTGTGGTGGAATGAATGAATGAGCCCCTGGGTTTTCCGTGACACAGTTTTCTCAGCAGTGCAGCTCTTTTTTCAGGCAGGGAAGCAGTGAAATTGGAGTTTCCTGTGAGTGTTGGTGCTGAGACCAACAGTTCTTTAGAAGCCATTATAGCTTCTTCATGTGGGGTTTTGCTGGGGGGAATTCTTAAAATACAAGTCATCATATAAACTATGACCCTCAAAATCTCTCTTGCTGTAATGGCCTTTTTATTTTGCAGATCCCTGATGCGCTAGGAAAGGGAATTCTTGTCCTGTGTAAGGTAGGCCCTTTGTTGGACAGAATCAAAGACTGTCCCCAGGATGGTACTCTTGGTACTGGGAGACAGGTGTGACATTTGGATATCAATAGCTAGACCCAGCTTTTGGAAGCAATTCATGGTGATTTGCATACCTGACAGGGGTTCTACTAGGGACTGGGTCTGGATAAGAAAATTGTCCTGGTAAGGATAGATGTGAACTCCTTGAGTCCTGCAGAAGGCAGACTGGAGTCAGACATCTGATGAAAACTCTGGGAAAAGTAGACAAGCCAAATAGTAAAGCACATAATTAGTAATGGGATCCCCCTACCAGAAAACACAGGAACCTTCTGTGTTCCTGTAGGACAGAGATATGAAGGTAGGCATCCTTCAGATCCAGAGTCACCATCCATACCCCTGGGAGAATGAATGTCAACAGCTTTTGGCGGGGTCAACATTTTGAATTTTGGTACTACCAGAAACTTATTTAGCTTTGACAAACTTAGTATACGTCTCCAAGTTCCTTTCTTCCTGGGAAATGGGAAGAGATGGGAGTAGAACCCTTATACTATGTCTCCCCTTGAAGTAAGAAGTCTTGTAATAGTGCAGGAATAGTACAGTTGTGTACACTTACCATAAATGTAGATGTTCAAGTGTAATCACTGTTGCAGTCATCACACTTGGGTTATCTGCCTGCAGGTAGCCCTCCGTTGGCTCGAATACCAGAGTCTTGGGATTTCTGTTCGGTGATGTCACTTCTTCCATGATGTCAGGTTGTCAGGGGTATAAAACAGGCAGCCAACGCCATTACATCAGTTATTCTTGCCTCAGATGTCAGGAACTCCCCAAATAGGAAGCTAGTATATGGTGTGGAACACCATCAGTAAAAAGTAAATACCTCTGCCATACAAAATGGCCATATAGAGGATGGGAAGAAAGGATAGAGAAAAACAGGGGGCTGGAGGGAGGGAAACCAGGACTGCAACAGTGAATACATGCGAACATCTACATTTATGGTAATGTACACAACTGTACAATGTTCTTCGTGTTTCACTGTTGCAGTCATAACACTTGGTTTGATTCCCAAAGGTGAGGAAGGGTGGAGGCATTCAAGAGGAGTTAGGGCTGGGTAGCAGGCCTTGTAAGACTGCTGCATCAAATCCAGCTCTGGATTTAGAAAAAAATAGGTAAGTGGTAATGGTTGGTAAAGGTGTGTACAGAACTCCAGGTTGCAGCTTCCACAATGTCCCTGGTAGGGACTCCCCTCAGAAATGCTGTAGAGGTGGAAGTAGCCCTAGTGAAATGTGTTCTGATCCCCTGTGGGGTAGGTTTTCCATGGTGCTTGTAGAAGAAATAGATGCAGTGTGCTATCCACTTGGAAATGGTTTGCTTTGAAATGGCCTTGCTCTCTGCCCCTGTAGCAAAGCTGACTTAGCAGTTGGTCAGATTTTCTGAAAGGTTTAGTCCTGTCAAGGTAGAACCTGAGCTGTATGTGCATGTCCAAGGAGTGCAGGATCCTCTCCCCTTTATTATGAGGATTAGGGAAGAAGGTTGGCAAATGGATGGCTTGGTTTAGAGCCACACTGGAGACCACCTTAGGCGTAAATGATGGGTTAGTCCTGAGGGAAACCCTGTCAGCATGGAAAATACTGAAGGGTTCCACAGCCATTATTGCCTGTAACTCAGACACACTTCTAGCTGATGTTATGCCTAAATGCAAGGCTGTTTTCCAAGAAAGGAATTTTAACTCTGCTGAAGCTGCAGGTTCAAAAGGGGGGAGCGTGAGCTTTTCCAGTACAAATTTAAGGTCCCAGGCAGGTTGTTAGCCCCTCTAAAAAACTGTTTGATGAGAGGGTGAGAGAATAGAGGTGGCTCAGTATTATAATGAGCTGAGATGGCAGAGGCATGAATCTTAATGGAGGAGAAGGATAGGCCTCTGTGGAGTAGCTCTGCTAGGTAATCAAGGATTTGAGGTAAGGAGGGCACAGCTGTGTTCTTTCCTTGAGACTGACTCCAAGAGCAATACCTTTTCCACTTTTCAGCATAGGATTTTTCTAGTACTAGGCCTTCTGGCCTCAAGAATGACGTCAAGCACCTGCTTGCTGAGGGTTGCTGGTGGAGTATTCAGGGGATACGCCAGACTGCAAGGTTTAGGGTTTGCAGCTGTGGATGCAAAATCTGTCCCTCCTGCTGAGACAGCTGGGAAGGTGTCTAATGAAGGTGCCAGGGTGGTACTGTTGTCCGACTGCGTAAGAGTGGGTACCAGTGCTGGCGTGGTCAATCTGGGGCAATAAGAATTGCCCTTGGGCTGTCCTGTTTGATCTTGAGTAGTGAGAGGTTTTCCCATTTGCAGGATACAGCATCCACCTTCCAGGCCCTGCTGTGAGGGTTCATGGTGCAAAATTTGCTCAACTGGTGGTTCTCGGGGGAGGCAAAGAGGTCCACCTCCACTGTCCTCCATCTCTGGATTAGAAGGTTGAAGGTGACGTGCTCCAATTTCCACTCATGTGGGTCCAGGAGATTTCTGCTTAAGTTGTCTGCCAGTGAATTCTGTTTGCCTGGCAGGAACTGAGCTTGCAGATGCACTTGGTTGCTCAAGGCTGTGGCCACGGCTAACCTGCAGAGTGGGTAAGAATTGGTCCCCCCCTGCTTGATTATGTACCACATAACTGTGGTGTTGTCTGTTTTTATCAGCAGCTGTCCTGGAAGGATTAGGTATTTGAAGGCTGTCAGAGCATATTGTACAGCTAACATCTCTTTTTGATTGATGTACAGGAGAATTTGTCCTGGGCTCCACTTTCCCTGAATGCATTTGCCTGCCATGTGAGCCCCCCATGCATAGTCTGATGCATCTGTAGTCAGGATTTGGGCGGCGAGGGGTTGAGTGAAAGGCAGTCCCGTGTTGTGGTTGCATGCTTTTGCCCAGCAAAGGAACTCTGCCCTTAGACAAGGAATGACTGTTTCCAGGTCCTGAGAATGTTGGCACCAAAGACTTTTTAAGTACCATTGAAGTTTCCTCATATGCAGTCTTGCATATGGAATTAGCAGAATGCAGGAGGCCATGAACCCTATGGCTTGCAGATAGCTGGGTTTTGGTGGCCATGTGTTTGAAGTAATTGTTCAAATATATCTGTTTTTCTGGAGTGAGAAAGGCCATCTGGGAAGTTCTGTTCAAGCTTGCTCCCAGGAATACAATTTTTTGACTGGGCACCAGTAGTGATTTCTTTTTGTTGATGGTGCACCCCAATGAAGCTAGGAGTCTTTTTACAAATGCCAGGTGTAGTAATTCCTGTCTGTCTGAATCAGGCAATCATCCAAGTACGGGAAAATTTGGATATGTCTTTGCCTGCAGTATGCAATGGCTGGAGCCAGGCACTTTGTGAATACTCTGGGCGCAATAGATAAGCCAAAGGGAAGTGCATAGAACTGATAGTGCATAGAGCCTGCTCTGAAGCAGAGATATCTCCGGCAAGACTCCCTTATGGGGATGTGCAGATAGGCTTCTTTTAAGTCTAGGGTGACTAGCCAAGCATCCTTGGCTAGCATAGAGAGAAGCTGTTGCAGGGTTAGCATTATGAATTTTGGGACCACCAGAAAGGTGTTGAGAATTGATGGATCCAGGACTGGCCTCCAAGATCCCTCTTTTCTAGGCACCAGGAACAGTCTGGAGTAGAAACCCTGTCCCCTTTGTTCTACTAGAACAGGTTGAATAGCCCTGATATTGAGCAGGGAATGTACTTGCTTTTGAGCCTCTGCCCACTTTTTTTGAGGAAGGTCTGGAAACCTGCTTGGGGTTGGCAGGGAATGGAAGTAGAATCTGTATCCCTGGGATACAATGTTTAGAACCCATCGGTCCTGAGTAATGGACAACCAGTTTCTGGCATGAAAGGCAAGTTTTCCTCCTAGGGGCACAAGTAGGGCTGGGAAGGATAATTGACAAGTCACTGTGAACTTTTACCATAAAGGGGTGGCTTGCCACTCCCTGTTTTTGAGGTGGGAGCACTCCACTGTTTAGATCTCTGCAGACCCTGAGACTGTAGTCTTGGTGGTCTGGTTCCCCTAGGTTTGGACTGAGAAGGCCTGTAAGGGGCTGGAAAGGACTATTTTTTGTAGGCCAATACCTACTGAATCTAGGTGGCTGCACTTGTAAGAATTCTTTAACAGTTTGCATACATTTAGCTTTTTCTTCCATCTTTTTAAGAACCTCTTCTGCTTTGGTGCCAAACAAACGGTCCTGATTTAAAGGAGCGTCTAGTAGTTTAGATTTGACATGGTCTGGCAAGGTTTGTTCCTTCAGCCAAGCATGCCTTCTCAGCACAGATCCAGTGACTGCAACCCAGCAAGATGTTTCTAGGGCATCAAAGCCACACTGCAAAGTATGCTTACTAACTTGGTTTGCAGAATGCACTAACTCTTGTAAATCTTTATTTTCTGCATAATCTGGAAGTAACACCATTTTTGTTTAATTTGTTCCAAAATATGTTAGTGGTACTTCAACATATGAAACTGGCAATTCAATGCACTGATGGCAAGAGTTGCAGAGGTATATACCTTCTTAACCAATCTGTCTAAAGCTCTGGAATCCCAGTCTGAAGGAGTAGGGTTTTTGGCTGTAGTAGCCTTAATACCTTTAGGCCCCTGGGAAATGGTATCTGGATCCACAGTAGGATTCTTAAAGAGAAATTTGTGAGAATTAGGTACTCTGTAGTACCTGTAAGGTTTTCTAGGGGCCGATGGTAAAGTCTCTGGAGTAAGACTGGATTCCATAAAGACAATCTACAACATCCAGGACAGTGGGGTATAGCTAGGGGCCTGTGCTGAGGCAACTCTAAAAATTCTCTGAGTCTCTTTTTGGACTGAGGATAATCCTGGCATTCCCAGCGGAAATGCTCTCTTAAAGCATGCAAGGTTTCACCAAAAGAAAAATCCTCTGGAGGGGTGGCAGAGGGAATGGATTTCTCTGCATCTGAATCCTCAAAGGTAGATAAGGGTATGTCTTGGTAATCAGAAGGGTCAGAGTCATCGGATTCCTGGTCTGTAGAATCAGTAAGATAAACTCAATTCTTGGTCTCTTATCAGAGGAAGGCTGGCTTCCCCTAATTATGGTGATAAGGTCTTCAGCCATTCTAGGCATTTGTTTTCGAGGCATGGGAGCCTGAGCATTAGCTTTGGTCGTCGGTTTTCTAGGCGTAGTGCGTACTCTGGGCCTGAGAAACTCTGTAGTTTTAGCTAAAAATGAAGTTGTCGGTTTAATGCGAATATTGCTAGGTCGGAATACACCCTCAGAAGCTGGAGCCTGCACAGCGGCTCAAGACCCATCCAAGGTAGAGACATCTGCAGGTTCCATAGTCGAAGAAGCATCTTGCGTCATACTGGACTCTGAATGGGTCTCAGCAAAGGCCTGCGAATCTGTAGAAGCAGGAATCAGGGGCTGCAAAGGCACCTCATTGAGTATAGGCGGACTGGCGACTAGCTTAACGGAAGCGTTGTCGGCAGTTTTTGACCTATGCGGTCTGTCTCTTTCTTTATCATTGCGCTTTTTCGGAAGATCGGTAGTCGGACGGCTTACGGAAGCCATTTCAGAATACAGAGAAAGTACAGTTGTGTACACTTACCATAAGTGTATTCACTGTTGCAGTCATTTCATTTGGGTTATCCTGCTGGCAGGTTGCCCTCAGTCGGCCTGAATTCCAAAGTTTTGGGTCCTGCATCGGTTGCTGTCACCTCTTCCCTGACGTCAGTTCGTCAGGGGTATAAAAGATGCAGCTGATGCCATTTTATTCAGTTTTTCTGGCCCCAGATGTCAGGTGCCCCCAAAAGGGTAGGCTAAAATTATGTAAATAAAACATACATGCACCAAAATAAGCTTTGCCTTCATCTATAAGCAAATACACCACCTAGGTTGTATAGATTAGAGAAGTAAAGATAAGTTTCAGCAAAAAATAAGGGGGGTGGCGGGTGGGTAACCTGGACTGCAACAGTGAACACACTCGAACATCTACATTTATGGTAAGTGTACACAACTGTACTATGTTCTTCGTGTTTCACTGTTGCAGTCATTACATAGGAGCGGCTATGAGGCCCTGCAGAACTGCAGTGGCAAAGCCTGCCCTGGATTTAGAGTAAAGAGACAGATTGTAATGTTTTGTAAAGGTATGCACTGAACTCCAAGTAGCAGCCTCTAAAATGTCTTTGGTTGGTACTCCCCTGGGAAAGGCTGCAGAAGTGGCTGCAGCTCTGGTCGAATGTGGCCTAATGCCCTTATGCACTGGTTTGCCATGCTGTGAGTAGCTGAAACAAATGCAGTGACCTATCCACTTTGAAATAGTCTGCTTGGAGATAGCCTTTCCTTGTGCTGCTGTGGCATATGCCATTAGTAATTTTTCTGTCTTTCTAAAAACTTTAGTTTTGTCCAAGTAGAATCTAAGTTGTCTGTGTACGTCCAAAGAATGCAGAATTTTCTCCCCCTTGTTCTGTGGATTTGGATAAAAAGTTGGCAAATGAATTGTTTGGTTAAGGGCTACACTGGATACCACCTTAGGCATAAATGTAGGGTTTGTTCTCAGAGAGACCCTGTCTGGATAAAAAATGATAAAGGGTTCCACAGCCATGAAAGCCTGTAGCTCTGAAACTTGTCTTGCAGAAGTTATTGCTAGGAGCAGAGCTGTTTTCCAAGATAAGAACTTTATATCCGCACTAGCAGCTGGCTCAAAAGGAGGTAAGGTGAGTTTTTCCAAGACATAATTGAGGTCCCATGCAGGTACTGGCGTTCTCCTTGGAGGCCTTAAGTTTTTGGCTCCTCTGAGGTACTGCCTTAATAAAGGATGAGAAAAGAGTGGTGGCTCTGTATTGTAATGAGCCGAAATGGCAGAGGCATGGATTTTAATTGATGAAAAAGATAGGCCTTGGTCCAGCATCTCAGTTAAGTATTGTAAAATCTAAGGAATATTTGGGACAGCTGTATCAGTTCCTTGAGCTTGGTTCCAAGCACAAAATCTCTTCCATTTCCCAGCATATGATTTTCTAGTACTAGGCCTTCTGGCTTCTAAAATGACATCCATCACAGCTTTACTGAGAGGTGTGGTTTGCATGGCTACATTATCCACCATGCTGCCAGGTTTAGGGTCCTGAGTTGGCTGTGCAGAATCTGATTGTTTTGCTGGGACAGTAGATGAGGTATTTGAGGTAAGGTCCCGGCTGGGCATTGGGACAGTTGAAAGATAAGGCATCCACTTTCCAAGCTTGTCTGTGATAAGTCCTTGTGCAGAATCTTTTTAGGTGATTGTTTTGAGGGGAGGCAAACAGATCTATGTCCGGGCATCCCCATTTCTTTATCATGCTGAAGACTTGTGGATCCAGGTGCCACTCATGGGGATCCATGAGGTTTCTGCTTAGTTCATTTGCCAGAGTATTTTCCTTTCCTGGCAGGAATTGTGCCTGCAGATGAACTTGGTAAGTCAATGCTGTGTCCCATAAAGCCACGGCTAGTCTGCAGAGGGGATAAGAATGAGTGCTCCCCTGCTTGTTTATGTACCACATGACCGTGGTGTTGTCTGTGGCAATGCTGTGTCCAGACACTTTTTAGGTAAAATTGAATTTTCCTCATATGCAGTCTTGCATATGGAATTAGTAAGATGCAGGATGCCATGAAGCCCAAAGCCTGCAGAATTTTTCTTGCAGATAACTGGGCCTTTGTTGCCATTTCCTTGAAATAAGTAGTCAGTTACCTTTGTTTGTCTGGAGTGAGATAAGCCATCTGGGCAGTTGTATTTAAGCTTGCACCCAGGAATATTATCTCTTGAGAGGGTACTAGTTTTGATTTCTTTTTGTTGACTGTGTACCCTAGGCATGTTAAAAGTCTTATCACAAACGTCAGATGCTGTAGTAGAATGTCCTTGTTCTCTGCTTGTATGAGGCAGTCGTCCAAGTAAGGATATAGCTGTATTCCTCTTTGTCTGCAGTAAGCAATTACTGGTGCCAGGCACTTTGTGAAGACCCTGGGCGCAGTAGATAAGCCAAAGGGCAGTGCAGAGAATTGGTAATGATTTGAGCCAGCCTTGAATCTGAGGTATCTTCTGCATGATTGTCTGATTGGGACATGTAGGTATGCCTCTTTTAGGTCTAAAGTCATGAGCCAAGCCTTGCTGCCCAGCATGGGCAGAAGCTGCTGTAAGGTCAGCATCTTGAATTTTGGTATATCCAGGAAAGTGTTTAGGATAGGTCCAGTATTGGTCTCCATGCTTTGTCCTTTCATAGGTTCATACTAGGCTATCTGCCCTAGGGCATTTATAAGCCTAGCTAGAGTGTGTTTGGCTTTCGCCACCCATTTTAAATTAATTTTGCTATGCCCTTTTTCGAGGTTAGTATACTGTGCCTCTGTCTAACAGTGACACAGAAGTGATACCCGGGGTAAACCTACGATCTCCCATCTACTCATCAGGATTCCTCTTGAAGAGAGTCAATGAGAGACTCTGCCTAACCTGGACTGGGATTTTATTCCAGAGTGAAGGGAACCTCTGGGTTATGAATCTGTCCCTCCAGCATGTTCTATTTATTTCAGTGCTAAGGTTCAAGTTTCTCGAGTGCGTAGCTCGATGGGATTTGGATTTTCTGAGGTGCAGCATGTCCATTAATTCCAGGTTGGACATGGCTTTATACATCAGGCACAGATCGCCTCTGAGCAGGCGGTATGCCACTGAGTAGAGCTGGAGTTTCTTTAACTGGGCAGCATATGGCATCTGTTTGAGCCCTTTGATCCTCTTGGTGAGGTACTTTTGGGGTCTTTCCAGTTGCTGCAGGTGTCTGGTAAGGTACATCCCAAAAGGGGCATTGTACTCAATTATGGGCCTGATGAGGGATGAGTAAAGAGGCATGATGACCTCCCCTGATCTAGATGTGAATCCATTCATGATTAGGTAGGCTATATAAAATGTTTTTCTAACCACTTTGGCCATGTGGTTGTCAAATGAGAGATTGCTATCAACTTGGGTCCCCAGGTCCCTAATTACTTATTCTGTACTTAATGGATTACCACCTATGTGGTAATTAGTGGGTACTTTGTTTTTGCCAAAGGAGATGACTATACACTTTTTGGCGTTTAGCTTGAGGGCATGGCTCTGGCACCAGTTGTCTGTTTCTATGAGGCCCTTTTGGAGGACGCTTGTGTCGGCTGGAGAGTCGATTATGGCACCCAGTTTGCAGTCATCTGCGAACTTGGTCAGCCACAGTCCTTCCGTGTTTGCCTGTACCTCCGAGAAATATATACCGAACAAGAGAGGTCCCAGGACTGAGCCTTGTGGGATGCCACTTGTAACTGGTTTGGAGTCTGACATGGCTCCAGCAATTCTAACCATGTGGGTTCTGTCCTTGAGCCAGTTTGCAACCCATCTAGTGACATAGGGGTTTATATTTAAGCTGGTGAGCTTATCTATAATGCCTGAGTGGGGTATTGTATCGAAGGCTTTTGTGAGGTCCAGGTAGGCTGTGTGGACCACCTTCCCTGTCAATGGCCTTGGTGACTGTTTCAAAGAAATCGACCAGGTTTAAGAGGCAGGATCTGCCCTTAAAGCCGAACTGGGTAGGATCCAGTGTCTGTAGGTCCCCAATATCTTTATTTATGAGGTCCATGATGATCCTTTCCATAGCTTTGCAGACCAAGCTAGTCAGGCTTATGGGGCGATAGTTTCCAGGATCCGTTGAGGCACCACCTTTGTGTAGAGGGACCACTGTTGCTGTACGCCACTCTTTGGGTACATATCCTGTAGTAAGGCTGAGATTGAACAGTAGTTTTATGTTTGGGTTTAGCTCTTCTTGGAGTTCATGTAGGACGCAGCCCGGGACACCGTCTGGTCCCATTGATGCTGTGTTTTTTGCTTTGGAGAGGGCGGCTCTTACCTGAACATCTGAGATGTCTTGGGGGCAGCACTCTGCTGGGATAGATATTTGCCCTTTTGGTGGGGAAGGGGGGGAGAAGTCTGCGCTGAACCTGTCAACTAGGATGTTGGCAATGTCTGTGGGTTTGGTGTATTTTTTGTCATTTTGGACTAATTCTGAGCATATCTGGGAATTCCCACCCAGGTTCCTAACATAACTAAAGAAAGCCTTGTGATTATCCTATTATCCTTAGTGTCCTGTGCAATTTTTCTCTCGAAGCTGGCCTTAGACGATTTTATGAGTGCCCGTAGTTTTTTGCTAATATTGATCATAGATGCCTTCCCTTTTTGGGATTTTGCTCTATCATGTAGTAGCTTCCTCCTTCTATTGTATAGTTTGCTTATGGCTGGGGACTACCAGACAGGATGTCTGCCTTATTGGGTCTTGGTTTTATTTGGGATTGCATGATCCATGCATTCCTGAAGGTGTTCATAGAATGTGTTTATAAAGGATTCTGTGGTCTGGGCCATATTTTCCACATTCTCTTGTCTTTCTTTTAGGAGGACCTTGGGTAGAAGAGGCAGAGGAGGAAAGGCGTAAACTGATAGGGCATCCACTTTCCATGCTTGTCTGTGATAAGTCCTTGTGCAGAACCTTTTCAATTGATAATTTTGAGGAGAGGCAAATATATCTATATATGGGCTCCCTCATTTCTCTGTTTTCATGCTGAAGACTTGTGGATTTAGTTTCCACTCATGAGGATCCATAAGGTTTGTGCTTAAATCGTCTGCTAGAGTGTTTTGTTTTCCTGGCAGGAATTGAGCTTGAAGATGCATTTGGTAGGTCAAAGTGGTGTCCCACAGTGCCATGGCTTATCTGCAAAGGGGGTATGTGTGTGTGCCCCCTTGCTTGTTTATATACCACGACTGTGGTGTTGTCCGTCTTTATCAGTAGTTGTCCTGGATGAAGTTAAGTCCTTGAAGGCTGTTAGGGCATTTTGAACAGCTAGCATCTCTTTCTGGTTGATATGAAGATGCATTTGTTTTGGTGTCCATAAGCCCTGAATGCATCTTCCTGCCGTGTTCCAGACATAATCTGATGCATCTGTTAAGGTTTGGCTGGCAAGGGGTAGAGTGAAGGGCAGTCCCATGTTTTGGTGACATGCTTTTGCCCATCATAGAAACTCCTGTTGCAGGCAGGGAATGAGAGGAATCATTGTTTCCAGACTGTGTGAATGTTGACTCCATAAACTTTTTAGGTACCATTGAAGTTTCCTCATACGCAGTCTTGCATTTGATATTAGTATGATACAGGATGCCATGAAGCCCAGAGCCTGCAGAATTTGCCTTGCAGAAGGCAGGGTTTTTGTTGCCATCAGTTTGATGTAAGCAGTCAGTTGCCTTTGCTTGTCTCGCGTGAGGTAAGCCATCTGGGCAGTTGTATCAAAACTTGCACCCAGGAATGTTATCTTTTGAGAGGGTACCAGTTGTGATTTCTTTTCATTTATTGTGTACCCTAGGCATGTTAGAAGCCTTTTCACAAATGCCAGATGTCGAAGAAGAGTGTCCTTGTTCTCTGCTTGTGACAATCGTCCAAATAAGGATATATTTGTATACTTCTTTGTCTGCAAAATGCAATTACTGGTGCCAGGCACTTTGTAATGACCCTGGGCTCCCATTACAAAGGGCAGTGCAGAGAATTGGTAATGAATTAAGCCAGCCTTGAATCGGAGGCATCTTCTGCACGATTGTCTTATTGGGACATGCAGGTATGCCTCTTTTAAGTCTAAAGTCACCTGCCAAGCATTTTTGCCCAGCATGGGCAGAAGTTACTGCAAAGTCAGCATTTTGAATTTTGGAATGTCCAGGTATGTGTTCAAAATCGATAAATCCAGTATTGGCCACCAGTCTTGAGTAAAAACCTTGTCCTTTTTCCTGTTCTGGTATTGTCTGAATAGACCCCATATCCATGAGGGACGTAACCTGCTTCTGTGCCTCTGCCCATTGATTTTTTTGGCAGATCTGGCCAACCATTTGCCATTGGCAGAGTATGGAAATGGAATTGGTAACCGTGTGATACGATGTTTAGTACCCACTTGTCCTGGGTTATTAACTGCCAATTTTGAGCAAAAAGTGCTAATTTTCCCCCTATGGGTGCTGCCAAAAGAAAAGTGCTTGGTGTAGGCAGAGGGAAGACATTGGGATTGCTTTCTGTAGGTTTGCAATTTATCTCTTCCAGATTTGAAGGTGGAAGCGCCCCATTGCTTTGACCTGTATGAATCTTGCGCCTGGTATCTGGAACCCTTAGGGCATCTGGATTTGCCCCTTTGAGTTCTGTCTGACACAGGAAAGGACCAATTTTTGTAAGCCACTGTCTACTGAATCTTGGTAGCTGGACTTGTAACCTGCTTCTGTGCCTCTGCCCATTGATTTTTTTGGCAGATCTGGCCAACCATTTGCCATTGGCAGAGTATGGAAATGGAATTGGTAACCGTGTGATACGATGTTTAGTACCCACTTGTCCTGGGTTATTAACTGCCAATTTTGAGCAAAAAGTGCTAATTTTCCCCCTATGGGTGCTGCCAAAAGAAAAGTGCTTGGTGTAGGCAGAGGGAAGTCATTGGGATTGCTTTCTGTAGGTTTGCAATTTATCTCTTCCAGATTTGAAGGTGGAAGCGCCCCATTGCTTTGACCTGTATGAATCTTGCGCCTGGTATCTGGAACCCTTAGGGCATCTGGATTTGCCCCTTTGAGCTCTGTCTGACACAGGAAAGGACCAATTTTTGTAAGCCAGTGTCTACTGAATCTTGGTAGCTGGACTTGTAAGAAGTCTTTAACAGTTTGCATAGACTCAGCTTTGTCTTCCATTTTCTTTAAAACCTCTTCTGCCTTAATACCAAACAGAGAATCATGCTGTAAAGGTGCATCTAGCAATTTACCTTTAACATGATCAGGCAAATTTTGTTCCTTTAACCAGGCATGCCTCCTAATCACAGATCTAGTAACTGTGGCCCTGCAGGAGGCCTCTAAGGAATCAAAACCACATTGCAAAGTATGCTTTCCAACTTGTTCAGTTGCATGCAATACATTCCTGCAATTCCTTATTTTCTGCACATTCTGAAATAAACATAATTTTCTGTTTCAGCAATCCCATAACATGTTGTTGGTACTTAAGCATATGAAATGGACAGTTTAAGGCCCTGATTGCCAAGGTTGCAGATGTATAAACCTCCCCATCTGTCTAGTGCCCTTGAATCTCTGTCAGAGGGGGTAGGATTCTTTGCTGTTGAGGCCTTAACTCCCTTTGGACCCTGTGAAAGTTTCAGGAGCAGGGGTTCAAAACAGAAATTTGTGTGCGTCAGGGACCCTGTAATATCTGTCAGGCATACTGGGAGCCGGAGGTAAGGAGTCCGGGGTCAAGCTTCACTCCGAAAACACATCATCCACAATGTCTAAAACAGGGGTGGGTACCAAGAACAGTCTTGAGTAAAACCCTTGTCCCTGCTCTTGCTGTGGCACTTGTTGAATAGCCCTCATGTCCATGAGAGGTCCGACTTGTTTTTGAGCCTTTGCCCATTGATTTTTTGGCAGGTCTGGCCAACCATTTGCCCTTGGCAGGGTATGGAAATGAAACTTGTAGTCTTGTGACACTATGTCTAGAACCCATTTGTTCTGGGTTATAATGTGCCAATTTTGAGAAAAAAGTGCTAGTTTTCCCCCTAAGGGTGCTGCCAGAAGATAAGTGCTTGGTGCAGGCAGGGGGAAGTCATTGGGACTGTTTCCTGTATGATTGTGATTTGTCTTCTCCGCCTTTGGAGGTAGAAGCACTCCACTGTTTAGACCTGTAGGATCCTTGCGGCTGTGATCTGCCTCTGGGGCGTCTGGATCTGCCCCTTTGAGGTGTGTCTGAGACTGGAAAGGACCACTTCTTTGTAGGCCAATGTCTGCTAAATCTAGGTGGCTGTACCTGTAAGAAATCCTTGACCGTTTGCATAGATTTAGCTTTGTCCTCCATTTTCTTTAACACCTCTTCTGCCTTAACACCAAACAAAGTATCATGTTGTAAAGGAGCATCTAATAATTTTGCTTTAACATGGTCAGGCAGATTTTGTTCCTTTAACCAAGCATGCCTCCTAATGACAGAACCCGTAACAGCGGCCCTGCAGGAGGCCTCCAGAGAATCAAACCCACATTGCAAAGTATGCATTCCAACTTGTTCAGCTGCATGCAATAAATCCTGCATTTCTTTATTTTCTGCACATTCTGAATTTGCCATCATTTTCTGTTTAAGCAGTGTCATGATATATTGCTGATATCTGAGCATATGAAACTGGCAATTTAAGGCCCTTATAGCCAAAGTAGTATCTGTCCGGCTTAACAGGAGCTGGAGGTAAAGAGTCAGGGGTCAGACTAGACTCCAAGAACACATCATCTACAATGTCCAACACAGATGGAATAGCTAGAGGCTTGTGTTGTGGTAGTAAAAGGAAGTCTCTGAGCATTTTCTTAGATTCTGAAAAATCTTGGCTCTCCCAGTTGAAGTGCTCCCTCATGGTATGCAAGGTTTCCCCAAAAGAGTAGTCCTCAGAAGGAGAAGCTGAAGGAAACTGATTCTTCAGCATCAGAATCCTCATTGGGGGGGGGAGAGAATATTCCTGATCAGAAGAGGAATCAGAAGAAATGGAAACCTGATCCGAAGATTCATAGTCTGTCTCTTGCCTAGGCCTCTTATCAGGGGGGGATGGGAACCACTGATCAAGGTTATTAAGTCTTCGGCCATTTTGAGAATCTGTTTTTTGGGCATGGAGGCCTGTCCTTGTGGCTGGTGAGCTTGTTTCTTTGCCTTTAAAGGTGTTTTAGTCTTTGTCTTTGAAATCGGTTTAATATATAATTGTTTAGGTCTGAATACACCCTCAGAAGCCGATGCCTGCTCAGCAGCTCCGAACCCATCTGAGGGAATAATCTCCAAGGCTCAATACCTTGAGTTTCCAGCGGCCTGCGACTCTAAAGTAGCGGGCGTCAGGGGCTGCAAAAGCGCCTCACTGAGAACCGACGACTTGCTTAGGAGAAGCTTCGTCGTCGGTTTTGGACCTCAGTTGCCTGTCTTTTTCTTTTTCTTTGTGTTTTTTGTGAACTCCGGTAGTCGGATGGCTATCCGACGACATTGTATAATCAAATCTTCGCCCAAAATAGCTTAATGCAAAATCATACCGACACTTAATAGTTCGTTGGTTAAATCTAGCACAAAACTGACAACTGTCAATGTCGTGGTCAGGGCCTGGGCAAGGAATACAGTAAGAATGAAAGTTCTTATGAGGTATTTGCTTCCCACAAGAAATACAATTATTAACTTTTTCTGACATCGGTCTGGAGCAAGAAAAAAGTTTCCCCAACGGGGTACTTAGCTTTTAATGAAGACTTCGGATCTGAAACTCGAACACGAAAATCTCAGGAGTCGGCCGACCGGCACTTGCGAACTGCTTCTGCTTCGGGCACCACACAGCAAGAAAGACTGAATAAAATGGCGTCGGCTGCATCTTTTATATCCCTGACGAACTGATGTCAGGGAATAGGCGACAGCAACCGACGGAGGACCCAAGACTTTGGAATTCAGGCCAACTGAGAGCAACCTGCCAGCAGGATAACCCAAATGTAATGACTGCAACAGTGAAACACGAAGAACATCGAGAGTGAAAGAATTTAGCAACAAAAATAGCCCGACGATGAATGGTATGGGCGTTAAAGCACAAAACAGACAGCGAGGGACGTCGTGGTCTGGGCCTAAACAGGTGACGCAGTAAGAATGAAAATCTCTGTGAGATATTTATTTTCCACAGGCAAGACAATTGCTAACTTTTTCTGACATCGGTTAGAGCAATAAAAAAGAATCCCCAACAGGGTACTTAGCTTTAGAAGACTTAAGGTTTGAAACTCGAAAAATGAAAATTTCAGGTAGCAACCGACCGGCACTTGCTTACTGCTTCTGCTTCGGGCTCCTTCTCGGCAAGAAAGACTGATGTAATGGCATCGGCTGCCTGCTTTATACCCCTGATGACCTGATGTTATGGAAGACGAGACAGCATCCGACACAGAAATCCCAAGACTCTGGTATTCGGGCCGACTGAGGGCTACCTGCAGGCAGATAACCCAAGTACGATGACTGCAACAGTGAAACACGAAGAACATCAATTTTTCTTGGTGCTTTGGTGGTGGGATTCTCAAAACCTGCTAGGTGTACCCATTTATATGACATGTAGGACACACTTGCATAGGGTAATGGTCTTCCACTTACTGTATAAAAGGGTCTTCCTCCCAGGAATAGGGGGTGGGGAGGGAGGTGCTGATAATAGTCACAGTTGCTCCTAGGATAGCATGGTCCTTGAATCCTCTAGGTCTGGTACGTTGTTCGATTTGCCACTTACTTTGGTATCAGACTCTTTTCTGTCTAGGATGCTTGGCTTTCTCTCTGTCTGCAAATAAAAAGACAAGAGTTTGCTGGGGTAATTTCTACTGCATCTAGGGGTAGGAGTTAAATAAAACTTCTTAACAGACTTCATCTGTTTTCCCTTCTTATCCAGCTTTTCAAATATTTTCTCAGTTGGGGGTCCATAGACAGACTCCTTTTCTAAAGGGGCATCAAGTAGCATTGCTTTTACCTTATCTGAGAGGTTGATTCCTCAGCAAGGCATGCCTGAGTGTAACTGATTGATGCATAAAAAGCATCAGAGCCACATTTTAGTGAGTGCCTGGACACGGAGGATTTCACTGCACTAATCCAAAATCTCCCTATGGAGGCTCTTGTCCTGTATCCCCTCTGCCTTGAATTTAGTTTGTTTCTGTAATTCTTTGAGGTATTTAAGCATACAAAACTGACAGTTCAGAGTTCTAATGGCTAAGGTGGTTGAGATACAAATCGTCTTGCCAAATCTAGTAAGCAGTCTGCTCTTTCTGTCATTTGCCAATAGGGTTCTTGGCTGCTTTCCCATTTGTTCCCTTGGAAGATTCCATGGACACCACTGCTGAATCTACCTCGGCATTTGCTTTCTTACAGAGGTTATTGTGGGATTTGAGAACTCTATACAAGTGGTCTGACTTCCTAGGGGTTGAGGTGACAGAGTCAGGTTGCAGAGATAAGTCACTGTACACACTGTCAAGGATTTTGCAAACTGGGGGAATTCCCAAAGGTCTGGGAAGAGGCAGGCTCAGGACCTTCCAGAGATTATCTTGAGCCTTGATAAAGACTCCCAGATGAAGGCCTCCTTCATCTTATGAAAGGTGTCTCCAAAGGATAAACACTTAGATGGCAAAGCTGAGAATATGGTGTCTTCAGAATCCGAGTCAGAATTACTCCTGAGGAGGAAGATGATGTGCATAAACTAGCTCATCAGGGGGCAGTGTCCTTTTTCTTTTCCCAGGTGTGGCTCCTGGAAAAGGATTCTTTTCCAGGATGGCCTACCTGGTCTTCAAGACGTCCATGACATCCTGAGACAGCCTAAGTCATGTGATGAGACCAGGGTTGAAGGGCCAAGGGATTTAGTCAGTTTAGGCTGGGGCAAACCCACTTGTGTTTTGGTCTTGTGAGTTCTCTGTCTGGAATAGATCAAAGGTCAAGGATGGGCACCTGCAACCTCACTCCGGTTCCCAGACAATTCTTCCTCTTTTACAGTCACCAAGGAGATGCTGCCCTGGCATCGGAAGCAGAATTCTGCACGATAGTCTCAAACTCAAATGGCATCAGCCTATGTCGGAATATGAGGACTAGACAAAGATTTTCTCTGCCTCCTGTGAGGATGTACTGACTCAGACCTAACAGGCATCAGACTATCAGACTAGGGGGCTGTGAAAGTGCCTCACCTGTGCTGGGGATATATCTTAAGCATAAGATACAGAGTTGTTGTAAGGTTCCCTCACATCCTTCTTTGAGCATTTGTCTTTGAGCATTTTTTTTTGGGGGGGGGGGGGGCTGACAGTCTAGGATGCCACGTACACCACTGTGTGCAAAGGGCCAGCCCTACTTCGCTCTTGATGCTGCTGGAGGGATTTGGCCCTATGCTTAATAATTTTATTATTAAACATTATACAGAAAGGGCAGTTAGAGAGTCTTGATACCCAAGGCACAAAAGACAATAAGAATGAAAATCCTTGTGGGATATTTGCTTCCCACAAGAAATACAATTGCTTACCTTTTCAAACATTAACAAATACCATACAACAATAAGAAAAGATAAGGAAGATCCACAATGGGGTACTTATCTATAAACACTCTGGTAAAACTGACCAACTGATGGACTGAAAGTGACAAGCAATACATTCTTGCATAGGACTACATGGCAAGAAAGAACTGAAGATGGTGCCAGCCAATACACCTCTTATACCTCCAGTGTCCTGACATCCAATGGCCAGGGATTTTGGCTGGCTGGGGAGGAGAAAAACTTTGTTTTTTGGGCCAGCCATGAGCTTCTGCATGGTAGGAAGTCCTAAGAATTAGTACTGCAACATGGACTATAATGAGCATCTTGGTTTTTCTTACAGTCATGTTTAGCCCACTGATATAGGTTCATAGGTTGGTACTAGGTTATCGGCCCTAGGGCCTATGCAAGCCTAGCCATAACAATTCCCTGGATATTTCTTCCCACAATATTTACTTCTCTGGACCCATAGGACTACATGGCAAGAAAGAACTGAAGATGGTGCCAGCCAATGCACCTCTTATACCTCCATATTATATAGACGTACTGGCCTGAGGTTTTTCATCTTCCTGCGGACTGAAAAGAATCTGGAATAATCTGTGGATCCTTTCTGATCTGGTAGAACTTCTTGGATGTCTCTTTTGCTTAGAAGATATCTACCTCTTTTTTTAGTCACTTTCTTTTGTCAGGGTGATACTTCTGGTAAAGAAAGAGAATTGTGCAGCTTGTGTAAATTACTTCCCTAATCCACCTGAACTGTGTGGCGACCAGTCATGCTGGTAAAAGGAGAGATAATCAAGAACTGCTTCCAGATGGGGACAGTCAGGCGCCTCTTCAGGCGTGCTGCTGCTGCCCATTCCCAATGGAATGGCAACAGAATCCAATATTTGGCATGCATTTCTGCCTCTAAGGTAGAGACTATTAGAGAGACCCTGCAGTTGTGCAAGTTCCTTTCATACTGTTACTCTTAGGTCTGGTGTTGGAATTTACTACACAATACACTGTTTCCCTTCTGGTTTCTGGCAAATTATCATTATGGAGCTAAGCACTTCACTCCCAACAGCTAAGAACCTTTTCACCTTTTATTCCCTGAGCAACCTCTCCTTCACTTTTGATCCAGAGATTAAGGAGCTGTCAAGAGATATTGCCAAAAGGATACCCTGAAGTTCTCCCTGAAACCACATAATCTCTGCCAAACATGCCATTTCATGGTGAAACCTGTCCCAGCTGCTCTTAATGTCCCATCTGATGGATTATGAATCAGCCTCATGCAGAGTGAAGTTATCCTTTATGCTGTTGCCACATGCAATTCTGTCTTGTGACACACAGTACTCTGAAGCAACTTCTTCAGGGTGCCAAAGGTTTTCACTCAAAGATATAGTTGAAAGTGGGTCATGTGTGCCAAGTAGCTCATTGCCCTTATGGCAAAAGTACCAAACATAAAAGCATACTTCCTTCATGCAATCCATCACTCAAAATCCTTTTTTTGGTGGGTGGATCACTGGGCTATCTTCAGAAGGTCATCTTTTTTGTAGCAGCTTTCATCACAATGAAGTCCGTGAGAGAAGACTTACTCCACTGTGGTCTTTCCTAGGAAGGCTGCAGGATCTTGCTTTTTCCTCAGTAGAAGCTCTATTATATCCATGTCAGATTCCCACTAAGCCCTCCCACAACTATATTGAACATGCAATCCAAAAAGAAGGGTTACTTAAGATGTAGATGGTGAAGACAGGCATCTTGGATCTCTTCCTGGGGGAATGGAATCAACAGGCTAAGATTCCTTCCAATTTACCAACTCAGGAATTTTCCTTAATTAGGGGTCTTCTGGAAGGGAGTGCAGAGAGCTCTCCTCTTTGCTGGTATCTGTCTGGGGTGGAGGATTCTGTTGGAGAGTCAAGGTACCTCCCTCTTAAACTTCCCCTGTCTTGGAACACTGGGAGTGAAGTTGTCAGAGTAATACAAAGAGGGATCTTCCTGGAACAGATAAGCTCTCTAGAGAACATTCAGTGACTGCTCTTAATGCGATATAGATGAAAAGCCTACTGTTCCAAACAAGAGGTGTCACGGGGTGGAACCAAAGTGGTAGGTGCCTTGTGGATGGGGGAATTTGCCAGTCTAAGAAGGTATCTTTGTATGTTCTCCATTAACTTGAGCACAGGAAACATGCCAAATGCTACTGACACCACTGGCACCACACTAACAGAAGTTGACACTTCGGCCAAATACCAGGAGCATCAAACTCTGAGCCCAGGACTGTTGTGATACTGAAGACTCAAGAACCAATGATGGCAACACCAAGAGCAGCACGATAGGGATAGAAAGCAACCTAGGGTCAGATTCAGCAACTATGATGACCCCATGCTAGATGCCCTCACTGTTGACAGAGGTGGTGCTAAGGGTAGCAGTAACAAGGGCACAGGAGATAAAAAAATAATTACTACCAGCTATAACTTAGAAGACACTAGGACCATGTCTGATTTAGAGTCACTTGGTATCAAAACAGGGCCTGGAGTAGGAACATACAAGGTGGATGGAATAGGTCCTTCTCTAGCCATCATGGAAACACAGGGGGAAGAGAGAGAACACCAACCTCAATTTGGGCATTGACCAAGGCTTTCATCATCCCACCTCAATCCAAATGAATAGAGGGGAGCTCCTAATTGGCCTACCCAAACCAAATGATTAGGTTGAAGACGACTGACTTTTTATGTACCTAAATAGTTCCTACTCCAAGGGAAAGCTACTGAGTATTCTCCTTGGGAAGGGGTTGGTGCGGACAGAAACATCAGCACAATAAACACCTGATGGAGAAATCTGAACTTCCTGAGGTGGGCCAAATGGATCTGGTGGGAGAAAAAGCCCTCTTAGCAACTTTAGAAGACTTCCCTGCAATCCTTTTGTTTACTCCACATTGGGTGTCACTTCTCCTTTGTTTTACATTTTCTCTTATTTTCTTTCTGACCATCAGCTGAAAGATGCCCTTCAGTATTAACTTGTTTGTCTTCTCTTGTAATCTCTTATGTCCAAAATTCTTGCAGCTTTCACCATCTGTACTACGATGATCCACCTCAGGCAAATGACACATAGACTGTGTGTGTGTGTGTGTGTGTGTGTGTGTGTGTGTGTGTGTGTGTGTGTGTGTGTGTGTGTGTGTGTGTGTGTGCATGTGCGTCCTGCGGGAGATCTTTTGCCTGCACTTTCAGCAGTTATGAAAGACGACAGAGGCCTTCTCCATCCTATGATGTTATTAAAAATCTATACCAACAACTTAAGCATCAAAGTAATCACACTTCACTCTTTAAACAACTGATCTGCAAACAATGTGATTAACTTAATCATCAAATACTGAATTTCCCTTCACTAACTCAAGGGAAACATCAAGGCCTACTGACAGTAAACAGGAGGGGGAGGGATGACAGGAAAACAATAATAAACTGCACTATGTTTAACTACTTAATACCTAGCCCCTCTGGAAACAACTACTTCAACAAATACTACAAAGAAAGTAAGCCCTTAACTAAAGAAAAAAAATCCAAATTTGTGGTTATTAAGCTCAAATGAACAATCTCTAGCTGTAGCAAAATAGTGGCAAACAAAATCTGGAGAAGTAAGGGCTAAACAGCATCATGGGAGGAGATACACAGGTACCAAATGCAGGGGGTCATAGACAATCACTATAAGTCTGACATTTCAGCTACATAAACTATCCACTTAAGCTGTGGTGATGAGGTTAATAAAAAGGCCAAAACATGCATGTCCACAGCTAGTGGGGTTTGGCTTTACTGGCCTGAATGCAACCATAAAGATTTAAACAGTAAAAAGGTTATGGACATTCAGAAGCCATGTAGATGAAGCACTTGATGTCCTTAAGTGGTCATCTGCATATACTCCATGGGCCTCCATTACAGGAGGTTTAATGTATCACACACTGAAAACTCTAGCTTGGCTGGGTTTGTCTTGCAGTTATTACTAGTTAGTATACAGTACATCTTTACTATATACAGTACATCTTTACTAAACTGTTGTATCAGAAGTTAAAATTCTACATAGTTTTCTGAATAGGGAAGATTTCTTGCCACTGAAATTATGGCTGCCTCCCCAACACAAACACAACTTAGTCATATGCAGAGAAGTATAATGTATGCAAGTATAGTTGTGCGCCTTCACACCTGGAATCACCAGCTAAAAGCATGATGTAGCTGATAATCATGATACTATTAGTCAAAGAAATTTGTTACAGTACTTCAAACTGTTGCAGACGTGCAGACCCACTTCACTAGAAACCAACAGGAGTCTTTCATAATAGCTATAGCAGTGCTTAAGTTTTACCAATCAGTTCACACCAAACTTGTATGCTTCAACATTGTTCAAGCCTACAAACTCTGTATATTTCTGAATGTCATTAATGTATACTACTGAAATGTGAACCAAACATACTGCTCCATTTATCAGAAAAAAAGTTCAATAACATTTTTCATGAAATTTTCAGGCGATATCAAACTGTTACTGAGAAGTAGTTATTTGCATATATAACACAAATGGTGAAAACTATGAAACAGTTTGAAGAAACTCTTCCGGAGGACAGCAGCAAAAGGATTTACAATATGAAAAATATGAATTTGGTCAAGGTTTGCTATTAAAATGTGGTTATACAAATTTATTACTGAGGAAGCATTATGTTTTGCACTCTGACAAAGTTAAACACAGAACTGGCGGGACATCATGGTACCCGTATACTGTCAACATGAGTAAACATGGATTTGGAAAAACATGCAGAGCTGAAGGAAGTGAAGAATAGTGGCTTTCCTATGAAGTTATTAAAGAATGAAGAGTTTATGAAAAGCTTAGAAGAATTTATTAATACACAAGAACATTTGCAATTATCTAATAAAATGGGTACAGAGTGGTGGAAGCACTTGAATGATAAAGGTGCTGGTTTTGCATACAAATTGAGGAGAAGCTTTGAGGGAAAGTGATCATAAGAAGTACATGGCTCAAAATAAAGTAAAACAGGAAAATGGGAATATAATTAACAGAAATAATGATGCATAGAAAAAAGAAATATGGGTTCTAAAGAGTAAATCAAATACTCCAAGGCCCAGGTGTCAAAGGCCAAAGAACCAGAGGAAAAGGACGGACTGGAGTTGTCATAATCAACCTTTCAGCTCTGGGACGCACTTTGCTCTGATGATTTTGGAGTCAACTAGATCAGAGGAAACCTTGACATCAAAGACCCCTGAACTGTTGACCCTGACAGAGGAATGATTAGCAAAAACCTTGACTTCAAAGCCAACAGATCTGAGACTGGAACTGGAGAAAGAGCAAAAATAAAGGGAGTAGGTTGATCAGCCCTGTAAACTCTGGAAGTGTAGGGAGAGGGGATAAATCCCACATCTATCTGAGTCTTCACAAAGGCCATCATTCTATCTCAATCTACATCAACTAAACTACTGGAATATTTGACGGACTTAATGGATGCTGTGGAAGAAACTCGTGAATCTGGAAAACTCCATTTCTGAAGACCATGAGCTTGGAGAGGACAGTCTTTTAGGTGAACAATCCGAAATAACCATTTCAACTAAAAATTAATACAAGTACTTTATGCAAATGTAATGAGAAACAAAGTTCTGTACCACAAACAAAGCGGTTGCCCTATTTTTTAGAAACTCATCAGCACAACACAATTTAATATTACTGAAACAACCAAGTGTTAAAAAGGCCACAAAGAAGCACTGCCTGCTTTGAAAAATGTTTCCTTGCATCTACTAAATAATACCAGCTTAATGCACTAAAACAGTCATAAATGTGGGATCTTTTCTACATCTCACTATTCCCTACAATTTGAGCTGCCCATATTTTCTGTATAATTCTATGGCTTTGGAATACAGTTTTCTTCTATCACATTTTGAGAATAATGAGCACTTGTTTAGTAGTATTAATTCACAGCTTCAAGCACAGGCTATCAATTAACTAAAAACCCTTACAAAAATCACATGAATCAATCACTTGACTGTACAATCATGCAAGAAAAAAGAGGCTGATGTTGGATCATTTGAGAATCATTTAATTAACACTCACTTTTTCCATGTCATACTGCAAACAATCCCTCCTTACCGTTGATGAGGTACAAGAATATTATTGATGCCTCCTAGTTTGACATTGATCTTCAGGCAGAGGTTGGAAAGAGTTTGAGGAGAAGTCTTCATCACATTCTTCACCTGAACACACTGAGTGGCCATGCCAAGAAGAGTATCTCCAACACGTTTCACTTCCGCTAAAATAAATAAAAGATCAGCAAATTACACTGAAGCACAAAACCACTACCTTTCTCCTGTTGTTCAGTATCAAATAAAAAATTCATAGTTAAGACAAGTTCTGAAAAAATACCACTACAGAAGAACTACAAAAGGTTAAATAATTCTTTGGCAGTAAAATATCAGCTTTTTTACCCACTGGTATCAGGTCTCTTCCTATAACCCCCTGGTATGATATATCCTCCTCTATAAACCACTGGCAATGACTAAGACCAACCTTAATAACATTATGTCTCCCTTTCCAGAGAAGCCACAGGAATAGCAGGATCCACCTAGAGTAATGTTTGCATAAACCTTTCCAGCCACTACAGTCCTCAAAAAATAAAAAAAAAAGTAAGGAAAAAAAACTTTCCAGACAGACACTGGGAAGGTTATCAGCACTCTTACACCACTTATAATTCAGTTGTACTTATGGTAAATATAAGTAACACACACAACAGTACTTCCATACTCTTGACAGAAGCAATGGCTATAGAATAGCATGGACAGTTGTGTAAAATTTTACCATAACAGTAGATGTCCTTCTATTCACTATTGCAGTATTCATAACCTAAGGGATCTCCTGCCAAGGACAGCCCAATGTCCAGCCAGTATACCAAAATCTTTTAATACTTATAGGTGTCATAAACCACATGTATACTCCCTGTGCAAGGCACAATGATGTATGGATGCACAAACTCAGAAATGAAAAGCCCCAAGAGGGACAGAATGTCCCTAGAGACAAGGAAAATCACTTGCATCCAGAAGGAGAAAAAGGAGAAGAGATGCTCATCCAGGAGGGAAAGAAAGAAAGTACAGTTGTGTACACTTACCATAAATGTAGATGTTCGGGTGTATTCACTGTTACAGTCATTATATTTGGGTAATCTGCTGGCAGGTTGCCCTCAGTCAGCCTGAATATCAAAGTCTTGGGTCCTGCGTCGGTTGCTGTCTCCTCTTCCATGATGTCAGGTCATCAGGGGTATAAAACATGCAGCCGACGCCATTTTCTTCAGTTTTTCTTGCCCCAGATGTCAGGTGCCCCCCAAATGGGGAGCAAAAAAAAAAATATATATATATATATATATATATATATATATATATATATATATATATATATATATACACACACACACACACACATATATATACATATATATATATATATATATATATATATAAATGCAATTGTAACTACATAAACTTTACCTTCATCTAAAAGCAAATACACCACAAAGGTTGTAGAATATAGTGAAGGAAAGAGAAGTTCTAGAAAAAGGGGGATGGCGGGTGGGTAACCCGGACTGCAACAGTGAATACACTCGAACATCTACATTTATGGTAAGTGTACACAACTGTACTACGTTCTTCGTGTTTCACTGTTGCAGTCATTACATTTGGGTAGAATCCTAAAGCTATGGATAGGAGGCTGGAGCTAGACCGCATTAGGAGTGGCTATAAGGCCCTGCAAAACTGGACTTAGAGAAGAGGGGCAAATGATAATGCTTTGTAAAAGTATGAACAGAGCTCCGAGTAGCAGCTTCTAGAATGTCTTTGGTTGGCATTCCTCTGAGAAAAGCTGCTGAGGTAGATGCAGCCCTGGTGGAATGTGACCTGATTCCCTTGGGCATTGGTTTACCATGATGCAAGTAGCAGAAACGAATACAGTGGCTTATCAACTTTGAAATAGTCTGCTTTGAAATTGCCTTCCCCTATGATCCTGCAGCAAATTCCACCAATAGCTGCTCAGACTTTCTTAGAGATTTGGTCCTGTTTAAGTAGAATCTTAGTTGTCTGTGTAAGTCCAAGGAATGCAGAGACCACTCCCCCTTGTTCTGCGGATTTGGGTAAAAAGTTGGCAGATGAATAGTTTGGTTAAGAGCCACACTGGATACCACCTTAGGAATAAAGTAAGGATTGGTCCTGAGGGACACCCTGTCCGGGTAAAATGTAATAAAAGGCTCCACAGCCAAGAAGGCCTGTAGTTTTGAAACCGTTCTTGCTGAAGTGATTGCCAGAAGGAAAGCTGTTTTCCAAGATTTATATCCGCAGTAGCTGCTGGTTCAAATGGAGGCAAGGTGAGCTTTTCCAACACAAAATTGAGGTCCCACGCAGGACTTGGTGATCTTCTGGAGGGCCTTAAATTTTTGGCCCCTCTAAGATACTGTTTTAGCAGAGGATGAGAAAAGATGGGAGACACTGTGTTGTACTGAGCCGAGATGGCAGAGGCATGGATTTTTATTCATGAAAAAGATAGGCCGTTGTCAAGCATCTCAGTCAAATATTGTAAAATCTGAGGAATATTTGGCGTCGCTGTGTCCATTCCTTGTGCTTGGTTCCAAGCACAGAATCTCTTCCATTTATCAGCATAAGATTTTCTAGTACTAGGCCTTCTGGCTTCCAAAATGACACCCATCACAGATTTACTGAGAGGAGTTGTTTGAATAATTACATGATCAGCCATGCTGCCAGGTTCAGAGTTTGGAGCTGATTGTGCAGAATTTGATTGCTCTGCTGAGACAGTAGATGAGGTATTTGAGGCAAGTACCAATGAGGTAGTTGAGACATATTCCTTAGAATTGGGTACCAGTGCTGGCGAGGAGAGTCCGGGGCAATTAGGATCATTTTTGTTTTTTCCTGTCTGACTTTTAGTAAGACCTTGGGAAGAAGAGACAGAGGAGGAAAGAGGTTTTTCCAACTGAAGGATAGGGCATCCACTTACCATGCTTGTCTGTGATAAGTCCTTGTGCAGAATTTGTCCAGTTGATAATTTTGAGGAGAGACAAATAGATCTATGTCCGGACTCCCCCATTTCTCTGTTATCATACTGAAGACTTGTGGATCCAGTTTCCACTCATGAGGGTCCATAAGATTTCTGCTTAGGTCGTCTGCCAGAGTATTTTGTTTTCCTGGCAGGAATTGAGCTTGAAGATGTACTTGGTAAGTCAAGGCTGTGTCCCACAATGCCATGGCTAGTCTGCAAAAGGGGTAGGAATGTGTACCCCCCTGCTTGTTTCTGTACCACATAACCGTGGTGTTGTCCGTCTTTATCAGTAGTTGTCCTGGATGAAGTAAGTCCTTGAAGGCTGTCAGGGCATTCTGAACAGCTAACATCTCTTTCTGGTTGATAAGCAGATGCATTTGTTTTGGGCTCCATATTCCCTGAATGCATCTCCCCGCCAGGTGGGCCCCCCCAAGCATAGTCTGATGCGTCTGTAGTTAGGGTTTGGGTGGCAGGGGGTAGAGTGAAGACCTTCCCATGTTCTGGTGACATGCCTCTGCCCACCAAAGAAACTCCTGTTGTAAGCAGGGAATGAGAGGAATCATTGTTTCCAGACTGTGACAATGTTGACTCCATAAACCTTTTAGATACCACTGGTTTCCTCATATGCAGTCTTGCATATGGAATTAGTAGAATGCAGGATGCCATGAACCCCAAAGCCTGCAGAATTTGTCTTGCAGATAACTGGGTTTTTGTTGCCATCTGTTTGAAGTAAACAGTCAGTTGCCTTTGCTTGTCTGGCGTAAGGTAAGCCATCTGGGCAGTTGTATTCAAGCTTGCACCCAGGAATGTAATCTTTTGAGAGGGTACCAGTTGTGATTTATTTTAATTTATTGTGTATCCTAGGCACGTTAAAAGCCTTTTCACAAACACCAGATGTTGAAGAAGAATGTCCTTGTTTTCTGCTTGAATGAGACAGTCGTCCAAGTAAGGATAAATTTGTACGCATCTTTGTCTGCAAAATGCAATTACTGGTGCCAGGCACTTTGTAAAGACTCTGGGCACAGTAGATAAGCCAAAGGGCAGCGCAGAGAATTGGTAATGCATGAAACCAGCCTTGAAGTGGCGGTATCTTGTGCACGATTCCCTTATTGGGATATGCAGGTATGCCTCTTAAGTCTAGAGTCACTAACCAGGCGTTCTTCCCCAGCATGGGCAGAAGCTGTTGCAAAGTCAGCATTTTGAAATGTCCAAGAATGTGTTCAAAATCGATAAATCCAGATTTGGGCCCCAGGCATTGTCTGGGTACCAGGAACAGTCTTGAATAAAACCCTTGCCCTTTTCCCTGTTCTGGTACTGGCTGAATGGCCCCCATATCCATGAGGGACGTAACTCATTTCTGTGCCTCTGCCCATTGATTTTGTGGCAGATCTGGCCAACCGTTTGGAATTGGCAAGGTATGGAAATGAAATCTGTACCCCTGGGATAGTATGTTTAGTACCCACTTGTCCCAGGTTAACTGCCAATTTTGAGCATGAAGTGCTAATTTTCCCCCTAAGGGGACTGCCAAAAGGTAAGTACTTGGTGATGGCAGAGGGAAGTCATTGAGACTGTTTACTGTAGGGCTGTGCTTTGTTTCCTCCAGATTTGAAGGTAGATGCACCCCATTGCTTTGATCTATAAGAACCCTGTGATTGGTATGTAGAGCCTTTTGAGCACCTAGATTTGCCTCGTGGGGCTCTGTTGGATACAGGAAAGGACCAATTTTTTGTAGGCCAGTGTCTACTGAATCTGGGTGGCTGTACTTGTAAGAAATCTTTTACAGTTTGCATAGATTTAGCTTTGTCTTCCATTTTCTTTAAAACCTCTTCTGCCTTATTACCAAACAGACTATCATGCTGTAAAGGTGCATCCAACAATTTAGCTTTAACATGATCAGGCAGATTTTGCTCCTTGAGCCAGGCATGCCTTCTAATCACAGATCCAGTAACTGCGGCCCTGCAAGAGGCCTCCAAGGAAACAAAACCACATTGCAAAGTATGCTTTCCAACCTGTTCTGCTGCATGCAATAATTCCTGTAATTCTTTATAGGTTCATAGGTTCATACTAGGCTATCTGCCCTGAGGCAATTATAAGCCTAGCCCGATTCTGTATGGCTTACGCCACCCCTTGATTTGAGTATACTGTGCCCTTTTTACGGTTTAGTTTACTGTGCCTCTGTCTAATAGTGACACAGGAGTAATCCCTGGGACAAACCTACGATCGCCCATCCACCTATCGAGATTCTTCTTGAAGAGATTCAGTGAGGTGCTCTGCCTCACATGAACTGGAATTCTATTCCAGAGCGAAGGGAGCCTCTGGGTTATGAACCTGTCCCTCCAGCAAGTTCTATTTATTTCTGTGCTGAGGTTCAAGTCCCTCGAGCGTGTGGCTCTAAGGGATTTAGATTTACTGAGGTGGAGCATGTCCATTAATTCTGGATTTGACATAGCTTTGTATGTCAGGCATAGATCGCCTCAAAGTAGGCGGTATGCAACTGAGTAGAGCTGGAGTTTTTAACCGAGCAGCATATGGCATCTGTTTGAGAACCTTGATCCTCTTGGTGAGATACTTTTGGGGTCTTTCTAATTGCTGCAGGTGTCAGGTAAGGTACATCCCAAAAGGGCATTGTATTCTATGATGGGCCTGATGAGGGATGAATAAAGGCACGATTACCTCTCTTGATCTAGATGTGAAACCCTTTGTGATGAGGTGGGCTATGTAGAAGGTCTTTCTAACCACTTTGGCAATGTGGTTTTCAAAGGAGAGATTGCTATCAACTTGGGTCCCCAGGTCCCTAATAACTTTCTCTGTACTTAATGGGTTTCCGCCTATGTGGTAATTTGTGGGCACATTGTTTTGCCAAAGGGTATGACTATACATTTTTGGCATTTAGCTTTAAACCATGGCGCTGGCACCAGTTATCTGTCCCTGTGAGACCTTTTTGAAGGATGTTTGTGTCAGCTGGAGAGTTGATTATGGCGCCCAGTTTGCAGTCGTCTGCGAACTTGGTGAGCCATAGTCCTCCCACATTTGCCTGTACCTCAGAAAAGTATATACCGAACAAGAGTGGTCCCAGGACAGAACCCTGTGGGACGCCACTTGTGACTGGTTTCGAGTCTGACATGGCTCCAGCAACTCTCACTCTGTGGGTTCTGTCTTTGAGCCAGTTTGCGACCCATCTTGTGACATAGGGGTTTATATTTAAGCTGGATAGCTTATCTATGACGCCTTGAGTGGGGTATTGTGTCAAATGCCATTGCAAGGTCCAGATAGGCTGTGTGGACTACCTTCCCTTCATCTATGGCTTTGGTGACTGTTTCGAAGAAGTCAACCAGGTTCAAAAGGCAGGATCTGCCCTTGACAAAGCCAAACTGGGTAGGATCTAGTGTCTGTAGGTCCCCAATGTCTTTGTTTATGAGCTCATGATTGATCCTCTCATAGCCCTTGCAGACTAAGCTAGTCAGGCTATCCATGATGATCCTCTCCAGCACTTTGCACTGCACTAGTCAGGCTTATGGGGCGATAGTTTCCAGGGTCAGTAGAGGCTCCAGCTTTGTGGAGTGGGACCACTGTTGCTGTACGCCATTCTGTGGGCACATATCCTGTAGAGAGTAAATGACCCCACACAAGAGTGCTAGGCCAAAGACAGATAAAATGCAAGTTTTGAGAAAAAAACGATTTTAAAAATAAGTGCAAACAGGAAATTCAGTAAACAGCTTTAGGTTGTGCTCTAAATACAGATACTAATTTTCCACACATTCAGAAAGCAACATCATTTTCTGTTTCAATAATCCCATAAAATGCTGTTAATATTTAAGCATATGAAACTGGCAGTTTAAGGCCCTAATTACCAAGGTTGCAGATGTATAAACCTTCTTTCCCCATCTATCCAGCATCCCGGAATCTCTATCAGAGGGGGTAGGATTCTTAGCTGTTGAGGCCTTTACACCTTTGGGACCCTGTGAGATAGTTTCAGGTTCAGCAGCAGGATTTTTGAATAAAAAATTGTGGAAGTCAGGAACCCTGTAATATCTGTCTGGCTTACTAGGAGCCAGAGGTAGGGAATCAGGAGCCATGCTTGATTCTGAAAACACATCATCAACAATGTCTAATACAGGAGGTATAGCCAAAGGCCTATGCTGAGGAAGAAGGAGGAAATCCCTAAGCCTCTTTTTTGATTCTGAGAAATCCTGACTCTCCCAATGAAAATGTTCTCTTAAAGTATACAAGGTTTCTCCAAAAGAATAATCTTCAGGAGGAGATGCAGATGGGATGGATTCTTCCGCATCTGAATCCTCATAGGGTGGTATAGAAAATTCCTGATCAGAAGAGGAATCAGAAGAAAAAGAAACCTCATCTGAAGATTCATAATCAGTATTTTGCCTAGGCCTCTTACCGGGGGGGGGGGGGTTGGGAACCCCTGATCAAGGTAATTAAGTCTTCAGCCATTTTAATCATCTGTTTTTTTAGGCATAGAGGCCTGAGCACGTGGCTCATGTGTCGGTTTTGCAGCCTTAGAAGTTGCTTTTGTCTTTGTTTTTGAAGCTGGCGTCGGTTTTATATAGAAATGCTGAGGCCTGAAAACACCCTCAGAAGCCGGTGCCTGCTCAGCGGCTCCAGACCCACCTGAGGGAGAGACATCCGTAGGTACAATACTCTGAGATTCTCGCGGCATGCTGGACTCCACATGGGTCTCGGTAGAGGCCTGCGACTCGAAAGTAGCGGGTATCAGGGGCTGCGAAAGCACCTCACTGAGTACCGGCGAACCGGCGACTGGCTTAAGAGAAGCTTTGTCGTCAGTTTTGGACCTCGACGGTCTGCCTCCGTCCTTTTTTTTGCATTGTTTGTGAACTCCGGTAGTTGGATTGCTATCCGACGACATTTCAGAGTATTTACATCTGTTTCCAAAATATTTTGAAGCAAAGATATGCCGACGCTTAATAGCGCGTTTGTTAAATCTAGCACAAAACCGACAGCAAGGCACGTTATGATCTGGGCCTAGGCAAGGAATACAGTACAAATGAAAATCCTTATGAGGTATTTGCTTCCCACAAGTAATGCAATTATTAACTTTTAATTAGGGGAAAAGCCGAAAGACACAACAACAACAACTGACATCGGTAAGGAGCAAGAAAAAGTTTCCCCAAAGGGGTACTTAGCTTTATCTGAAGACTTTGGTTCTGAAACTCGAATGTGAAAATTTCAGGAGTCGGCCGACCGGCACTTGCGAACTGCTTCTGCTTCAGGCACCACGCGGCAAGAAAGACTGAAGAAAATGGTGTCGGCTGCATGTTTTATACCCCTGATGACCTGACGTCATGGAAGAGGAGACAGCAACCGACGCAGGACCCAATACTTTGATATTCAGGCCGACTGAGGGCAACCTGCCAGCAGATTACCCAAATGTAATGACTGCAACAGTGAAACACGAAGAACATCAAGGCTAGAGCACAGGGTGCAGGAGGGAGGGAGTAAATATTGCAAAAGTGAAGTGAAGAACATCTACTGTTATGGTAAGATTTTACACAACTGTACTATGTCCTCCTATATCACTGTTACATTATTCATAATCTAAGGGAGAATACAAAAGCTCAAGAGGAAGCCTGGGAGGATGGCAAAGAAAAGCCCTCCAAAAATCCAGCTGGGATGGCCCAGGCAAAGCCAGCACTGGCCCTGGAAATAGCATCCAATTTGTAATGTAATTGTTAATGTAATTGTAATGTACTTATTATACAGCAGGAACTTCTTATTGTAACATTTGTTAATGTTTGTTAAGTACTTCGCAGATAAAGATTCTAGTTGTCTACTGATGTACTATGTTCTTCATCTGTAAACATGTTTGTAATTAATTGCTATGTTAAATTGTTAATCGCTATGTAATCCAATTTAACTACTGTCTGTTTATTTTAACTGTGGAGCTGTCTCCCCGGGCCTCTGCTGAAAATGGACCTACGTCCAGTCGGACACTCCTGGTCAACAAATGTAAATAAATAAAATAAATAAATAATAAATAATGCTTAGTGAAAGTATGAACAGATGATCAAGTAGCAGCATCAAGGATGGAACTGGTATTTAGCCCTTTGAAAAAAGCACCAAAGGAGACAATAGGCCTGGTAGAATGAGCCTTTAGTGGTAAGGAAAGACATTTCCCATGAAAAGAATACCAAAAAGAAATGACCTTACAAATCCAAGAAGAGACAGTTGGCTTACAAATAGCCAGTCCCAAAGACCTGATATGAAAGGAAACAAAAAGTTGCTCAGATTTGCAAATAACTTTAGTTTTGTCCAAATAATATCTCAGCTGTTTATGCGAATCAAAGGTGTGAAGAACTTTCTCACTGACAGACTGTGGACAAGGAAAAAAAAACAGGAAAGATGAATAAACTGATTAAGGGAAATCTAATTTAACCACCTTGGGTATAAAACAATTAGTATGAAGAGACACTGCCTCTGTGGAAAACTAGGAAAGGAGGAATGGCCATGATGGCCTGAAGTTCAGAGACTCTCTTGGCCAGAGTGAGAGCCAAAAGGAGTAGAATATTCCAAGTACAAAGTTGCAAGGAAGCTAAAGAAGCAGGCTCAGAAGGAGCCTGAGTCAATTTTTCAAGTGCAAAGTTGAGGTCCCAAGAAGGCAGAATAAGCTTCCTGGGAGGCTTGATATCAAGGATGCCATTAAGAAACTGTTTGAGTTCAAATTGATAGGCCAAAGAAGGATGACATGGCAGGCAAGCAGAACTGCTGACAGGTGAGCTTTAACTGAAGAATACACTAACTCAGCATGGAGCAGATCAGATAAATAAAAGAGAAACAGAAACTTCCACAGACAGGGGACCCTGATGGCAACAGAGGCAAAAGACAAAAAATCTTTTCCATTTGGACAAATATGATTTCCTGATAGTGGGTTTCGAGGTGCCTGAAAGGGATCAAACACCTATCACCAACAACATCAGCTGAAAACTGAACAAGTAGGAATGGATAAAAGACCCCTTGTCTTGTGTAAGAAGATCCATCCAGTGAGGTTAACTTATGGTGATCACCTCTGGCCAAATGAGAAGGAAGGTGGAACCAATGCTGTCTGGGCCAAATGGAAGTCACTAGCAAGATTCTGGGAGAGTCCTGCTTGATCTTTTGCAAGACTCATGGTAAGAGAGGAAGGGGAGAGAAGGCATATAGAAACATCCCTTCCAAGGAAAACACAAGACATCCACATTCCAAGTCAGATGATTTGGGACTTTGGAAGAGAATACAGGATAATGTCTATTCACAGAGGAGGCAAAAAGATCTACATGAGGACTGCTCCAATGATGGACAATATCCTGGAACACATCTCTGAGATGCATCCATTTGTGAGCTTGTGTGCTGGACCTGCTCAAAGACTCTACCACTAGATTGCGCTCTGAGGAAATGTAAATTGCCTGAAGAGTCACTTGATACTAGATAGCTAGATCCCAGACTTGAAGAGCTTGCCTGCAAAGAAGATAGAACCGTGTACTACCTTGCTTGTTGACATATCACATTCACTGTGATATTGTCTGTGAAATTCTGAGGGGCCCCAGGATCAAAGAGAGAATGAAAAACTTGCAGGCATCTCTTTTATACTGATGTGGTCTGGCCTCTGATGAAAACGCCAGAAACACTAAACTTTGAGGGGGCTTTAGGAGGCACTCCATCCCCTGTCTGTGGTATCTGTAAAACGTTCCTGTGTTGGGACTGGAGCTTGTACAGGAAGCCTGGGTTGACAGAAAGTTGATGAATCCACCACTGAAGCTCGAGCTTGAAAAAGGAAGGGAAGAGTACAGGGAAATCTGGAGGGGTCGGGGGTGGCAATGCTGAACAACATTGACTTCAGGTACCAATGGAGCTTTCTCATGTGAAGCCTGGCCACAGGAAGCATGGGAATGGTGGAAGCCATGAACCTGAGAACAGTGAGAAATTCCTTGGCCATGACTGAAGACACGGGAAGAAGATACTGGAAAAAGGTAGTGGAGACAGGGCTTTGGGAGCAAGCAAAGATGCCAACATGGGATTTGTCTGAAGCCTGCAACCGAGGAAAATATGAACCTGAGAAGGCATCAGGGCTGATTTCTGGAAGTTTGTGATGAACCACAGACTCTGCAACAGGAAAATAGTGAACTGGATATCTTGAAGCAAGGCATCCGGGGAAGAAGCTTGAATGAGCAGATCATCCAGATAGCGGAAGATCTGAACTCCTCTATCCTGCAAAAGGCAAGGACAGCAGCGAACATTTGGTGAATACCCTTGGGGCAATAGAGAGGCCAAAGGGCAAAGCAGGGAAATGAAAATCCAAGGAAAAAACAGAGAAACAAAAACATTTCCTGAAAAGGGATTACATAGGGATATGAATGCAGGCATCATTGAGATACAGAGAGACCAGAAAGGCCTGGGGTAGAAGAAGGGGAAATAAAGTCTGAAGAAAGAATATCCAAAAATAAGGAATCTTGAGAAACGTATTGAGCCTGGAAAGACCCATAACTGGTATCCATGTGCCCTCCAACCGAAAACATTCTGAAATAAAAACTACTCCCAACCTGGACAAGAGACACAGCTTGAATGGTGCCCTGGACCAAAAGAAAATGGACCACTTCTGGGAAAATAAGAAGTTGTTCATGAGGAGGCTGAGGAATTCCCAAAAAGGAAGGAAGGGATTTGCAAACCATAAAATAACCTTGCCAGATAATGGACAGAACCCAAGAGTCTGTTGTGATCCTTAACTAATTTGGAAGAGAAAGGGAAAGACAGAGGTATAAGGAAACCTGGCCGAGGGGAAGGGGAAACAAACTGTCAAATGGAACCTGGCTAGTCCTGGAAAGCAGGTTTCTGGGAGGTAGGCATCTGAGTAGACTTAGCAAGAGCCCCAAGTCGAGAATCCTTTTTCCCCGTAGAGGGCAAGACAGCCCACAAACAAAATCAGATTTGGAGGGATAATTCTTCTGAAAGTTGGGAATAGGAGAAAAAAAAATATGTTTCAACTCCTACAGGGCTACACCCTTTTCCTGGACATACTTGAAAAGTTCAGCAGCACTAAAAAGATTTTTACTATCCAAAGGAACATCCAATAGTCTGGCCTTAATATCATCAGGCAAAGCCTGAAAATAAAGCCAAGAGTAACGCCTCATAACTGAACCAAAGAGAGCAGCCCTAGAGGAGGCATCAACTGCAGTGCAACTATATTTGACATAGTAGCGAGCAACTTGGGAGGTACAGCCCAGCAGGAAAGGGTAAAAGCCTTCAACTCAGAGTCAGGAAGGTCAGAAACCACTCTGGAAACCTGAGAAAAAAAGGGAAAAATCGTACCTGATCATATGAGTCTTGTAACTGATGACACAAAAGGATAAAGTGGCAGCAGTGTAAACCTGTCTACCCAGCCTATTCATGGCCCTACTAGCCTTATCTGAAGGGAGTTACTTGGTAGATGGCAAAAACTTGCAGGGCTTGTCAGAAGAGACTGACACTACAGAGGTGTCAGCATAAGGGCATTTATAAAGAAATTTACACTCTTCAAGCACTTTGTAAAATCTGTCATGTTTCTTGGGTACAGGGGGCTCAGAAACAGGGGCCACAGAAGCTGCTGAAAAGGTATCCATAAGGGCAGCCAAAACAGGAGGAACAAGCAACGGCTTTGGAGACTCCATCTGGAGGTGCTCATAATGCCTTTTCTGAATATCAGAGACTTGAGAACAATCCCACTTAAAAAAAACTCCGTCATGCGGGCAATAGTATCTCCAAAGTAGAGTTCCACCAGAGTAGAATTTGGGCTAAGAGTCCTCTTCCTCTGAACCACAGTCCAAGGCGGAAAGAATTTGAGAAGAGTGAGCCCGGGATTCTTCCCCTGAATGCAGATCCTTGTCCAAAGAACTCAGTTCCTCAGGTCTTTTTAGAGGAGTGGAAGACCGGGGAGAGCCAAGCACAAACACCCCATGAAGAGACTTTAAAGCAATCAAAGTATTGAATAATCCCCGAGTAAAATCCTGCCATTCATGCTGGGGGTCCTTAACTACAGAAGAAATATGCTTGGTCTTCTGTTTCTTCTTCTGTTGGACGTTTGCAAGAAACACCCTCAGAGGATCAGACTCCTGGCGAAATTCAGTAAGTGTAGTAAGAATTTCCTCCATAATTTACATCTGCGGAATCCTTTTCAGTCCCTCAGATATAATCACCCGAGATTCGCCCTCCACATCAGGAGCAGACGTTTGTAAAGCCTCAAAGAATGTGCAAGAAGTCGAATCCATTCTGGCCTCTGATGGGGTTGCAACACAGGAATCCAAAGAAAACACCGGCTGATTCTCTGGCCTTTCACTAGCCTCGAAAGAGACATTCAAAAGAGGCAGGTCAGCAGCCATACCAGACCTAGGTATTTTGGCCTTTTTCTTGTCAGACGGCAAACCCTCAGGATGGGAAGATTCTGACACAGCACCTTGAGAGTCAACAGCTTAAGATGTTGGTTTTCGAGGAAGACAGATGACTACAAAGGGTCTTAGGTACAAAAGCCTGGCAGACAGATCACCGCATATGCTGGTCGGAAGCACTCAAACAGAAAAGACAGTGTTCGTGATGGTCTTTATGGGGAATCTGCCTCCCACACTGAAATTTTCCCTTTCTGGATGACATGAACCCAACAGCACTAAAGAGAAATGAAAGATAGGAAGAAACCCCAACAGGGCACTTATCTGAAATGTGGCTTGGTAACCAGCATAGCATGGGAGCTCAGACCGACATTCAATGATGGTGTCTGGACTAGTGGCATAGAAGTTCTGAGTGTTTGCATCTGTACATCACCTTTATGCCGTACGCCTTGTGCAGGAAGCATACATGTGTTGTACAACATCTACAAGTGCTAAAAGGCTTTGGTATACTGGCCAGATATTGGGCTATCCTTGGCAGGAAATCCCTTAGGTTATGAATACTGCAACAGTGATATGGAAAGACATCAAGAGATATCTGGACCTACTAAGAGGAAGTTTGAGCTGTGCCCTATTGGATTAGTGAGGGCTGGGTTAACAAGTGACACCTCCTAAATGAAAATGTGGTAGACAGGACAGAGGTTAAATATATTACTGAGTGCAATTAAAAATTTGGGGAGGAGGATGTAGTGGAAAGAATTTCTAGAAATATATGGAAATAATAAAGACGTTATAAAGTACAGGGTGCTGTAGAGAATTATAGAAGAGTATGATAATCAAATAAAGAGAAAGCAACTTGAGATGCCAAGCTAATCAACTGTTGACAGAAGCAAGGTCAGTAGAGGCAGAGAATGAAAAAGAGAAAAATTACCAGGAAAAGGTGAAGGAAGGTGAAGGGGAAACATGTAGGCTCCCCTCAAGCTTATGACCAAATCAAGGAAGTTTAGAATATTTGAGTGGAAGTGCTTATACAAGTACTTTTACACACCTGAAAGGTTGCACAAAATATTTCCAGGGATAATCCAAATTGGAGACTGGCAGCACATTTTCTAGAAATGTAGCAAGTCAACAGCATTCAAGGAGGAAATGAAAAAAATAATCTTGAAATTGGTAAGACATGAGTGGCAAAGTACCATAAATGTAGATGCTCAAGTATCCTCAGTGGTGCAGTAATAACGTGGAATTTCTCTGCTGTCCTAAATACCAGAGACTTTACTCCCATCCGCCAATCCTGGTGGACCCCTTTTCATTATGTCAGGATACCTAGGCATAACTGTTATCAGCCAGTGCCATGCTTTCATATGTTCATAGGTATTTACTAGGCTAACAACCACAAGGGCTTTTTTAAGCCTAGCTACGCATCCCAAATCTCTGACAAGTTTTGGTACCCTTGATAAGTGTAAGCAGGGGCTTGGGAGATGAAACAATTAAACGTAGGGGCCTAGGGGAAGAACCATTTACAGGTTGCCTGTGTCAATTAGAGACACAGGTGCCAAGCCAGGGATGAATTTCCTGTTCCCCATCCAACTGTCCAATTTAGACTTGAATTGGGTTAGGGAGGAACTCTGCTTCACGTGGATGGGGAGCCTGTTCTAGAGAAGAGGCAGTTAATTTGGTTGCTGTTTGTTTGTGGATATGCAGGAGGTCCAGAGTGGGGTATGACAACAACTTGTATGCGAGGCATAGATCTCCCCTCAACAGACTGTAGGAGACAGAATACAGGGATGGGGCCTTGAGGAAGTTTGCAAAGGACATTTTACTTAAGCCCTGCATTTTTAGTGAGGAACCTCTGTGGATGTTCCATTTGTTGGACATATCTGGTTAGGTACATACCAAAAGAGGCACTGTACTCAATAATAGGTCTGATGAATGCAGAATACAGTGGAGCAATGGCTTCCTTGGACCTAGATGCCAATACCTCCATTTATACATGGCACAACATAGAATGATTTCCTCACTACTGTAGATAAGTGATAATCAAAGGTTAATTTACTGTCTATGTGTGCGACACACTGCGCAGGAGGGGGTACCAGTGTTGGCGCGGCCAGTCTGGAGCAATCAAAATCATCCTTGGTTTGTCCTGCTTGACTTTTAGTAGAACTTTGTAGAGCAGAGGCAGAGGGGGAAAGGCATAGACTGATAGGTTTTTCCAGCTGAAGGACAGAGCATCCACTTTCCAGGCTTGTTTGTGAGGAGTCCTTGTGCAAAACTTGTCCAACTGGTAGTTTTGGGGGGAGGCAAATAGATCTATGTCTGGGCTCCCCCATTTCCTTGTCAATATGTTGAAAATCTGTGGTTCCAGTTTCCACTAGTGTGGGTCCATGAGGTTTCTGCTTAGTCCGTCTGCCAGTGTATTCATTTTTCCTGGCAGGAATTGAGCTTGAAGGTGCACTTGGTAGTTCAAGGCTGTGTTCCACAATTCCATGGCTAGTCTGCAGAGGGGGTAGGAATGTGTTTATGAACCACATAACTGTGGTGTTGTCTGTCTTTACCACTAGTTGCCCAGGAAGAATGTAGTCCTTGAAAGCTGCCAGAGCATTCTGTACAGCTAACATTTCTTTTTGATTGATATGTAGGTGCATTTGATTTGGGTTCCATTTGCCCTGAATGCACTTCCCTGCCATGTGAGCCCCCCATGCATAGTCTGATGCATCTGTAGTTAGGGTTTGGGCGGCAGGGGGTAGTGTGAATGGTCGTCCCTTGTTTTGGTGGCAGGCCTCTGCCCACCACAGGAACACCAGGCATAAGCAAGGTATGATAGGAAAAAGAAGTTATGTACTCACCATAACGTTCCATCTGAGTAGGTACTTCATTTGTCTGCAACCTGTGGGTATCGGATCCGACCTCTGATCCGAGCTGGCAGCTTTCCAAGCTCCAAGATCTGAGCTCCTAGCTCCTCCCCCTACCCATAATCCTCTGCTACCAACCATATTACCTCAGATCGTTTTTTTTGCCTCACCAACCTGGTAGCACAAAATCAACTCTAAAGGTGATCAGAAAATCCTGAAAGGTTCGGGGGATGGCAGGGGGGGTCGGTTGCAGACAAATGAAGTACCTACTCAGATGGAACGTTATGGTGAGTACATAACTTCTTTATCTGAAGTAGTTACTTCATTGCTCTGCAACCTGTGGGACAGAGTCCCCAGCTACCTTATAAGAACCTGGGTGGTCCTTACGGAAGGATATTCCGAAGCACCGCGGAGCCAAAAGAAGCCCTACTCCTCGAAATCACATCTAGTTTATAATGAGAAATGAACGTATGAGAAGAGGACCAAGTAGCTGCTGAACATATGTCATCCACTGGAACCCTAGACCAAAAAGCTGTTGAGGTGGCTACAGATCTTGTAGAATGAGCACGGATAGCAACCAGGGCTGGCTTGCCAGACGATATGTACCCCTGAATAATACACTGACAGATCCAATTTGCTACAGTCACTTTGGAAATGGCTTTGCCCATGGCTGATTTTGCATAAGAGACAAACAACTGGTCCGACTTGCAAAACTCTCTAGTCCTATGCAAGTAGAAATGCAGCTGTTTTTGTACATCCAATTTGTGCAATGTGTATTCTCCCTTGTTCTGAAATTTTGGAAAAAACACTGGTAGATTTATCGATTGATTTATATTTGCTTCTGAAGCAACCTTAGGCAAGAAAGACAGGTTAGTCCTGAGGGACACTCTATTTTTGTGAAAGATAAGGTAAGGAGGTTTCATACACAAGGCTTGCAGTTCTGAAACACTTTTGGCCGAAGTAATAGCCACTAAGAAGGCCGTTTTCCATGACAAGAACTTCAACGGAACCGAGGCCGCAGGTTCGAAAGGTGGACTCGTCAAGGCTTGCAAGACTAGAGTGAGATCCCATGGGGGAACCATAGACTTTACAGGTGGATTTAGAAGAAAGATGCCTCGTAAGAAGGTTTTGCACAACTTTGTAGATGCTAAGGAACCTATGCCGTCCCCCACATGAAAATGGGAGATGGCCGCCAATTGCACCTTAACCATAGAAGCACTTGCTCCCTGCCGAAAAATCAACGAGTGGAAGTCCAGAATGGTTGGAACAGGGACAGTAAATGGGTCCAAGCCCTTGTCTTTGGCCCAAATGGAAAAACATTTCCATTTACTGTTGTAAAGTTTTCTGGTAGATGGCTTATGAGCCGCAACCAGAATGGCCTTAACGGGAGTCCTAGCCATTATTGGAACTGGATCATCCAAGCTGCAAGCTTGAGGTTGACCAGGTTCAGGGTTGGGCAACCTGCGGGATGCGAGATCAGGTCTGGACTGGGATCCAGAATCCACGGAGGAGCCACACTGTGAGACCGCAGAAAAGGGAACAAGATCTGTCGAGGCCAGAATGGGGCTATGAGGATAACTCTGCTCCCCAACCGACAGGCTTTCTGAATGAATTTCATCATGAGTGGAAGGGGGGGATAAGCATAAAGGAGCCCGGGAGGCCAAGCATGGACTAGAGTGTCTCTGGGGGTCTCCCCTCTGGGGGGAATTATTGCGAAGTACTCACTGCATTTTGTGTTTAAAGGAGAAGCAAAAAGATCGCAGCGAGGCCGACCCCATTTGTGGAAGATCTGCTTCGCAACAGATGGATTCAGAGACCACTCGTACGGAGTGAGAAGCACCCGGCTTAGCTTGTCCGCTAATATGTTGGACCGTCCCAGGATGTGCGTTGCTACCAGAAAGCGGTTGGTGGAGATCGCCATTCCCAAACTCTCATGGCCTCTCGACACAGGGGATAGGATCTGGTTCCTCCCTGTTTATTTATATACCAGACTACTGACATGTTGTCTGTCTGGATTGCAATAGTCCCCAGGGGAAGAAGGTCGTGGAGAGCTTGCAACGCCAAAAGCACCGCCCTCATCTCTAGGACATTGATATGCAATGCGGTCTCTAGGGAAGTCCACGTGCCTTGAACGGATCTGCCTGAACAATGACCCCCCCACCCGAGGCGAGAAGCGTCTGTGGCCAACGTGGCTTCGACCGGGGGAAACCACAAAAGGCCTCCCTTCCCTGAGTTCCCGCGCATGTAACCACCAAAGAAGGGAGTCCCTGCAAACTCTGCTCAGCGGTATAGGCGTGTTCAATGGGTGGAACAAGAGGGACCATTGGACTTGAAGGGTCCATTGTAATATTCGCATTCGCAGACGGGCATGGAGGGAAAGACCGATCGCTGCTGACATAGACCCCAGTGCCCTCAGGACTAACTCCGCTGGAGGAGTAGGACTCCGAAGAAGGGCTAACACCTGATACGACAAGCTGTTCAGTCTGACTGACGTTAGAGTAGCTCGGAAGATTCGAGTATCCAACCTGGCCCCTATGAATTCCAGGGCTTGAGTGGGGCACAGGCAGGACTTCTGCCGGTTCACTGAAATACCTAGGTTGTGGGCTAGAGTCAGTGCATAATCTCTCGCCACAGAGAGCTGATGCCTGTTGGTCGCGGTAAGGAGCCAGTCGTCTAGGTACAGGAAGACCTGAATGCCCTGAAGTCTCAGGTGGGCTGCAACCACAGCCATGACCTTGGTGAACACCCTGGGGGCTGAGGTGAGGCCGAATGGAAGAACCCTGAATTGATAATGACTGGCTCCAAGCTGGAAGCGGAGAAACCTCCTGGATCGTCTGTCCATCAAGATGTGGTAGTACGCATCCTTGAGGTCTATGGAGCACATCCAGTCGTTCTCCCGCAGAAGGTGGAGAATAGATTGAAGAGTGACCATCCGGAACTTTTCCTTGGGTATGAACAGGTTCAGAGCGGAAAGGTCTAAGATGGGTCTGAGGTCCCCGGTTTTCTTTGGCACCAAAAAGAACCTTGAGTAATAACCCAATCTGGACTGATCTGGGGGGACGGGCTGGATGGCTCTTTTCTTAGCAGCTTCAAAATCTCTAAAGCCGCTGCTCCCTCTGATCGGGTGGGACATCGGGGAGGCATCTGGTTTTGGGGGTAAGATTTAGGAATGAAATGGAATAACCTCTGGAAATGATAAGGAGCACCCATTGATCCGTTGTAAGGGACTCCCAGTTTGACAGGTGCTCCGTCAACCGTCCCCCGACTGCCTCCAGAGAGGGATAGTCGGACAAGCCCTCAGGGCTGTTGTGTGGGTCTGTCCGAGAAAGGTTCTCTAGACCCGAAATTACACGGCCCCCCTCTGCCTCTGGGCCGGCGTCCACCTTGTCCTCCTCTGCCTCTAGAGGACGAGTGGTCCGCAGCTGGATGGGATTGCTGAGACTTGCGGAACCACAGCTTCTTTTGTCCCCTCTGATTCCTGGAGAAGGATCTTTGGGGACTAGAGAAGAGGACTCCGACGGCAGGCAGCGTCTTCCCGTCCTTTTCGCTTTGGACCAGCATATCGCGAACGGTCTTGTCGAAAAGAGAGAAGGACGCCTTGAAGGGATCCGCGAAGTCGCAAAGACGGAGCCAGGCGTGACGTTGTAAGACGACTCCTGCTCCGCTGGCTCTAGCGGCTCCCTCCGAAGCATGGGAGAGGAGCCGCATAGACGTATTAGAGATGGATTTCAGAGTGGCCATTCGTGTCGTAAACACATTCTTGTCTCCGACCGACATGGACTCCGGGGGGGCTGCAGCATATTCCTTGATCAAGTCTCGCTGTAGCCTGATGGTATGTGCCATATAGTTCAGCGCCCTTATGGAAAAGGTCGCTGAAGCAAACATCCGCTTCCCAATCCGGTCCAACGCTTGAGATTCTTTATCTGGCGGGTGGACCAAAGAACTCTCCTGAGTGAGTTCTTTCTTGGTGGCCGCCGCCACCAACATGGCATCAACAGGGGTTCCTTTGGCCCATGACTGTCTATCTGTGGGGGGACTTAGGACTTTATCGGGATGCCTAAAGATCGGCTCCACGGTGTCGGGCTCCTTCCACGCCCTGGTGGTAATTAAGTCCACCAGGGGGTCGGCTGGAGGGGACACCCAGGAGGTAGATGGGCCTGCCTCAAACGCCTCCAGGAACATGGATTCATCAAGGGAAGGTTTTTGGGCAGACCACCCCCCTCTAATACGCAATATTTCCATGATGTCTCCAAAGGAGACATCTTCAGGGGGTGATCTTGGGGAACCCTCCCTATCATCTAAGTCCGTGTCAGTGGTAACGGACTCGGGGGAGTCCAGGTGCCTCCTTTTACACTGACGTTTCAGAGGAACCTCCTCGGTGGGGCTATCCGAAGAGGGCTTGTCCACGGGTTGTTGTTCCTCCACGGGAACTAGCTTGAGGGCTTGGGCAAGCTGTCCCAATGGTCTGATGATGAAGACAGACGCTCATACAGTGGGGGTACGGGTGGATCCGAAGCCCGAACCGGGGACCTGGAGGACCTCGACAGTACCCTCTCCATTACCTCAAAAGCCGAAGGAGAATCGCCCTCGCCAGCCTCTGAGAGCAATCTCCTCGGCTCCGAGGAAGGGATCGGGGTCGGAGCCGATGCAGTCGGCGCCGAGAGAGAGGTGCGCTCCGAAGCCAACAGCTCCGAAGACACAACTCTCTCGGATCCGACGCTCAGCCCTCGGCCCCGAGAGCTCGGATCTGACAAGCTCGAGGGCATAGTCGGCGTCGAAGAGACCAGTGCTATCAGCGCCGACAAATCCCTGGGTCCGAAGGGGCCTGGATCCGATGACTTCAAGATCCGAAAACGAGTCGGAGAAGGAGTGATCGGGGCAAACATGGGGCCACTCCCCAGAGGGGCAAGAGCACCCCCATCTGCATTTGGGTCTGCAAGAACCGACGCATCATCCGATCCATATCCGCTTCGGAGATGCTTCTCGTTGACCTAGAAGAGGTAGTAGGCCGCCTCAACGACCTCGAGGGAGACCGATCCTCCTCCTCCGGCTCGAAGCTAGGCGAATGGAGCCGAGAGGAGGAGGATCCGGAGACCCTCGAAGGAGACTTAGCTGCTTTAGCTGGCGGAGCCGAGGGGTGAGATTCCGCCCTTTTATGGGATCTATGTCCCTCCTTATCCTTGTGCCTCTTCTCCTTAGCAGAAGAGGCACTAGTTTCCTCAGAGCTCAAACCCGAAGAGGGAGGTTGAGTCCCGGGTTGAGCTAAGGGAACAGAGGGCGCCGGGGCCGCCGAGGCAGCTGGAACCCGAACGGGAGAGGAAGAAGAAGCTGACTCCTGGGGGAGCTTTCCCGCCAGGATCAGCTTGTTTTTCCTATCCCGAAGTGCCCGGGGGTTAAAGGCCGCACAGATCTGGCAGGCCTCTGATAGATGGACTGCCCCCAGGCACAAAACGCACTGAGTGTGGCCATCAGCTGGGGAAAGCTTGTGGCCACACCCAGTACATTTAGAAAAAATGGCCTTAGGCCCTTCCGACATCGTAGCACTCACACACACACCCAAACGCTAAGGGGGGAGGGGGAGTGACTAAAGAAAAGCTAATTAACTGCACCAAAAAAATTAAACTAGCACAAAAAGGGATAGAAAAAGGGCTAATACCACACACACAAGATTTTAAATTCTAGAAGAGGTTATAAATCACGAACGATCTCACCCAGCCAGGAGCTCTTCAAAAGGAAAGCTTCTTCAGCCGCGGCAAAAAAACGATCTGAGTTAATATGGTTGGTAGCAGGGGATTACGGGTAGGGGGGAGGAGCTCGGAGCTCGGATCTTGGAGCTTGGAAAGCTCCCGGCTCGGATCCGAGGTCGGATCCGATACCCACAGGTTGCAGAGCAAATGAAGTAACTACTTCAGATTCACTGTTTCCAGCCTGTGACAATGTTGACTCCATAAACATTTTAGATACCACTGTAGTTTCCTCATATGCAGTCTTGCATATGGCATTAGAAGAATGCAGGAGGCCATGAACCCCAAGGCCTGCAGTATTTGTCTTGCAGATAGCAGGGTTTTTGTGGCCACTTTTTTGAAGTAAGTTACCAAATGAATTTGCTTTTCTGGCGTGAGGGATGCCACCTGGGCAGTTGTATTCAAGCTTGCACCCAGGAATGTAATCTGTTGACAGGGTACTAGCTGTGATTTCTTTTCATTTATGGTGTACCCCAGACAAGTTAGAACACTTTTTACAAACGCCAGATGATTTAAGAGTATGCCCTGGTTTTCTGCCTGAATTAGACAATCGTCCAGGTATTGGTATATCTGAATATTTCTTTGCCTGCAAAATGCAATAACTGGAGCCAGGCACTTTGTGAATACCCTGGGCGCAGCAGACAAGCCAAAGGGCAGTGCAGGGAACTGATAGTGCAAGTAGTCTGCTTTGAAGCGTAGGTATCTTCTGCAAGATTCCCTGATTGGGATGTGCAGGTATGCTTTTAAATCTAGAGTTTCCAACCAAGTGTCTTTGCCTAGCATAGGAAGTAATTGGTGAAGAGTCAACATATTTAATTTTGGAATCTCCAGAAAGGTGTTTAGAGTAGACAGGTCCCGTATTGGATGCCATGATTTGTCTTTTCTGGGTACCACGAAAAACCTGGAATAGAAACCTTGTCCCTTTTCCTCTTCTGGTACCGGCTGAATAGCCCCCATGCTTAAGAGGGAAAGAACTTGTTTTTGAGCCTCTGGCCACCCGTTTGGTGTTGGCAATGTTTGGAAATGAAATCTGTATTCCTGGGACACTATATTTAAAACCCATTTGTTCTGTGTAATGAGTTCCCAGTTTTTTGCATGAAGAGCAATCTCCCCCCCCCAAAGGGGTGGTCAAAAGATAAGTGCTTGGGATTTTTTAAAGGAAGTCATTGAGACTGTTTACCATAGGGGGGTCTTGTTATTTCCAGATTTGAAAGTGGAGGCCCCCCACTGCTTAGTTCTGAGAGTCCCCTGAGACTGAAACCTGGGGTTTTTGCTGTGTCTGGGTTTGGCTTGGGAGGACCTGGAAGGAACTGGAAAAGACCAATTCTTAGTAGGGCAGTGCCTACTAAATCTCGGAGGTTGCACTTGTAAGAAATCTTTAACAGTTTGCATAGATTTAGCTTTATCTTTCATCTTTTTAAGAACTTCTTCAGCCTTACTGCCAAACAGGCGGTCCTGATTTAAAGGAGCATCCAACAATTTAGCTTTAACATGATCAGGCAAAGATTGCTCCTTAAGCCAAGCATGCCTTCTAAGCACAGACCCAGTAACAGCAGCCCTGCAAGAGGCCTCTAAAGAATCAAAACCACATTGCAAAGTATGTTTTCCCACTTGTTCAGCAGAATGCATTAAATCCTGTAAATCTTTATTTTCCACACAGTCAGGAATCAACATCATTTTCTGTTTAAGCCGTCCAATAATATGCTGTTGGTATTTTAACATATGAAATTGGCGGTTTAAAGCTCTGACTGCCAAGGTTGCAGAAGTATAAACCTTTTTACCCCATCTATCCAGCGCCCTGGAGTCAGAGGGGGTAGGATTTTTAGCAGTAGAAGCCTTAATGCCCTTGGGCCCCTGAGAAATAGTCTCTGGATCTGCAACCGGATTTTTGAAAAGGAACTTGTGGGATTCAGGAACCCTGTAGTATCTGTCAGGTTTACTAGGCGCCGGAGACAGGGAATCAGGGGCCAGACTGGATTCTGAAAACACATTATCCACAATGTCTAGTACAGGAGGTATAGCCAAAGGCCTATGCTGAGGGAGAAGAAGAAAATCCCTAAGCCTCTTTTTTGAATCAGAAAATTCCTGGCTTTCCCAGTGGAAATGCTCCTTTAAGGTATGCAAGGTTTCCCCAAAAGAAAAATCCTCAAAAGGGGAAACAGAGGGAATGGAGTCCTCTGCATCAGAATCCTCATAAGTAGGCATGGACAAATCCAGGTCATCAGAAGAGTCAGAAGAAACAGATTCCTGTTCAGAAGATTCATAATCAAGCTCAGCCCTAGGCCTCTTAGAGGGGGGGTTGACTACCCCTGATTAGAGTAATTAGATCTTCAGCCATTTTTATCATATGTTTTTTAGGCATAGGGGCCTGAGCATGTGGCCTGGGCATCGGATTTTTAGATATGGATCGAGATTTAGGCCTTAGTAATGAAGCCGGTGTCGATTTAATATGCAAGTCTGTAGGCCTGAATACACCCTCAGAAGTCTCCACAGTGGCTCCGGACCCATCCAAGGTAGAGACATCTGTGGGTTCCATAGGTGAAGTATCTCACGGCATACCGGACTCTGAATGGGTCTCAGTAGTGGCCTGTGAATCAGAAGTATTGGGCATCAGGGGCTGCGAAAGCGCCTCACTGAGTACCGGCGAACTGGCGACTGGCTTAGGAGAAACGCCTCAGCGGCCTGTCTCTGTCTTTATCTTTGCGTTTTTTCGGAATTCCGGTAGTGGGATGGCTAACTGACGACATTTCTGGATGATTAAAGCGAGAACCTAAATATTTAGAGGCAAAAATATACAGACGACGGATAGTGCTGATTAAATAAAGAACAAAACCTACAGCAAGGTACGTTGTGGTCAGGGCCTAGGCAAGGAATACAGTACGAATGAAAATCTTTATGAGGTATTTGCTTTCCCACAAGTAATGCAATTATTAACTTTTACTGACATAGGTAAGGAGCAAGAAAAAGTTTCCCCAATGGGGTACTTAGCTTTAAGTAAATTGGGCTGGTCAGGGGATTCTGCGAATCAGTACTGCAACACTGACTATGAATAACATCCTGTTTAACTGACAGGTCCGAGATAGCTTCCAGGATCCTTCTTTCCTTGGTACTAGGAACACTTTTGGAATAGTAGCCTGTGTTCCTTTCTTTTAAAGGGACTGGCCTAATGGACCCCTCAGCTATCTACATATCTGTTTGTAATAAGGCCTCTTTTAGATGGTCCTTTGGGATGGAGAGAATGCCTGCCAGTTTTGGAAGTGAGGTAAATTGCATTTTGTAACCTGATTTTCTTATGTATAGGACCCATCGGTCCTTAGTGATGATTTTCATTCCTTTAAGAATAGATACAATGTTCTTCCTAGTTTTGAAAGTGCAGGAGAGGGGAGGGAAGGGTTTGGGTGGAACTTGGGGTAGAGGAACAGGAAAGTGCCTGGTTGAGTCATGGCCGCTCCCTGCTAGGCCCCTGAGGTCGGGTCGGCTAGGTCTGTTTCCTTCATCTGCTTGCCACCTCCTCTGCTATTTTTGCTGTGTGTCCATTCTGGTCCTACTCCCTCTCTGGGTTGAGTGGAAGGAAAGAATGAGGGTTCTGCAGGGTAGTTCCTATTAAATCTAGGTAGTTGTACATGCAAAAAAATATGGTGTGAACAACAAAAAAGACAACTTTGAGATCCATTTGGAGATGGTCTGTTTAGTGTCCAGGTTGCTTAACTTGCAGTCCTAGAAGGGAAAAAGGCTGGTCTGTTTTTCTAATGCCTTCAGTCTTATCAAGGTAGAATCTAAGTAGTCTGTGTACATTCAAGGAATAGAAAAGCCTCTCACCCCATTTTGTGGACTTGGAAAGAAGGCAGGTAAATGGACTTGGAAATAACGCAGGTAAATGTATAATTTCCTGCCATAGGAAGCCCATGGTTGGCCTGACTATCTGTGAATTATCTCCTCCTCCTAAACCGTCAGATTTCCTGACCAAAGTCAAGGTGTCTGAATATAAAGGGAGTCACCCGGCGCCATAATCTCGGTACTTTCTTGCACCTAGCAGGTTCCTAAGGTCAAGGGCCTAAGCTCACAAACTCTAGAGTATGTACAGAGGAGAAGGGAGCAATCTGGGACTAGAAAGGAAATAACCACCCCAATTCCATGGGGCAAGAGGAAAAGGAGGGAGGGAAAGACTACTGCAACAGTGAATACACTCATATATCTATATTTATGTTAACTGTATACAAGTATACTATGTTCGTGTTTCACTGTTGCAGTCATAACTGATGGGATGACTCCCAAAGCAGAAAGGAGGGTGGATAGAAATATTAAGAGGAGGAAAGGATGCCCTGCAAGATGGCAGTGGCAAACTCCACTCTGGACTTGGAGAAGGGTGTAAGGTGGTAATGTTTGGTGAAGCTATGCAGAGAGGACCAAGTAGCAACTTCCAAAATGCCTTTAGTGGCCACCCCTTTTAGAAAAGCAGTAGATGCAGCAGCAGCCCTAGTAAAGTGTGACCTCACAGGGCCTGGAGGCTTTTTTCCATGATGGCTGTAGCAAAATGAGATACAGTGGGAGATCCAGTGGGATATAGTTTGTTTAGAAACTGGTCTCGCCTCAGAGCTAATGGCAAAAGCCATGAAAAGCTAGCCAGACTTCCTGATGTTCTTTGTTCTGCCCAAGTAGTAATGCAGTTGCCTGTGCACATCCAAAGTATGAAGGATTCTCTCAATCCTTGTTTTGTGGGTTAAGAGAGAATATAGGCAAGTGGACGGTCTGGTTTAAAGACATCTCTGTAACCATTTTAGGCATAAAGGAAGGGTTTGTCCTAAGAGAAACACTGTCTGGGTGGAAAGTGATGAAAGGTTTCACACACATAATGGTTTGAAGCTCTGAAATCCTTCCAGATGAAGCAATAGCTATGAAGAAGACTGTCTTCCAGGTCAGGAATTGAATGTCTGTTGCGGCAGCTGGCTTGAAAGGTGGTACAGTGAACTTCTCCAGAATGAAACCTATATCCCACAGGGAACAGGAGGTTTCCTTGGGGGTCTAATGTGGATTACCACTCTCAGGAACTGTTTCATGTTTTCAAATGTTGTCACTAGGATAGGAGAAGAAGGGGATGGAGTCATCAGATGAGCTGAAATTGCTGAAGTGTGAATTTTAATACAGGAATAAGAAAGTCCTTTGACAAAAAGACCTGATAAATATGAAAGGATCAGAGGTACCTGAGCTTGAAGTGGGCTCTTTGTCCCTTTTGTCTGCATCACATAGTGAATCTCATCCATTTGGCAGAGTGCAGGATGCATTTTGTATTCCATCTTGTTCATAAAATTAGGAAGAACACATCCTGAACGGGATCTAGGATCCAAGGTCAAGCTAGAAGTGAGACCAAAGGAAGGGAAACCATACCTGACCAGGCCAGAATGGGGCAATGAGGATCACCTTGCTCCCCAGTCAACAAGCTTTCTGCAGAAACCTTGGAATAAGAAGTACTGCCGGGTAAGCATACAGAAGTACGGGAGGCCAAGCATGAACTAGAGAGTCTCTGGCGGACTCCCCCAGCAAGGGGTTCAGAGTGAAAAACTTGCTGCACTTCACATTGGAAGGAGATGCGAAGAGATCGCAGTAAGGTTGACCCCACTCGCTGAAGATCTGTTCTGCTACTGACAGATTAAGAGACCACTCGTAAGGCATCAGAATGGTCCGACTTAGCCTGTCCGCTAGGATGTTGGACCGTCCCGGAATGTGCATTGCGATGAGAAAGCGACCGGTGGAGATCGCCCATTCCCACACTCTCATGGCCTTGTGACAAAGGGGGTAAGATCTGGTCCCTCCCTATTTGTTGATATACCAGACTACTGACATGTTGTCTGTCTGAATGGCAATCGTCCACAGAGGAAGAAAAGCATGAAGAGCCTGCAATGCTAGAAGGACTGCCCTTCATCTCCAGGACATTGATATGCAAGCTGGTCTCTATGGGGGACCACAGGCCTTGGACTGTCCTGCCAGAACAATGCCCCCCCCACCCAAGTTGGGGGGCATCTGTGGTCACTGTGGTTTGTGCCAGGGCTGAAACAAAGGGTCGTCCCTCCAAAATGTCTGGAGAGCTCATCCACCATATGAGGGATGATCGACACACTCAACTTAGGTGGATAGGATAAGTCAATGGCAGTTCCAACAGGGACCACTGAACCGTTAAGAGTCCACTGAAGAATTTGCAAGTGTAGCCGAGCACACGGAAGAAATGTTATGGTCGCCACCATCAAGCCTAGGGCCCTCAACACTGATTCCGCTGTTGGGAGGTGAGAGCGGCAGGTCAGGGAGACATGCATCCTGAGGTTTTGAACTCTCTCCGATGTCAGGAATATTTTGCACTGAAGAGTATCTATCCTGGCACCAATGTAGTCTATCACATGTACAGGATCTAGGAGAGATTTGGATTTGTTGATTGTGATACCCAAACTCAGGGCAAGTGTCAAAAAATAATCCCTGGTTTGGGAAAGTAGACGTCTGGTGGGAGCAGTGAGGAGCCAATCGTCCAGGTACAGAGAGACCTGAATTCCCTGAATCCTCAGGTGAGCCGCTAAAAACATCACTTTGGTAAACACCCCGGGGGCTGTGGTGAGACCAAAGGGTAGGGCTCAAAATTGATAATGACTGACTCCTAGCCAGAAGCGGAGGAACCTCCTGGAGCTTCTGTGCATTTTTATGTGATAGTAAGCAACCTGGAGGTCTAACGAGCACATCCAGTCACTTTCTTGCAGGTATGGCATGATGGACTGTAGCGTGACCATCTGGAGCTTCTCTTTGGCAACAGACAGGTTCAGGGTAGAGAGGTCCAGAATGGGCCTTAAGTTCCCCATTTTCTTTAGCACCAAAAAGTACCTGGAATAGAAGCCCGATCCAGACTGATCTGGGGGGACGGTTTTGATGGCACGTTTTACTAGCAGCTTGGAAATTTCCTGTGCTGCTACCTGCCTTTGCATGGGTGGAACGTTCGGGAGGTGTCTGGGAGATATGGGGGAACCCTCAAAGGGAACAGAATATCCTCTGGATATGATTTGAAGCACCCAACGGTCCACTGTTATGGACTCCCATGCCGCTGGGTGTAAGGACAATCATCCCTCGACATCCCCTGAAGAAAGGAGGGAGAGGCAGTCACAGCAGCCACTGTGACTGAAGCCAAAGATGAGGAAAGAGAGTCGGTAGGAGAAAGAAGACCTCTGAGGGCCAACTTGGCCTTCCTATCCTTTAAAGCACGGGGGTTGAACCCCGCACAAATATTGCAATCCACACTAAGGTGGGCCACACCCAAGCACAACACACACAGAGTGTGGCCATCCACTGGGGAGAGCTTATGGACACACTCAGTGCAGCGAAGATAAGCTTTTCAGCCATACTAAAGGGAAAGAAAGCCTTAAAAAAGACAGACAAATACTTTCCTAAAATCACTCACAAACAAACCCACTCACCAAGCTAGACTAAAGAACAACACTGAGGGGGGGAGGGGCACCACAGAACAAACTACTCCAACTTTTTATCTAACAACACTAACACTCGATGCCAAAGCAATGAGAGGGGAGAAGGGGTACCTAAACTAATCTAACCTGATGGCAACCCACTGCCAGCTGGAGCTCAAAAGACATGGTGTATAACAAATCGCAGCAAACGAGATCTGGGGATGAAAGGCAGTGGAGGAGTATTATGGGTAAGGGGAGGAGTCTGGAGCTCAGAGCTGATTCTAGTAATAGTTGCCGGCTCGGATCCGATACGGATCTGTATCCCACAGATTGAAGACCAAATGAAGAAAACTACTTCAGTTCAAGGGTTTCTTCTTGCTTAGACTGAACATTAGACGATACCAGTAGTGCTTTGGCTAATCTGCAGCTATTAAAATTACCCTTGGCCCTTCTTCCCTTATCTTCAGAAGTACCTTGGGAGGCAAGTGTATGGGGGAAAGGCACAGAGGAATAGGCCTGTCCAAGGGAAGGAGAAGGCATCTGTCTTCAAAGCTGACCTTGTTTTGGTCCTTAAGCAAAAAAGTGAGCATTTTCTTTGGTGGCAAAAAGGTCTACCTGTGGCACATGCCATTCTTTGGCTATGCTGAGAAAAACTTCCCAATGCAGTTGCCACTCATGAGGGCCCGACAGGCTCCTACTTAGGTGATCTGCCAGTTGATTGGTTTCTCCTGGTAGGTAGTGTGCCATGAGGTGCAGGCCACAGGAGTTTGCAGTTTCCCACAGGTTCATGGCTAGACGCAAAGAGGGTAAGATTGAACCCCCCCCTTGATTATGTACCACATAACTGTGGTATTGTCTGTCTTTACTAGGGGTACTCCTGGTTTCCATTGGTCTTTGAAGGCAATCAGACCTTTTTAAATGGCCATCAGTTATTTTAGGTTAATGTGTATGTTCTTGAAGGCGTCCCATCTGCCATGAGTCTGTAAGTTATTGTAGTGAGCTCCCCAGGTTATTTCCAAGGTATCTGTGGTCAGAGTTTGGTCATGAGAGATGAACCTGAAAGAAAGGAAGACCTGGGTTGAGGATGCATGCTCCAGCCCACCAGGCAAACTCTTTCTCGAAACAAGGGAGAAGCTTCACCCTGATGTTGAGGGACTGAAAATGCTGGCACCACACACTTCTAACGTACCTCTACATCTTCCTTCTATGTAGTCTGACCAGGAGGATCATGAGAATGCAACAGGCCATGTAAACCCACGGCTATGAAGAACTCTGACTGTGTGATAGGTTCTGAGAAGGAGCTTTTGGAAGCACAGAGCTAGAAAAGTAACCTTGTCTGGAGGGAGAGGAAGGCTTTCTGAAACGATGAGTTCAGCAAAGCCCCCAGAAACGCAATCCTATTTTTGGGGGTGGTCTGAAACTTTTGGGTATTGATGGTGAACCCCAGAGAAGCCAAGATCTGTTGGGTGTAAAGCAAGTCTGCTTTGAGTTTTTGTAGATCTGTTGTCTGAATGAGGCAGTCACCTAAGCAGGGGTAAATCCGAATGCCCTTTGACCTGCAAGGTTATCACTGGGGCTAGGCATTTTAAGAAAACTCTGGGTGCAGTAGACAAGCCAAAGGGCAGACAAAACTGATAATGTCTTACACCTGCTCTGAAGCATAAGAACCTCCTGTTACATTTTTCTATGGGGATGTGGAGGTATGGCTCCTCTAGGTTTAAAGTAATCATGAACGTATTGGGGGAGATCATGGGCAGCAGTTTTTGAAGGGTTAGCATTTTAATTTTGGTACCTGCAAAAATCTGTTGAGTCTTGACAGGTCCAGAATCAGCCTCTAAGTATTCTCTTTTATGGAAACTATAAAAAGCCTTGAGCAAAAAACTTTTCTTGTAGTGAATGTGGTACCAGCTCCACAGCTGTATTTGCTTTAATGCCTACATCTGTTGGTTCGGTGGAATATCTGGGAAACCTAACTGAATTAGAGGCTGTTTGAAATGGAGTTTGTAACCTTCCTGTATGATCTTTAGTACCTACAGATCTCTGGTAATGAGTCCAATTCTTTAGGAAGAAGGACAGCCATGATCCTAGTCTGAGAAGGATTAGGGAAGGAGGGGTGGGAGTTGAGGAGAGGGAGGAAAAGTAATATCGTGGAAGAGTCATGTTTGCTCTGTGCTGCAATCATGTTGCCTGGATCCCACATGCTTACTGGAGTCTGCTTGCCGCTGTCTCAGTCACTGGTTCTGCCTTCGATGTCTCCTATGTCTAGGCTTACACTGGGAGGCCGGAAAAGACCAGTGTATGGTAGGGTAAATGTGACTGAAGTGAGGAGGTTGAACCTGAAGAAAGTACTTAACCATTTGCATTGACCTGGCCTTATCCTCCAACTTCTTAATCATTTTAAGCACGGCTTCAGCCTTGGGGACAAAAGGGAAATCTTTGTCCAAAGGAGCATCCAATAGACTGGATTTCACATGTTCAGGAAGGGAATGTTCCCTCAGCCAGGCATCTAATGATGAATCCTGCAGCTGCTGCTCTGGTGGAAGCTTCCTGAAAATCACAGCCACAATGTAAGGAATGCTTACCTACTTATGAGCAAGAATTGCACAAGTCTAGCAGGGATGAGGCAAAGTTCTCATCAGAATCTGAATCTCCATAAGAAGCAATAGATAAAATTTCCTCAAAGGAGGAGCCATCATTATCATCCCCCAGCATCAAAGGAATCAGAAGATTCCCAGGGGGAGATACTTCTTTTTCTTTTAACAAGAAAAGATTCAGGGGCACAACCAAGGAGAGAAAGGCATCTGCATTTGTCTATGGTGATCAAATGCTAAGTCAACCTAACTAGGTCCTGTTGGCAGGCTTGAGTTTGGAAGGGGTAGCCAGTAAGCCTCAGGCGACCTCCAGGTTAACATCAGGAAGTGGACGGACAGCCGAGTACCGAAGATGGTGAATTGAGGCAAGAGAGACCCTGGATGCCCTTGAGAGAGGTCATCGGAAGCCAGAACCTGTGAATCAGCTCCAGACCCAACCAAACATTTAAGTCCTTCAGCTTGTGTGGAAATAGAGGGACTCAACGTCATAAAGGACTCCAAACAGGTCTCGATAGAGATCTGTGCCACAATCTCAGTTGTCAGAGAGGTCTGCAAAGTTGTCTCACCTTCTTTGACAACAACAAGCCCAAGTGGACTGGCAGACAGTGAACAAGCATTCCCCAGTACCATAAATTTTAGACACTTTTCCTTTTTATGCCTAGGCAGATCAACCTCACCTCAACAAGCAGATGACACAGTACATGAAGGCAGAAGCAACTGGCTAAGTGTTAGCTAAAATCTCGGCCCTATACTTGATTGCCCTACTGTTAAACCAATGACAGAATTGACAGTTAGGGACATTGGATTCTGGGCTCAAACAAGTTACACAAAATGAATAAAAGTCCCAGTGTGGTATCTGCTTGCCACAGCACAGACAGTTATTAACTTTCTCTGACACTAGTCAAGAAACATATGAGAAGCACCCCAGTGTGGTACTTAGCTTTAAACTCTTCTCCCTCTAGTGTGTACTGATTGACACACTGATTAGCACTCTGCTTTAGGCTCCAACGGCAAGAAATAACTGAGGCTATGTTGCTGGCTGACTCCCTTTACACCCAGATGTCTTGATGCTAGTCAGGGCATCCAGCGGCTTCAGGAGAAGGAGAAAATTCTCTGGGAAGTCAGGCCAGCCAAAGGCTTCTGTATCAGGAAATCCCATCAGTTATACCTGCAACATTGAAACACGAAGAACATCAACACGTCCTGGAAGTGAACCAGAGTAGATTTCTGTAGATTGAGGCTGAGCCCTAGTCTTTCCTGAAGTGAGATTGTGAAACAGAGATGCATCTTGAGGGTGTCTCAAAAGGAAGTATAAATAAGAAGCTCATCCAAGTATGGAAAAATCTGTATTCCCTGGGTTCTGCAAAAGGCAATGGCTGGGGCAAAGCATTTTGTGAAAATTCAGGGAGTGGTAGATAAACCGGGGGTAAAGCAGAGAACTGAAAGTGCAATGAAAAAGCAGAGAACTTTTTTTACAGGTGAGGTGAATGGAGATAAAAGGAAGCAGAGTATACATGGAGAGCTTCCTGAAAGATGATACCTCCAGAAAGGAGTTGACATGGGATAAATCCAGAATGGACCTCCAGTACCCTCTTTTCTGGGGACCAGAAAAAGTTTTGAATAAAAACCTTTTTTATAAGTGCTGGTCGGGTGCTGATTATATGGTGCCCTGGTTGAGTAGGGTGGAAAGAGGTGAACCTGACTGGAAGGAGTAGGGGGAATTCCTCTCAACAATGGAAATTCCCTCCAAGACATCTTGCAACCATGCTGAATGATGGATAGTACCCTACACATCTGTGGGACTTCCAAGATGCAGACTGATCAACAGCATAACGTCACTTCTCCCAGTGTGAAAACAGAAACTGAGAAAAAGAAGTGTCATTGAAAAAAATTTTTATTTTTTTTTTGTTAAAATTCTGTTACTTGCTAGTAAATACAATGCCTGGATCCCAGCAAAGAAGAAATGTAAAAAACGCGAAAGAAAATGAACCAGAAAAGGTAAAGAGAAAACTCTGCCTGGCAAGGATTCTGCGGCTGTTCAAGCTTCAGCTTTGGTTGAAGAGATGACTTCCTGTAATCTAGAGGAAAAATAAATCAAATCTACCCACAGGTGATTAAAATATATGAAACCTTAAAGGAATACAGCAAAAGGCTGGAAAAAATAGAAGAAGCTTTAAATAGCCATTTAGATGAACTTATAAAACTGCAAAAATTGAGACTAACATGAAGAAAAAGATGGCTGAATATAAGGTTTCTCAAGAAGAACTGCTTAAAAAATAGTAGTTAGAAGACTGCACACACAAAGCAAACCTGAGATTTTTTGCTACACCAGAGTAACTGGATGGAACAGACAGTACTAATTTTATGAAAGTACAAATAAGCAACTGGACTGATGTTCCATGGCAGAATTTGTTAACTGAAAGGGCACATCAAATGTATGCTCCAAACCTGGTCATGAGAAAGCAGCCAACACCCAAATGAGTAAAAATGTAATCATACCAGAAATAAAGAGTTGATCCAACTGTGGCAGTAGGACAAAGCATTAAAAACTAGACACAGCAGACAGTTTGTAGAAAATGATTATCTACTGTACACCAGACAGAAGTGATGCAAATTTATCCCAGCAATCAGGGAATACCAAGAGGCATGTGTGAAATTCATGCCGCTGTATCCAGCTGTCTACAAAGTGTTTTTCCTGGAGAATCAAAGACATTGTTTGACACAGAACACGCTAAAGAGAATATAAAAATGTTTATCCAACAAAAAGAAAGTCGACAAGCAGAAGGGGACTCTGCTTCTCATTCCTCTGATGGTAAGGTTCAGAGACAGACTTTGCCAGTGAAACCTTTAAACCTTTTCAAACTTTCCAAAGGAAAATGATTGAGAGCAGAAAAAAGCACAGGAGTTGATGAGAAAAATCAGCAGTAACTTGAACTTCAACCAGAGTCTGGTGTTGGGGGATGGAGGTGAAAAAAGAAGTGATGTTTTACCATAACGTTCCATCTGTGTTGTTGATTTTTATCTATTCCTGGCATCTGGGTGTCAGTTCCAATCCTTGCAACTGGTCCAGCCATTATACAATTCGCGCCAGACAAAAATCTCTCGAGCTAATACTCTACCCACAATGCCTCTCTCCAATTTACCTCAGATCGAGTTTGCAGACTTACAAAAAGCCAGAAGAACACTGACCCAATATGAAAAAGCCATGTCTAAGGTGAGCCCTAACAATGCACCCAGGACAAGAGTTCACTCCTCCGGGAATTCACAGTAGGGGGAAGGAGGGTGGGATGCGAAGAATAGATGAAGATCAATAACATAGATGGAATGTTATGGTAAGACATAACTTCTTTATCTGATGTTGTCAATCTTCATCTATTCTTGACTGATGGGACAAAGTCCCCAGCTACTTTAGATCCCGGGTGGCCCTATGGAAGGATATTCTCGAGAACCATAGAACCAAAGGAAGCTCTTCCCCTGGAGACCAGAACTAACTTGTAATTAATTAGTGATAAAGGTATGTGGAGTAGCCCACATTGCTGCTGCACATATTTCATTCATGGAAGCCTTGGAATGGAAAACAAGTGAAGTGGCCATTGACCTGGTAGAATCCGCTCTCACTGGTGGAGGTAATTTGAGTTTCTTTTTATTATATAAGTAAGTAATACAATCTCTTAGCCATTATGACAAGGTAACTTTGGAAATGGACTTCAATACAGTTGGGCTAGAGTAAGAAACAAACAACTGTTCTGATTTTCTAAAATCTTTAGTTCTGTTGAGATAGAAACGTACTTGTCTGTGAACATCCAACAAATGTAGGCAATACTCGCCTTTGCTGGAAAAAATGGGGAAGAAATCAGGCAAGTCTGTAGTTTGATTAATGTTGGACTTTGAGACTACCTTTGGAAGAAAGGACGGATTGATTCTGAGTAAAAATCTATCCTTGTGAAAAGTTAAGTCAGTGGAATTTGAGCATAAGGCCTGCATCTCAGAAACCTGTCGTGATGAAGTTATAGCTACGATGAAAACCGTTTTCCATGAAAGAAACGTTAGGTCACATGTTACTGCTGGCTCAAAAGGGGAAGGCACCAACAACTGGAGAACAATGGTCAAATCCCATGGAGGTAAGGGGGTCTTTAAATGCAGGCTTCAAGCTCAGAGTTCCTTAGGAACACTTTACATAGTCTATGAGAAATTAGAGGAAGGTCCCGAAAACCATTATGGAAATTAGAAATGGCAGCTAATTGGACTTTAACTATAGAGGAGGAGGCCCCTTGATCAAAAAGAATGGTTAGAAATTCTAGAACTTTCTTCACAGGAATGGAGAAGGGATCGAGATTGTCATCTTATGCCCAGATTGTAAATGTCCTCCGCTTACTAAGGTAGAGTTTCCTGGTGGATGATCTATGCTAAGCCAGCAAAATTTTCTGCGCTGGGGTAGGTATATTTTTATGTCTGGCGACTAGCGGAATTGCAGAAACCAAGCTGTCAGCTTGAGATTTTGAAGGCTGTGGTGCACCAGTTCATGAGGGTGAGACAGCAGGTCTGGAACTGTGTCCAGAATCCATTGACGGTGAACTAGATGAGGCCACAGGAAGTGGAACCAAATCTGTTGAAGCCAATAGCGTGCAATGAGGATCACTCTGCTTCTCAAGTTGGCTGCTTTCTTGAGAAAAGGTGGGATTTGAGAGGAAGGGAGGAAAGGCATAGAGGAGACAACGGAGTCAATCAAGGAGAAGAGCATCCCTTGGTGACTCCCCCTGACGGGGGGATCAGGACAAAGTAGCTTCTGCACTTGTTATTTTGGGGTGATGCAAAAAGGCCACAACAAGGCTGGCCCCTGCGACGGAAAATCCTCCTCACTATCTCGGAATTCAGAGACCATTTGTGAGACAGTTGAATGCAACTGCTCAGTTTGTCCGCTATCACATTTGAACTTCCTGGGATGTGCATTGCTATCAGAAAGCGGTTGGAGGAAATAGCCCATTGCCACACTCTCAGAGCCTCTCGACACAGGGGGTAGGACTTGATTCCCCCTTGTTTGCTGATGTACCATACTACCGACGTGTTGGCTGACTGGATTGCAATGGTCCCTAGGGGGAGGACAGATTGAAAGGCTTGCACCACTAGAAGCACTGCCCTCAACTCCAGGACACTAATATGCAAATTGGCCTCTATCGAGGACCAAGTGCCTCGGACTGTTCTTCCCAAACAATGCCCCCCATTCCATCTGGGAGGCATCCGTGGTCACTATAGCATTGGGTTGATGGGGCAACAAAAGGATGGCCTAATAGGATTTCCTTGGATTCCATCCACCAGGATAGATCTTTTTTGCAGCGGCAGGTGATTAATATGGGGTAGTTCATTGGATGGGTTAGAATAGACGACTGTGATAATACAAGCCATTGTATTAGATGCATGTCGAACCTCGCTAATGGAACTAGAGTGATGGTTGCTGCCATGGACCCAAACGCTTGAAGGACCAGAAACACTGGAAGTTTGTTTTTGCAAAGAATGGGATGTACTTGGGATTTTACCTTCTGTAATCTGTGTTGGGGAAGAGAGACTACACAGGAAATAGTGTTCAGACAACCTCCTATGAATTCTAAATCTTGAGAGGGGCTTAGCTGAGATTTTGTTTGACTGATTGTGATGACCAAGCTCAGAAACAAATGCAAAGTGAACTCTGCTGCTTGAAGTAGTAGATGGCTGGTGGGAGCGATGATGAGCCAGTCTTCTAGATATGGAAACACCCGGAATCTGTGCAGTCTCAAGTAAGCTGTCACTGCTGCCATACACTTGGTGAACATCCTGGGGGCTGTGGTGGGACCAAAGCACACCACCCTGAATTGAAAATGACTGGCACCCAGCCAAAAGCAGAGAAACCTTCTGGAGCGCTTGTCTATTTTTACGTGGTAGTACGTGTCTTGAAGGTCTATAGAGCACATTCAATAATTTTTCTCCAAAAAGGGAAGGATAGATTGAATCATGACCATCACAAATTTGGAATGTTGAACAAATTTGTTTAGAATGCTGAGATCCAGTATAGGTCTCCAGTCCCCTGTCTTTTTTTTGCACTAAAAAGAACCTTGAGTAAAATCGGGATCCTACTTGGTCTGGTGGGACTTCTTGGAGGACTTTTTTTTGTAGCAGCTTTTGGATTTCTAAGGCTGCCTGGTCTCTCTAATTGGGTGGCACATCTGGGAGACATGTTAGAAATCTGAGATAAAAGTTGAAGGGGATAGAATAACCTCCAGTAATAATTCTCTGCACACAAACATCTGTGGTTATCTGTCGCCAGGCTTTTACATGCAGAGAAAAGCTTCCCTCAACTGCTTCCAGAGGTAAGTAATCAGGTCCCCTTTCAGGAGCACAGGTAAGGCTGGCCAGAGAAAGAGTTTCTGGAACCATGATTCTGCCAGCCACCTCTACCTTGGGGTCAGCATCTTCCATTAAAGCTCCCCCTCTGCCCAGAGGGAAGCTCTCACCACACATGCCTGGGAAAGACCCTTGGGACTTTTTGAACCACATCTTACCGCTCCTTTTATTCCTAGCATAGGATTGCTGGGGAGCGGAAAAACCTACGCCCACAGCAGGTAAAGTCTTCCCATCCTCCTCACACCTGGCTACAGTTTCTTTAACTTTGGGGCCAAAGAAGATCCGTCAAAAAGAGCATTGATGAAGGAAGACTTGAATGGCTCTGCAAACTTACACAGGTGCAACCAGGCGTGTCATCTGATAACGGCGCCTGAACCAGCTGACCTGCCCTTCTCTTAGGCTGCCTGTCAAATGAGCCTCATGGACGAGTTGGAAATAAACTACAGGGTAGCTAACTGGGTGGCCACGTTTTCTGGACCTTAGCAGATACAGCTCCTGTTAGGGTGTCTGATAGTTCATAGGTGTGTACTAGGCTAGTGGCCCTGGAGCCTTTACAAGCCTAGCTCATAGGATTACCCTGGCATCGTGCCACCAGACCTTAGTTCCCAGTGCCTCTGCCGAGTAGAGCCACTGGAGTGATCCCCGGGGTGAATATTTTATTTCCAATCCACTCATCAAGATTTCTCTTGAAGAGGGCAAGTGAGGTGCTCTGTTTGACATGTATGGGAAGTCTATTCCATAGCATGGGCAGTCTCTGGGTTATGAACCTGTGCATCCAGCACATTCTGTTGATTGTGGTAATGAGGTTGAGGTCTCTGGAGCATGTGGTGAGGAGGGATTGGGATTTCTTTAGATGCAGCATTTCTAAGAGAGCTGGGTTAGACAAGGCTTTGTAAGTCAAGTACTGGTACAAGTACATGTGTCGGGCAGACCAATGCAACAATACTGTACTTGTATCTTGCAACTGCATACTTCTCTGCTAACATCTATATACTGCCATTCGTGTGCACTGTGTTACTGTGAGGGACATGTACCTGTTTCACAGTATGGGGTGTCAATGACAACAGTGGATTGTCAAGCAAGCATTCATGAAAGTTTATCCTGGGATGATCGGATACAAACAGCAGTCATTTACTGTGCCACTGTCAGTTGTCTTGACTCATGTATGCACAATGTCCTTTGACAATGCAAACAGACACTTCCTAAATACAACAGTGCACTTCAGAATAATAGTGATGGATTATGTGTGAAAAAGTTACATGTCATTGTAAATGTAACCTTTGGACTGTAGATTGGTTTAAAAATTCCAAAAACACATACAGAAGTTGTATAATGTACTCACATAATTCTTTGTCGTATTTTCTTTTACTTCTCTCCCTGAAGAATACTGCTGGAAAGCTAATTTGTGTGACGTATGTCAAAATATTAGTATATGCAATGATATCCTGAGGTATTGAACTTGGAATGGGAACTAGCAGTAATCTGTTGTGCTCTGTGCCAACTTTTGCACAAAAATGCAATACACACATACAGCCATGTCTGAATCTGATGGAATACAGAACAGGTGTGTTATGGTCATGTTTCATGTGTCATGATTTACACATTTGTCAGGACAGTTCTAGTCCTTCAGTCCTGATATGTATGATACAGGCATACTATCAAATATATGATGGACAAAGCATGTTATTGCTGGTGGAAACACAGCTTATGGAAACAGTTTTGATTTAAGGAAGTTTACTTGATGACACAGAAGAGGTGGGAAGAAGTGGGCAGTTTATGACAGGAATCCTCATATAGACATACTGACAGCTTAGTTTATGACCCATTTCTGAACATGTTTGTGTTGTGTTGCTCTTCAGTTTACCATCATAACTACTTAGACAAGATCTGTACAAGGAACTGTTCCCAACAGGGAACAAGCACATTAATACCATAGCAGTGTGCTAAGCAAATGTGTAGCCAACACTTACACCCACAAGAATCATACTAAACATTCAAAAACACTTTCGCATACATCTGGATTTGAACTTTGACAGTATTCCAAAAGAAATCTGCAGACCTGAGTATCTTCTAACTAAGCCACATAGGAACTCTTACTTCACATAGTTCAAATATGACAATAGATTGAAACAAAGGAGATTATATGTATTACTCGTCACTACACTCATGACAACTGTAAAATCCCAAGGGTCAGAAAGTATAAAAATAAGTTATGTACCCACCATAATGTTCGACCCTTTATTGTTGATTTTTTTCATCTTTCCTCACAGATGGGTTATGGATCTGATCATCAGAGCCAACTTGGCTGTTACTAAGCCAAAGAAGTTCTTGAAAACACCTTACCCACAATGCATCTCTCCCTGTTCCCTCAGATCTTGTTTGCCACAACACACACTGGCAAGAAACCCAGGGATAAAAACTAAAGAGTGAAAGGTGGTTGAAGAGGCCAGTTCTGCAGAGAAAAGGATAAAAACACATGTCCTGATTATAAAAACGTCTCATTCAACCAGGGCCGGGGGCTGGAGGGATGGAATGTGAGGAGAGATGTAAAAAATAAACAATACAGATGGAACATTATGGTGAGTACATAACTTCTTTATCTGCTATTGTCAATTTTTTCGTATCCTCCTCACAGATGGGACAGAGTCCCCAGCTTCTTGCATCCTGGGCCGACTCAAGGGAGAATGTTCCTTAGAACCATCGAACCATCGAACCAAAGGAAGCCCCTCCCCGGGAGACCATGTCCAACTTATAGTGGGAGATAAAGGTATGATGGTTGGACCAAGTGACCACTGCACAAATGTCATCCTAGGAATCATTAGTTTGAAAAAAAGCAGATGAGGCCATGGCCCTAGTGGAGTGAGCTACCCTTTGAAATGTACACGAATGAAATGCAATCGGAAAGCCATCTTGATAAGGTAACAAATTAGCAACTGGTTTGTCTTGTGAAACTCTTTGGTTCTATGTAGGTAGAATCACAACTGTCTATGTACATCTAATAAGTGGAGAACATATTCACCCTTGTTGCTACAGTTAAGAAAGAAGGCAGGCAAATGGATGGGTTGGTTGATATTGGTTTGAGAAACAACTTTGGGGAGAAAGGAGAGGCTGGTACTCAATGAGACTCCATCTTTGTGAAAAAACAGATATGGAGAATGTGAGCATAAGGCTTAGATTTCTGAAATTCTCCTTGCCGATGTGATTGCTACTGGAAAAACAGTTGTCCAGGAAAGAAACTTAATATCTCAGGTGGCTGCAGGTTCAAATGGGGGGTTGCACAACAGAACGTAGGACTAAATTGAGGTCCTATGGGGGAGAAGGATCCCTGTGAGGTGGTTTTAACAACAGGGTCCCTTTTAAGAATGTTTTGTAAAGTTTGTCGAAATGAGTGACAAGTTATCCTCTCCAACATGAAAAAAGTACAGTTGTGTACCTACCATAAATGTAGATGTTCGAGTGTATTCACTGTTGCAGTCATTACTCTTGGGTTATCCTGCTGGCAGGCTACCCGCAGTCGGCCAGAATTCCAAAGTCTAGGTCCGGCGTCGGTTGTTGTCACCTCTTCCCTGACGTCATTGCGCCAGGGGTATAAAAGATGCAACCGATGCCATTTTCTTCAGTTTTTCTTGTCCCAGATGTCAGGTGCCCCAAATAGGTAGGCTGAAAAATATATCAATAAGAAATGCATACACAAAAATAACATTTCCTTCATCTACAAGCAAATACACCAAAAAGGTTGTATAGGATAGAGAAGTGCAGATAAGTCCCAGCAAAGTGAAGGGTGAAGGAGGGTGGGTAACCTGGACTGCAACAGTAAATACACTCGAACATCTACATTTATGGTAGGTACACAACTGTACTATGTTCATCGTGTTTCACTGTTGCAGTCATTACTCTTGGGTTAAATCCCAAAGCTGAGGAAGGGTGGCTGGGCTAAACAGGATTAGGAGAGGCTATGAGTCCCTGCAAGAACTGCAGTGGTGAAGCCTGCTCTGGACTTAGAGTAGAGAGGCAAGTGGTAGTGCTTTGTAAAGGTGTGCACTGAACTCCAAGTTGCAGCCTCTAAGATTTCTTTGGTTGGTACTCCCCTGAGGAAGGTTGCTGAAGTGGCTGTTGCTCTGGTGGAATGAGGCCTAATGCCCTTAGGCACTGATTTGCCATGTTGAGAATAGCAGAAACGGATGCAATGGCCTATCCATTTAGAAATAGTCTGTTTTGAGATAGCCTTTCCTTGTGATCCTGCAGCATATGACACTAGAAGTTGCTCAGTCTTTCTGAAAGCTTTAGTTCTGTCCAAGTAGAAATGTAACTGCCTGTGTACATCCAAAGAATGCAGAATTTTCTCACCCTTGTTCTGTGGATTTGGGTAAAAGGTAGGCAAGTGAATGGTTTGATTTGAGGGCCACACTGGACACCACCTTAGGCATAAATGTAGGGTTTGTCCTCAGAGAAACCCTGTCTGGATGAAAAATGATGAAAGGTTCCACAGCCATGAGTGCTTGTAACTCCGAGACTCGCCTTGCAGAGGTAATGGCTAGGAGCAGAGCTGTTTTCCAGGATAAGAATTTAATATCAGCTGTTGATGCTGGCTCTAAAGGAGGCAGTGTGAGTTTTTCCAAAACAAAATTGAGGTCCCAAGCTGGAATTGGTGCTCTCCTTGGAGGCCTAATGTTTTTTGCCCCTCTGAGGTACTGCCTTATTAAAGGGTGAGAAAAGATAGGTGGTTCCGTATTGTAATGTGCAGAAATGGCAGAGGCATGAATCTTAATTGATGAGAAAGAAAGGCCTTTGTTCAGCATCTCAGTCAGGTATTGTAAAATCTGAGGCATCTTTGGTACAGTCGTGCCAATGCCTTGTTCCTGGTTCCAAGCACAGAATCTCTTCCATTTTTCTGCATAAGACTTTCTGGTACTGGGCCTCCTGGCCTCCAAGATAACATCCATAACAGCTTTTGAAAGAGGAGTGTTCAGAATGGCTACATTATCCGCCATGCTGCCAGATTTAAGGTCCTGAGTTGGCTGTGCAGGATCTGATTGTTTTGTGGGTCAGCAAGTGAGAAGTTTGAGGCAATATCCATGCTGGACCTTGAGACAAGCTCTTCAGGATTGGGTACCAGTGCTGGCATGGCCAGTCTGGTGCAATCAGAATCATTTTTGGCTTCTCTTGTCTGACCTTTAGGAGTACTCTGGGAAGGAGAGGTAGTGGGGGAAAAGCATATACTGTTAGATTTTTCCAGCTGAATGATAGGGCATCCACTTTCCATGCTTGCTTGTGGTAAATCCTTGTGCAAAATCTCTAAAATTGACAGTTGTGAGGGGAGGCAAATAGATCTATGTCTGGGCATCCCCATTTCCTTATTATCATCCTAAAGACTTGTGGATCCAGTTTCCATTCGTGGGGATCCATGAGGTTTCTGCTTAGTTCGTCTGCCAGAGTATTTGTTTTTCCTGGCAGGAATTGTGCTTGCAGGTGAACTTGAAAGGCCAATGCTGTGTCCCATAATGTCATTGCTTGTCTGCAGAGGGGGTAGGAATGAGTACCTCCCTGCTTGTTTATGTACCACATGACAGTAGTGTTGTCTGTCTTTATCAGTAATTGTCCTGGATGAAGCAGGTCCTTGAAAGCTGTCAGGGCATTTTGAACAGCTAGCATCTCTTTTTGATTGATGTGAAGATGCATCTGGTTTGCAGGCCATATGCCCTGAATACATTTTCCTGCCATATGGGCCCCCCCAGGCATAATCTGATGCATCCGTTGTCAGTGTTTGTCTGGCTGTGGGTAAACTGAATGGCAGACCCTTGTTGTGGTGACAGGCTTTTGCCCACCATCGAAACTCCTATTGTAGGCAGGGAATGAGTGCAATTACTGTCTCCAGGCTGTGGCAATGCTGAGTCCAAACACTTTTCAGATACCATTGTAGTTTCCTCATATGCAGTCTGGCATATGGAATTAGTAGAATGGAGGATGCCATGAAACCCAAGGCCTGCAGGATTTTCCTTGCAGATAAGTGGGTTTTTGTTGCCAATTTCTTGAAGTAAGTAGTCAGTTGTTTTTGTTTGTCTGGTGTGAGATAAGCCATCTAGCCAGTTGTATTTAAGCTTGCGCCCAGGAAAATTATCTCTTGAGAGGGCACTAGTTTTGATTTCCTTTCATTTACTATGTACCCTAGGCCAATTAGTAATCTTTTTACAAGCGCCAGATGCTTTAGAAGAGTGTCTTTGTTCTCTGCTTGAATTAGGCAATCGTCCAAGTAAGGATAAATTTGAATTCCTTTTTGTCTGCAAAATGCAATTACTGGTGCCAGGCATTTTGTAAAGACTCTGGGCGCAGTAGATAAGCCAAAGGGCAGTGCAGAGAATTGGTAATGCATTGAGCCAGCTATGAATCTGAGGTATCTTCTGCAAGATGGTCTGAATGGGACATGCAGGTATGCCTCTTTTAGGTCCAAAGTAACTAGCCAAGCCCTCTTGCCCAGCATGGGCAGTAGCTGCTGAAGAGTCAACATCTTGAATTTTGGAACTTCCAGAAAAGTATTTAGTATAAATAGGTCCAGAATTGGTCTCCAGGTTTTGTCCTTCCTGGGTACTAGAAAAAGTCTGGAGTAAAATCCTTGCCCCTGCTCTTGTTGTGGTACTTGCTGAATGGCCCTCATGACCATGAGGGCTGTAATGTGTTTTTGTGCCTCTGCCCATTGATTGTGTGGCAGGTCTGGCATGCCCTTTGACCTTGGTAGGGTGTGAAAATGGAACCTGTAGCCTTGGGACACTATGTTCAGAACCCATTTGTCTTGGGTAATCATTTGCCAATTTGATGAAAAAAGTGCTAGTTTTCCCCACAAGGGGGCTGTCAAAAGGAAACTGCTTGGAACTGGTAGAGGAAAGTCACTGGGACTGTTTCCTGTAAGGCTGTGATTTGTCTTCTCCGCTTTTGGAGGAAGGAGCACCCCATTGTTTAGGCCTGCATGGAACTTGGGGCTGAGATCTGCCTCTGGGACGCCTGTATCTGCCTCTTTGTGGTCTGTCTGAGACTGGAAAGGACCAATTTTTAGAAGGCCAGTTCCTGCTAAACCTGGGTGGCTGTAAGAAATCCTTGACTGTTGACTGTCTGCATGGATTTTGCTTTATCCTCCATTTTTTTCAACACCTTTTCTGCTTTAGTACCAAAGAAAGTATCATGCTGTAATGATGCATCTAATAATTTTGCTTTAACATGATCAGGCAGATTTTGTTCCTTTAACCAAGCATGCCTTCTAATATCAGAACCTGTAACAGCGGCCCTGCAAGAGGCCTCCAGTGAATCATAACCACATTGCAAAGTATGCTTTCCCACTTGTTCAGTTGCATGCAATAAATCCTGCAATTCCTTGTTCTCTGAACATTCAGTATTTGTCAACATTTTTTGTTTAAGTTGTGACATTAAATATTGCTGATATTTAAGCATATGAAATTGATAATTTAAAGCCCTTACAGCCAGGGTGGCAGAAGTGTATACTTTTTTCCCCCATGTGTCTAGAGCCCTAGAATCCCTATCAGAGGGGACAGGGTTTTTTGCAGTGGAAGCCTTAACCCCCTTGGGACCCTGAGATATAGTTTCTGGGTCAGCAGCGGGGTTTTTATATAGGAATTTATGAGAATCCGGGACCCTGTAGTATCTGTCTGGCTTAGCAGGTGCAGGGGGTAAAGAGTCAGAGGATAGTCCGGACTCTGAAAATACATCATCTACAATGTCTAAAACAGGAGGAATGGCAAGGGGTCTATGCTGAGGAAGAAGCAGGAAGTCTCTGAGCCTTTTCTTAGACTCAGAATAATCTTGGCTCTCCCAGTGGAAATGCTCCCTCATAGTATGCAGTGTTTCCCCAAAGGAATAGTCCTCAGGAGGAGAGGCTGAAGGAATGGATTCTTCAGCATCAGAATCCTCATAGGGAAGCATGGAGAAATCCTGTTCAGAAGAGGAATCAGAAGAAATATATACCTGATCAGAAGAATCATACTCTGTCTCTTGCCTAGGCCTCTTATCAGGAGGGGGATGGGAGCCCCTGATCAAAGTAATTAGGTCTTCGGCCATTTTGAGCATCTGTTTTTTAGGCATGGAAGTCTGAATAGGAGAATGCTGTACTTGTTTCTTTGTCTTTAGAGCTGCTTTAGTCTTTGCATTTGAAGCTGAGGATGGCTTAATATATAGTTGAGTAGGTCTGAAGACACCCTCAGAAGCAGATGCCTGCTCAGCGGCTCCAGGCCCATCTGAGGGATTGATTTCCGAGTGTCCAATACATTGAGTATCCAGAGGCCCAGTCGGCTCCACGTGGGAGTCAGTAGCAGCCTGTGGCTCTGAGGTAGCGGGTGCCAGGGGCTGTGAAAGCGCCTCACTGAGAACTGGCGATTGGCCTAGAAGAGGCTTCATCGTCGGTTTTGGACCTCGGATGCCTATCCTTGTCCTTGCGTTTTTTTGTAAACTCCAGTTGTCGGCTGTTCCGCCGACATTATATAATTAAATCTTCAGCCAAAGTAATGAAAAGCAAAATCGAACCGACGCTTGATAGTGCGTTGGTTGAACCTAGCACAAAACTGACAGCTAGCAACGTTGTGCTCAGGGCCTAGCAAGGAATACAGTAAGAGTGAAAATTCTTATGAGGTATTTGCTTCCCACAAGAAATACAATTGTTAACTTTTTCTGACATCGGTCTGGAGCAAGAAAAAAGTTTCCCCAACAGGGTATTTAGCTTTAATGAAGACTTCGGTTCTGAAATTCAACTTTGAAAATCTCAGGAGTAGGCCGACCGGCACTGGCGAACTGCTTTTGCTTCGGGCACCGCACAGCAAGAAAGACTTCAGAAAATGGCGTTGGTTGCATCTTTTATACCCCTGGCGCACGGACGTCAGGGAAGAGGTGACAGCAACCGACGCTGGACCTAGACTTTGGAATTCTGGCCGACTGCGGGTAGCCTGCCAGCAGGATAACTCAAGAGTAATGACTGCAACAGTGAAACACGATGAACATCTGAAATTGCCGTTAACTGAACTTTGACTGTAGATCCAGAAGATCCGTAATTAAAAAGCTGAGCAGAAAATCCAATACAAGGTGAACAGGGGCTGTAATAGGATCTACATTACATTGTAGCACCCAAACTACAAATCTCTTCCATTTACTTTTGTACAGTTTTTGAGTAGATAATTTATGAGAAAATGACAAAATATGTTTGGCGAGAAGAGAATGGTTTGTCTGACAATTAACGGAACTGGAGAAACCATGCCGTCAGCTTGAGATTGTGGAGGTTTAAAGAATCATTACTGTCAGGTGTGATAGCAGCTCTGAAAAGCTTTCCAGAATCCAGGGCTTCTCCTGAAGATGAGGCCAAAGAAATGGAAACCAAATTTGACAAGGCCAGAATGTTGCAATAGGGATTACTGTTCTCTTCAACCTGCTTGCTTTCTGAATGAACTTTGAGATCAAGGGGAATGGGGGAAAGGCATAAAGTAGACCTGGGGGGCCAACTGTGAGTAAGAGCATCCCTTGGGGACTTCCCCTGTGGGTGGGATCAGGGCAAAATAGTGGCTGCATTTGTTGTTTTGGGGAGAAGCAAAAAGGTCACAGCAAGGCTGGCCTCATCTGCGGAAAATATCCTCCACTACCTTTTGGTTGGAAGGAGCAATAGCTGAGGGGGTACATCAAAAGGCATCTTCCCAGCTAGTGACCCTACACTCTACATCTAACTCTTTCATGAGGCTTACTGCACACACAGCCAAAGGGATGAGCAGGGCGGCAGGCTCCCACATCGCTATGAGGAGGCATGCCTGGATGCTCCTATGTGACTTTGCAGAGCCCTTTAAGTCTTCCTTGTCAGTGCCCATTTAATGGCTCTTCTCTTATTGCACCAAAAGTTAAAGATACCTCTTCTCACACCTGAAAAGGGTAAGACTCTGTCTGCTGTGGGCATTCGTTTTTCTGCCCACCCCCAAGACCCTGCTCTAAAGGTCAGAGAGGAAGCGGGAAGATGTCGTTAAAAAAAAAAATCTCAAAATTCTTACCAGGACACACATGGAGATTTTCCTCCAAGAGGCAGGGGGAATAATAATAATGGAAGATGCCGCCCTGATGGCACAGGAGGCCTGCAAAACCAGGGCTTCCAGAACCCTTGGGAAATACTCAACTAACGATAGTAGTCAAGGCTACCTAAAAAGGTAAGGGATGAGGGAAAAACCGTACTAAAAAAAAGATGGCTATAAGGGACACAGAGAAAGTGAGAGACAAGTACCCTAATAAAAAGCGGTTACCAAGAAAATATGAAAACTTATAGAACAAGGGGAGAAGCAGGTCAACAATAAAGCAATGAAAGTTGAGTGGGAATGAGAAAAAGGTAGCAATTTAAAGAATAAGACCTGATGATCCAAGAGCTCTAAGAACCACGTCTTTTGCGAAACGGCAAACAAGACCTGAGGAAACAAGGAGAGATGCACTGTGGGTAAGGGGAATGTCCAAGAGCTTCTTTGGTTGCGATGAGCTTAGTAGAGCAGAGTTGGATCCGTAACCTATCTGTGAGGGAAGATGAAAAAATTGACAATAACAGATCTATAATTTTAATGGTTTGAAGGGACAGCCACAATAAAACAATGAGGCAAGAGAGAAAGTAGGCATTAGCCTTCTCACAGTAATGATAATTGTAGCATTACATAAGTTGCACATTACAGCCAGAAGCATACTTAATGATCCAATGCAGAATGCTTCCTAACAATATTTGAAGTTGGAACATCATACATAGTGTACATTCAACTCTTTAGCCTGTTCAAGAGAAAATTAGCCTGACTGTACATAGCTAAGCACAGTAGCATGAAGGGCACCCGAGTAATGCAGCCGAAGGCAAAGATTTTACCAAGAGTTGTGCACTTTCATTTCCCCTAACTTACAGGTGCTGCTCAGCACCAGGCAGTGCGCAACTGCTAAGGAGACTAAGTGAAGACACAGAAGGAGAACAAGACATTGAGAAGGGGAGATAGAGGCAAGGAGCAAGTAGATTATGACAGAAGCATGAAAATGCTGGCTCAGAACGATATGTAAGCAACAGTTGCACATAAAACAGTGCACTGAAAACAGTCAATAGTAGTTTGCAAATGTCTGGATTAGAACGCTTGAAGGTAGTCTATACATCTGAGCATTACCTCAGCATGCCACAAAAGAACTACTACTTCATATAGTTTAAATCACACAAGTGAGGGGATAGTAACAACTTATAGAGGCAGAAGGGGTAAACAGAGAGATGGATACAGAAATAGCAACAGTTTTGTTTATGGTACATTTACAGATTGCGGCTAGATCTAGGGATGTCATTGTCCCCCTTTATTTAGCCCAAATTAAGCCAACTACTGAGTATAATCTTCCCTTTAGCATGTATCTGTCCAGACACATGCAACTGGAATGCCCACAGAGATACCTTACTAAAAAGATATAAGACCTAAACAAGATGTCCTACACGGACCTACTCAAAGCCTTGTCTCTATACTCAATATCCTACAGACTGCTAACAGGTGACCTGTGTCTGGCATACAAGGTATCCTCCGACCCATTACTAATGAATTTACTGCATATCAGAAAGTCAAATGGCATAAGAAATACTCAGTCTAGGGATCTAAACCTCTTCTGCAAGATCAACAGAACAGTTTGGAGGGAAAGGTACATCTCACAGAGGATACCGCTGCTGTGTAACAGACTCCCCATCCACATAAAACAAAGATTATCCCTGAACATTTTCAAACGCAACTTAGATCTATAGATGAGAAACAGAAAATTGACTCCAGGACTGCCCCTTGTACTACTAATGAAGACAGTCATCAACCAAATGCTTTATCCACTTATAGTTCCACTCAAATTATCTACGGTATGATCCAAGTTATTCTCATTAAGAGTAATATCTACATAATTATCAAGCATGTGATGGACAAAGCCAATCTATAACCAAATGGGATAGGTTATTTCAAGCACAAAAAGAGAAAAGTACAGTTGTGTACACTTACCATAAATGTAGACATTCGAGTGTATTCACTGTTGAAGTCATTACATTTGGGTAATCCTGTTGGCAAGTTGCCCTCAGCCGGCCTGAATTCCAAAGTCTTGGGTCCTGCGTCGGCTGCTGTCGCCCCCTCCCTGACGTCAGGTTGTCAGGGGTATAAAAGAAGCGGCCGACACCATTTTCTTCAGTTTTTCTTGCCCCAGATGTCAGGTGCCCCTTAAAAGGGTAGTCAAATTATATATATATATATATATATATATATATATATATATATATATATATATATAAAACAAAAAATACACCAATATAACTTTTACCTTCATCTATAAGCAAATACACCACATAGGTTGTATAAATCAGAGAAGCAAAGATAAGATCCATTGAAAAAAGGGGGATGGTGGGTGGGTAACCTGGACTGCAACAGTGAATACACTCGAACATCTACATTTATGTACACAACTGTACTATGTTCTTCATGTTTCACTGTTGCAGTCATTACATTTGGGTAGAGTCCCAAAGCTATGGTTGGGAAGCTGGAGCTAAACAGCATTAGGAGCGACTATGAGTCCCTGCAGAACTGCAGTGGCAAAGCCTGCTCTGGATTTAGAGTAGAATGGCAGATGGTAATGCTTTGTAAAGGTGTGCACTGAACTCCCAAGTAGCCGCCTCTAAAATGTCTCTGGTTGGAACTCCCCCGAGAAAAGCTGCTGAAGTGGCTGCAGCTCTGGTGGAATGTGGCCTAATGCCCTTAGGCACTGGCTTGCCACGGTGTGAATAGCATAAACGAATGCAGTGGCCTATCCACTTTGAAATAGTCTGCTTTGAAATAGCCTTTCCTTGTGATCCTGCAGCATATGCCACTAGTAATTGCTCTGTCTTCCTGAAAGCTTTGGTCCTGTCCAAGTAGAATCTCCGCTGTCTGTGTACGTCCAAAGAGTGCAGACTTCTCTCCCCCTTGTTCTGTGGATTTGGATAAAAAGTTGGCAGATGAATAGTTTGGTTAAGAGCCACACTGGACACCACTTTAGGTATAAATGCTGGGTTTGTTCTCAGAGAGACCCTGTCTGGATGAAAAATGATAAAAAGGCTCCACAGCCATGAGCACCTGTAGCTCTGAAACTCTTCTTGCTGAAGTAATTGCTAGGAGCAGAGCTGTTTTCCAAGATAAAAACTTTATATCAACAGTAGCCGCTGGTACAAAAGGAGGCAGGGTGAGCTTTTCCAAGACATAGTTGAGGTCCCATGCAGGTATTGGTGATGTCCTTGGAGGCCTTAAGTTTTTGGCTCCTCTGAGGTACTGCTTTAATAAAGGGCGAGAAAAAATTGGTGGCTCTGTATTGTAGTAAGCCAAAATGGCAGAGGCATGAATTTTAATTGATGAAAAGGATAGGCCTTTGTCCAGCATCTCAGTTAAGTATTGCAAAATCTGAGGAATATTTGGCACAGTTGCATCAGTTCCTTGTGCCTGGTTCCAAGCACAGAATCTCTTCCATTTTCCAGCATAAGACTTTCTTGTACTAGGCCTTCTGGCTTCCAGCATGACATCCATCACAGCTTTGCTGAGAGGTGTTTTTTGTATGACTACATTATCTGCCATGCTGCCAGGTTTAATGTCCTGAGTTGGCTGTGCAGGACCTGATTGTTTTGCTGGGACAGTAGACGAGGTAATTGAGGTAAGGCCCAAGCTGGGCAACGAGACAAGTTCCTTCGGATTGGATACCAGTACTGGTGGGGCCAGTCTGGGGCAATCAGTATCATCTTTGGTTTCTCCTGTCTGACCTTTAGGAGTACCTTGGGGAGGAAAGGCAGTGGGAGGGAAGGCATATACTGACAGGTTTTTCCAGCTGAAAGATAGGGCGTCCACTTTCCATGCTTGTCTGTGATAAGTCCTTGTGCAGAATCTTTTTAGATGGTAGTTGTGAGGGGAGGCAAATAGGTCTATGTCCGGGCATCCCCATTTCCTTGTTATCATGCTGAAGACTTGTGGATCCATCTGCCACTCGTGGGGATCCATGAGGTTTCTGCTTAGTTTGTCTGCCAGAGTATTTTCCTTTCCTGGCAGGAATTTTGCCTGCAAATGTACTTGGCAAGTCAAAGCTGTGTCCCACAATGTCATAGCTAGTCTACAAAGGGGGTAAGAATGTGTGCCCCCCTGCTTGTTTATGTACCACATGACAGTGGTGGTGTTGTCTGTCTTTATCAGCAGTTGTCCCGGTTGAAGTAGGTCCTTGAAGGCTGTCAGGGCATTTTGAACAGCTAGCATCTCTTTTTGATTGATATGTAGATGCATTTGGTTTGAGGTCCATGTGCCCTGAATGCATCTTCATGCCATGTGGGCCCCCCAGGCATAATCTGATGCATCCGTTGTTAGTGTCTGTCTGGCTGGGGGTAATGTGAATGGCTGTCCCTTGTTCTGGTGACAAGCCTTTGCCCACCATCAAAACTCCAGTTGTAGGCAGGGAATGAAAGTAACCATTGTTTCCAGGTTGTGGCAATGTTGAGTCCAAACACTTTTTAGGTACCACTGAAGTTTCCTCATATGCAGTCTTGCATATGGAATTAGTAGGATGCAGTATGCCTGCAGAATTTTTCTTGCAGATAACTGGGCCTTTGTTGCCAACATTGTGAAGTAGGTATTCAGTTGCCTTTGTTTGTCTGGCGTGAGATAAACCATCTGGGCAGTTGTATTCAAGCTTGCACCCAGGAATGTTATATCTTGAGAGGGTACTAGTTTTGATTTCTTTTCGTTGACTGTGTACCCTAGGCATGTTAGTAGTCTTTTCACAAATGCCAGATGTTGAAGAAGAATGTCCTTGTTCTCTGCTTGAATTAGACAGTTGTCCAAGTAAGGGTATATTTGTATTCCTCTTTGTCTGCAGAATGCAATTACTGGTGCCAGGCACTTTGTAAAGACCATGGGCGCAGTAGATAAGCCAAAGGGCAGTGCAGAGAATTGGTAATGTATTGAACCAGCCTTGAATTTGAGGTGTCTTCTGCACAATTGTCTGATTGGAACATGCATGTATGCCTCTTTTAGGTCTAAAGTCACAAGCCAAGCGTTCTTGCCCAGCATGGGCAGAAGCTGCTGCAAGGTCAACATTTTGAATTTTGGAATATCCAGGAATGTGATCAGAATAGATAGGTCCAGTATTGGTCTCCAGGCCTTGTCCTTTCTGGGTACCAAGAACAGTCTTGAGTAAAATCCTTGTCCCTGCTCTTGCTCTGGTACTTGCTGAATGGCCCCCATGTCCATGAGGGATGAAACTTGTTTTTGTGCTTCTGCCCATTGATTTTTTGGCAGATCTGGCCAGCCGTTTGCCTTTGGCTGAGTACGGAAATGGAATTTTTAGCCTTGTGACACTACATTTAGAACCCATTTGTCCTGGGTTATAATGTACCAATTTTGAGCAAAAAGTGCTAATTTTCCCCCCTAAGGGTGCTGCCAGAAGATAAGTGCTTGGTGCAGGCAGGGGAAAGTCATTGAGACTGCTTTCTGTATGTTTGTGCTTTATCTTCTCCAGCTTTGTAGGTAGAAGCACCCCATTGTTTTGACCTATAAGAACCTTGCGCCTGGGATCGGCCCCCTGGGCGTCTGGATCTGCCCCTTTGAGGTCTGTCTGACACAGGAAAGGACCAATTTTTTTGTAGGCCAGTGTCTACTAAACCTAGGTGGCTGTACTTGTAAGAACTCTTTAACAGTTTGCATAGATTTAGCTTTGTCTTCCATTTTCTTTAACACCTCTTCTGCCTTAGCACCAAACAAAGTGTGCATCTAGTAACTTAACCTTAACATGATCAGGCAGATTTTGTTCCTTTAACCAATCATGCCTCCAAATTACAGAACCCGTAACTGCAGCCCTGCAGAAGGCCTCCAAAGAATCAAAACCCCATTGCAAAGTATGCTTTCCAGCTTGTTCAGCTGCATGCAGTAAATCCTGCATTTCCTTGTTTTCAGCACATTCAGAATTTAACATCATTTTCTGTTTAAGCAATCCCATGAGATGTTGCTGATACTTGAGCATATGAAACTGACAGTTTAAGACCCTTATAGCCAAAGTTGCAGATGTGTAAGCCTTTTTTTCCCCATCTATCCAGTTTTCTTGAATCTCTGTCAGAGGGTGTTGGGTTTTTTGCTGTAGAGACCTTAACTCCCTTGGGACCCTGTGAAATAGTTTCTGGGTCAGCAGCAGGGTTTTTAAAAAGAAATTTGTGTGAGTCAGGAACCCTGTAATATCTGTCAGGCTTAACAGGAGCTGGAGGTAAGGAGTCAGGGGTCAAACTAGACTCCGAAAACACATCATCTACAATGTCTAACACAAGAGGAATGGCTAGAGGCCTGTGTTGTGGTAGTAAGAGGAAATCCCTGAGCCTCTTTTCTGATTCTGAAAAATCTTGGCATTCCCAGTGAAAATGCTCCCTCATGGTATGCAAGGTTCCCCAAAGGAATAATCCTCAGGAGGGGATGCTGAAGGTATAGATTCTTCAGCATCAGAGTCCTCATGGGGGGGAGGGGGGGGGGTAAAAAATATCCCTGATCAGAAGAGGAATCAGAAGAAATAGAAGCCTGAACTGAAGATTCATAGTCAGTCTCTTGCCTAGGCCTTTTATCAGGAGGGAGATGGGAACCCCTGGTCAAAGTAATGAGGTCTTCGGCCAACTTGATAATCTGTTTTTTCGGCATAGAGGCCTGTACACATGGCTCTTGAGTTTGTCTATTTGCTTTAGAAGCTGCTTTAGTCTTTGTCTTTGAAGCTGAAGTCGTTTTAATGCAAAGATGTTGTGGTCTGAATACACCCTCAGAAGCCGGTACCTGCTCAGAGGCTCCGGACCTATCTGAGGGATTAGCGTCCGAGGCTCCAATACTTAGAGTATCCAGCGGCATGGCCGACTCCACGTGGGAGTCGGTAGAGGCCTGCGACTCTAAAGTAGCAGGTGTCAGGGGCTGCGAAAGCGCCTCACTGAGAACCGGCGAACTGGCGACTGGCTTACGAGAAGCTTTGTCGTCGGTTTTGGACCTCGGTTGTTTTTCTTTATCCTTTTCTTTGCGTTTTTTGTAAACTCCGGTAGTCGGATGGCTATCCGACAACATTTTCGGATAATTAAACCTGCTACCAAAATACTTTAAAGCAAAAGAATACCGACGCTTAATAGTGGGTTGGTTAAATCTAGCACAAAACCAACAACCAGAAATGTTGTGACCAGGGCCTAGGCAAGGAATACAGTAAGAATGAAAATCCTTATGAGGTATTTGCTTTCCACAAGTAATACAATTATTAACTTTTTCTGACATCGGTCTGGAGCAAGAAAAAAGTTTCCCCAATGGGGTACTTAGCTTTATTGAAGACTTCGGTTCTGAAACTCAAACACGAAAATTTCAGGAGTTGGCCGACCGGCACTTGCAAACTGCGCGGCAAGAAAGACTGAAGAAAATGGTGTAGGCCGCTTCTGTTATACCCCTGACGTCAGGGAGGGGGCGACAGCAGCCGATGCAGGACCCAAGACTTTGGAATTCAGGCCGGCTGAGGGCAATCGGACAGCAGGATTACCCAAATGTAATGACTGCAACAGTGAAATACGAAGAACATCTGGCTAGGCTTAAACATCTCACAAGGGCAGATAGCCTAGTACTTACCTATGAACCTATTTAGAACCATCTTTATAGTGTGTTACTCTTAGGTTTTTCTTCATTATTAATCTGTCATGCTCTGTACAAGAAAGTGCTTGCTGTAGGCAGCAGGAAGAAATAGGATAACAGAAACAAGATTAAGATATTCAGCGAAACACAAATGCAAAAGGCATTATAAAAATTTTAAAACATTTAAAATGACAGGGAAAAAAAAGCTGAAAGGAAAATTAATTTAATCAAAGGGTACAGCTAGCAAAGAACAATGCAAAAAGCACATTACTGTGATACATTCATCCTTCTCACATCTGCTTACCACATCAGAACTTTAATTTCTGGCACACATTATCAGGACTTCAGGTAATTTCAAATAATGTGAAAGGGAACAGATAACAGCTCACATGTTGTTAGCAATACTGAGAATAGTGGAGTTTTAAACAACAAAACAATGATTTAACAAAACGTGTGTCAATATGCATTCAACCCCTCTCTGTAAAATTATCTGTTAAGTGGATTTGAACCCTGCATCACCTGCCTTCTTTCAATAAAATCATTTCAACTTACACCCTGTGCCACAGGGATAGTTAGCTGATAAGTGGAGTTTATTCACTGAGTACTCTCCAGAATGCTGACTGTTATGCACCAGTGCTAGACTTGTTTGTGCTATAGAAGACAGCACACATTAAAATTTTCTCTTTTTTTCTTAGGAAGTGAACCACACTTACTCATTGTCAAGTCCAGCACAAATGCAAAAGGCATTAAAAAAAATTACACTGTACTGCAGAGTAACACATTTATTAGATATATGTACCAAGGGACACAGCAGTTACAGCATTAGCATTAACCCTAGCATTACACATTCATCCTTTTCATATCTGACTGCAACATCAGGGATAGCATTTAGGTTACACATCATCAGAATTTCATGTACTGGCAACTGCTCTGAAAGGGGACACAGACATTGATAGCAGGTCATTCTTGTCACAGAGCATACAATCATTCATGACATCAAAGCTTACAATATACTGTACAACTGTCATGATGAATGATCATGAGATATGGATAAATTCTCCAACATACATGACAAATGTCCACATTACTCATGTTACTGTTTAGCGTTAGCGCACTCTATAAAATGTCATATGTTACAACATCCATTGCACATGCTGTTATTACTAATGAGAAGAGGTGAGTTTACACCAACACTTTTATAACATCAATTCACATGAAATACACATACGATTTTCATCATGCAGCACAGACTTTAGGCTGTTTATTTCATATACAACATTGGGTGTCAATATTTACTATGAATATGGTCATTAAATATATCTATAAACTGGATTTGAACCCTCCCTCTTTCTTTAAGCTCACTTTACTTGCACCTTGTGCTACACAGGTAATTAGCTGACAGGTGGAAGTTATTCACAAAGTACTCAGAGTCTAGATGGAAATGCAGTAGCACCTGGCCTGTTTGTACAACAGAAGTCCAAAATTAATTTTTTCACATTTTTCCTTGGTAAGTGAATTGTTGTTCACTGTGAGAAACAGCTGCCAGTTAAAAGTGCACAATGCTAAATGGTGTGCAAATGATGAAGAGAAAACACAAACATATATATAAGTATATATTTTATTTAAACAGAGGAAACATTATGAGACATAGTTAAGTTGTACAGTTATGATGTTTCCTCATCTTTGTTGTCTTGCAACATGAACATACAGTAGATATAAAAAGTGTACACACACCTAGACTAGGCTAGAATCCGGTGGGCTACCTGAAATGTTTTACTGTGGTCTTATTTTTTTATATCACAAAAAATGGCATTTTAACAGAAGTGCGTACACTTTTTAAATCCACTGTACGCAAGTCAAATGTCACTCGAGTCACTCGAGTCACTCACTCAAAGGACCTTAATCTGGTATGTCAAAGGACCTTAATCTGGTATGTGACCAGCAGAACTAGAGGGACAGATTTGTCTCACAGAGGTTACCCCATCTCTGGAACAAACTTACAATTCAAGTTAAACAGAGCCCCTCGCTGACCCTATGTAAGAGTAACTTGGATGACTGGATGGGCAACAGGAAATTCATCCCAGGGGTTACACCTATGTCCCCCTTGAACAGGGGCACCAGGTGTTGATTTCAGTGCTGGCTTGTACCAGGTACCTGTGGGAACAAAGGGTTACACTGGGCTAGACTTATAAGGGCCTTAGGGCAGTTAGCTTAGTAACTTCCTATGATCGTATGAACTCTAATTTATTTTTCAATACAGGTTCCAGAATTCCTTTGTTAATACTGCAGCCACTAGATGCATCCTTGGGGGTTGCCTCTGTCTGATGCTCACAGAACACAACCATTAAATGTTAAGCAAAGGCTGTGCCATTTTGCAGGCATCAATTTTAACATGTTATGTGCTTAGGTTCTTAGTTTTTCATTTAGGTAGTCAATGAGTGTGTTTGCTATCCTTTGCCTCTTAGCTATGGTAATGGCATACAGTACATGCCTACGGCTGATGGCAACATCTGCAGCTGGTGGTTCTCCCTCAGAGTCTTCATCTGTATCTGCTGGAGCTTCTTGCTCTATGTTCCTGGGAACTGTGGTCCTGCCCCCAGCTGTCCTTGCTGAAGCTGTTTCCTATGGTGTATCATGGAACAGACTGAGTAATTTCTCAGAGGTTACTGGGTCATACTACAGGACACTTCTTGATGTGTCTAGACATCAGAATCTTGCTTTGAGCAAGCAAAATACATGTTCTATTATATTCCTAGTTTGAGTGTGGGCATCACTGTATCCTTGCTCAGTGGGTTCTGTGGGTTTCTCATGGGTGTCCTGAGCCAAGGTTCCAGAGCATACTCTGCATCCCCCACTAGATGCCCTTGTGGAAAATCACCCCTGGAAAACCTTCCGTACATCTCACAGGTGTGCCACATGTGTGAGTCATGAAAACTGCTTGAGTTACCTGAAAAGATATGATGATCCCTTGGGCATTACAGACAACCTGACAGTTTGTAGAATAGTGTACTTTCCTGTTAATGTACCTCCTTCTCTGTTCACTCGTTGGGGTTTTATTTCTATGTGTGTGCAATCTATGGCCCCAAAAACTTCAGGGAAGTGTGCTACTTCATACAATTCCTGTACAGTTCCTGTTTTCTCCACTGGGGTACGTGAGAAACAGATATGCTCCCTTCCATGTTACAGCACTGCATTTAGAAACTGATGTAATATTCTGGATGCTGATGCCTGTGACACCCTTAATATATCCCCTGTGGGTCTCTGGGAAGTACCTGTAGCTAGTATGCACAAAGCTACACATATCTTTGTTTCCACTGGGATGAGTTCTCAATGATTTCCCTGGGGCCTTGGGCAAGGGTGGCAGAGGTTATATACTTCCTCTAGTTTTTCCCTCTCCACCCAGTATCACTCTACAATTTCTGTGTCATGTACTCCATGGTAAGTCAAATGGGATCTAAACACCCTGCTTATTATTGGTCGAGATCTGGCAGCAGCAGCACCTTGAATTAAAGCCTGTTGCTCATACAAGTTAATGATGGCAGCAGGAACCTCTTACGTGTTTTCTTTTTTAAGTGTAACCATGGCTATAATCCAGAGGGTTTTGGACTTTAGGGCAAATAGCTACACATACAATGTACATGACTGCTTTATAGGTTCGTGAACAACTCTGCTATGTTGGATTGGTTAATTAGCATGCAATTCAGCTACTCATGCTTTCACTAATATATTCTACCATTAACCCTTGTTTTGAGGCTGTACACTAACTGTAGAGCCATTTAATGAATATGAAACAGCCTGCTATCATGTGCAAGGTGCTTACATGATAGCTGCACATAAGTGAAGCCATTCATGAAACTGGCCCATAGTCTATTTAAAAAAAAATCCTCTCTATGAAATGCATTGTGACACGACTTGCTGCTGTTTAGAAGTGAAGATACACCCTAACTGAAACTAGCAAAACAGTTCCCTCAGAAGATGCTGGGAATACTGGACATATAAACAATAAACTATCATTTTTATGCACCATTTTCTTGGTCCTTTTTTTTTGCCTGACCGTCAAAGCATCTCAAACATCCTCATGAACTAATCTTGCTCATGCATAAACACCCAGCTCCCTTTTGGGAGGATACTTTTCTTCCTAAACTTAGCTTTTCCAAGCAGTATGGTTGACACTGAAATCCAACAGGCAAATATCTATAGGTGGCTTGGAGTTCTTTTGAGTATTCCTACTTCCTCCCCTGCTGGCCAGCAAGTAATGTGTAATGCCCACTGTGACGTGTGCAATACTAAGAACAGCTTTGCCCTCACAAATTCAACTTTCTGTACAACATTGAAATTCTAAACCTTGCCAAGATGGTGCTTCTTCCACAGGACCAAACTAATTAATTCCCGTCATCTCTCCTGAATGTGTGAGCCAGCACTGTAAGCCGAATTTCTATCCCTCTCCAGCCAGCTCCTCTAGAGTCCAGTCCACTAATCACATCTGGGACAGCTGAAGTGCAGTCAGGGTTCCACCCCTCTGCAATATGGATCTGGTCACTAACCTACACAATTCTGACTTGAGGGCTTTAACACACTGTTTGTAGTCTTTGAATAAAAATGTATTCCCTAACACAATGCTTTTATATAGATAGTATAAATCCACACAATTTGCTAATGTACCATTAAGATATGGTGCACAGATATATTTAGCTAAACTCTATGTATGTTCCGTATTGTTTTACACATTACACTTTCCAAAGGAAGTATTAATTACAGATTTTTTTTGTGAAGAAATGACAAAACCTTTACAATAGGTCCTTACCATACACAGGTGTTTTCCCCGGCAGGATGACTATAATGAGTTGAAGCCCAGAATAAGTATTCTTAAGGTGTCGGAACATAGGCTCCACGCTGTCCGCACCTTGTGCATATTTACAAAAACAAGGCTGTCCCTGAATTGGCATCCCAGCATCTTTTGAAATCTTGCGCAGCTGATCTGTGAAACCCCTAGGAGATGAAAAACATCAAGAGCATTGTCAACCTTCTATGATGTAGAGAAAAAAAGTGTCTTAAAGTACCAAGGAAAACAAATGATAAAAAACACTATGCGCAGATTCTTGCCATAAATACATATACAAATTCATTTATACAAAAAGCTTACAAAAGAAGACAAAAGAACCACTAGGTCTGACTACCTAAAAAAGACAGCACACTACAGCTGCTTTAACCACCTGCACACACACAGCTTACCTACTGAATCAATTTTTAACTCTTCATGAATTACATTCCACCCGTTATTTTTGGGAAGCTTGTTCTGCCTGTTCACTACCCTCTTAGGAAAGAAAAAAGCCTCATGTCAAAGACAAAACATGCATATTCAGTTTGTCAGTTATGATCCATTCTCTATCACATCATCTTTCCTATATGCCCCTGCATATTTTCTTCAGACTTGTGTACCCATAAAGGTTTCCTCTTTGTTTTGACTGATCTGATGAAGCTAGGGAACCCACTCACACATGGCACTTTTCACCTCCAAGGTCTTAATAACCCTAGTAAATCTTCACTGCACCCCTCCATCAATCTAATATTCCTTTACTCAGATTCCACCATAAATAATACAGAAATCTCTCCTATGTGAGCTAACCAATGCATTATACAGTCATAACCATCACCCTATCTGTACAGTTAAACCACTTCAAAAAGCACAGAAACTGAGACTAACGGGATGTACTAACAACTTTTTAAAGATCCTGTAAACAACATAACCCATCTTCTTCCCATTCCTGTTCTATATCACAAGCGAGAAAATTGCAACTCCCTCCCTTCCAGCTCATATTTTTATAAGGATCACTGTACCTCAAATGTAATATATAACACAGACGAAGGTAACTAGGTCTCTGATCACAACCAAGCTGTTATTTCTTCCAGAAAATGATTCAATAAATTCAACTCAAAGACAGAAGTATGGGGGAAATTTTCTGAATCCTTTTTCAAAGCACTTAAATACTTATTCTAATACATAAAAAGGTGTACTACCAGTTTAAAAAAAGTATGACAGCACAAAGTGAAGTGTCAAAAGCCACTGGCATATTAGAAGTGCACCTTGCTTCCAGCTGTTGTCTGTGTAGAGCACAAAGTATGCTACAGCTTCTATATTTGTTTTTCCATGTAGTCCCATGGTGATGTGTGTGTGTGTGTGTGTGTGTGTGTGTGTGTGTGTGTGTGTAAACATGAGGTTCATTTATTTATAACATGTTCTTACACAAAAAATCTCACAAAGAAGCTTATTTCAGCCAAGTTATTACATATGAAACTCACTGCAACAAGGTTATTTTTTTTTCGATTTAGCAGAGTATTCAGCTCACTCATTATATATTACAGATAAGAAAGTTATGCACCTACCATAAGGTTACATCTAAAGGATGAGATGCATCCTTGCTAAATGAAAGAAATGAGGGTCACTTGTCTTTGGAACTCGACACCAGAGTTTTTTTGGACTAAAATCCTTCCCCTCTACTCACAATATTTTGCTCAACTCGTTTCTTTACCAAACCTCTTGCAGTCAAAGCACAGACAGCTGAAATATCTGTATCCAATTCTCCTGCTCTCTAAAGCAGAAAATAAAAGAACCATACACCTCGATGCATACACAAACTCCAAAAAAATAAATAAATAAAATCCTAAATCCAGTTTTCCAGGAATAAACTATAGTGTCCATGCAGGTGATTTATCAGCTGCAGCTTTGCATCTCTACTTATCATGTATAATGATGTGGAGCTTTTCTCCCCGGGCATCCGCTGAAAAAGGACCTGTGTCCAGTTGAAATTTCCCAGTAAACAAATGTAAATAAATAAATAAATCACCACTTTATTCAAAATGAATAGGTTAAGCACTTTCATCCTTAATATCTTTGGACTTTATCAGAACATTTACTAGTCATCATTTGTTTGTGTCTTTCGGCTTTTCCCGGTTAGGGGTCGCCACAGCGGAACTCCGGTCTGCTAATGATTGGTAGTGGATTTTTACGTACCGGGTTACCAGCCATGACGCACAACCTTCAATGAAGGCACGCCCCATTCATGTATGCCTCCACACAGAAGACGCTCTAGCTGAGAATCGAACGGGACAACGTCTTGCTATGAGGCGACAACGCTACCGCAGCACCACCACATCATTACCTTTCTTTAAACAACTCTAATAGTTATGTGAATAAGTCACAGGATTTCCCAGTTTACTGGAAACAGTATTTAAATTAACCACGACTACAAAAATACTAACCACACAGAACTGTTACCACAAAAATATGTAGACACTACGCTTACTTTACAAAAACAGAAACATACCCTTAAAAATGTAAGTTAAGAGTATAATAAAAACATTATAAAGATGATCAAAATTGCTATCGGTCATCAAATCCTAGCGGATCACTGTTTTAAAACACTACTTATACAAAAAATTTAATTTAGGCCCAGACCTCTCTGAGACAGGGAGATGGAGGATAAGAATGCTAACCAAGAGGCATCTTACTCTTCAGATCCAGAGTTACAGTAAGTATGTAACCTTCATGTTAGAGATTATGAATATAATGCTGAAATTAATTCTGTTGTAAATATGCTGAAAGATAAAGCATAGAATAAAAAGTTTGCTTGAATATATGTATAGAGTTTAGCAATGTAAAATGAGCATTCATACTATATGTATAACAGACAGGCTTCTCTTCACAGCATAAAAAGAAAAAGCCTAACAAAGCAATATTGCAAAGCAAGTATTACATGATTTTCTCATGTTTGCAGAACAAATATCTATTAACAGACATCCTTTTTTATAAACTCAGCAATATGTGATGTTTTTTCAATAGGAACAGCTTATACATATGTTTCCTTTCAAATTTCTGTTAATGGCATCCTCACATCAGCAAAAGTGCTTACAGGTAAATCACAAAAGGTCAACAGAAAAGTCTAAAAACAGATATTATGTGACTTCCCACAGAAGGCCAAAAAAGATACCAAGAGGAAATACAAAATATATGTGCGTGATTAGCACTCTATATAACAATTGTAATTCAGTTATGTGAGAAAGGGACAGAGAGAGATATTTTGTAGAAGTCATCATTCATATCTGTAATGAAGGAAAACTTTGTAAATATATGTTACAATCTGACAGAAAGAGTACGTGTCATTTGTTATAAAATAAGTTATCTGTAACTGTGCTTATAGCTGCAAAATATATTTCTTTATCAGTGTGCAATTTGAAAGGCTTGGTGCTTTAAACAGACTACAGATGGAGTCATGCAAAGCTCTGTGACTTTGACTTCAGCAGTAAACAGCACAGCAAGACTTTGTGTCTTAAGAAGACTTTGGATCCAGCACAACACAGAAGCAGAGCGCACAAATTAAAATAAATTTTCCCTTCATTTCTGAAATTATCAGCTGCATCATCCATGACTAACAAGACAAAAACCCTGGTTCATCTTCCCAGATGGTACTTCATGGGAACATCTCCCTAAAAAATGCAACTCCAAATGAAGACCAGGATCCTAGAAACCACAACCAGCTTACATTGCCTTGCAAAAGTATTCAGTGCAGATTAAATTGCCTGGACTAGAGCTGTAAAGAGGTGCAGATCTTTTTGGTGACCCATCCTGCAAGGAGTCCACTGTTCCTGTACATTCATTGAAAGCTAGGCTTCTGTGCATATGTATGGATCTGGACTACCCTGTTATAAAAGGCAGGGTCCTCAGACATTAATGGAGGTACATTAACCATGCAGTTAGATAAAGGGGGAGAATATCTAGGTAAAGTTTTCCTGACAAATGAGTAGGTAGAATTTTAAAATGTCTCAAGCATAGTGTTTCTCCAATGTGGCCAAAGCAGACAGAAACAAACCTGCCAAGGTCAGAAGAGGGCTATAAAAATAATCCTGACTTTGCACTGTCTTTACTTCTGGATGAATCTTGGAAGAAGGGAACAGAGGAAAGGTGAGAATAAGTCCTGGAGGCCAAATGCCAATAATGCACAAATGCATCTCTGAGGCATTCCTCCTGAGGAGTAATAAGGGAACAGAAGTTGTTGCATTTGTTATTGGTTGGAGATACAAACAGGTTGCAGCAAGCCTCACAGCATCACTGAAACACTTCCTGTACTATCAATCGACTGAGACCTCTAGCAGGGCATCAGCAAGTAGTGGTTAAAAATGTCCACAAAGAAGTTAGTTGGCTTCTTCCAGGATGATCTGCCATCAGAAACTGGTTTATGGACACAGTCCATTTTCAGCATAAGGGGTAGGAGTGGGTTCTCCCCGCATTTGCCGATAAACCACACCACAGACATATTGTCAGTATGTACAACTATCACACCAGGGGAAAAGGAGTCCGTAATGCCTACAGAGTTTGAAGTGTTGCCTTCATCTCCAAAGTACTGATGTGCAAGTTGACTTTGGTCAGTGATCATGGATCTTGGAGTGCCTGCCTTTAGTAACCCCCCCCCCCCAACTCCGGGAGGAGGTATGTGAGGTGACAGCAAATATAGAGGTTAGAGCTTGGAAGGGACTGCCTAAAATGGAATCATCCTATGCAACCACCAGTACAGGTGAAAACTGCATGCTGTGGAAATCCTTATCAGCTGATCCAAGGGCTGGATTAGCTGAAACCACTGAACTCATAACGGACACTGGAGTATCCTGTTACAAACCCTGTCATAAGGAACTACACAACTGGATACTGCCATAAACCCCAGCACCCAGAGGCTAAAACATAGTGTGCCTTAATGAATAGCTATACCGCCTTCTGAGCAGAAAAGGTCCTGTCCATAGGAAGGTACCTTGCATGACAGTGAGTCCAATGTGCATCCAATGATATAAGGAACTTTGTGGTGCTTACTGTGATTCACAAGGGATGGTGAACACTCAGAAGGTTGTACACTGTATGCAGACTTTTGCTGCAGCAACCAGCAGTTGGTCATCTGGATAAGAAAATGTTTCATACTCTAAATCCCCTGCTTTGCTACTACCAAGGATATGCATCTTGCATTTGGTAAAAACCTTGGAGGCTGAAGTGACAGTATTCACAAATGTTGACCTTCCTATCCTCAACAAAATTTGCAAGGCAAAACCAGGTTTGACGGCACATCACTATGCCAGTGCTTCTGTCCCCTGCTGCATCTTCTGTTGAACTGTCAGTGAGGCTCATGTTGAATCTGTAACAGAAGAGATGGTTGCTAGCAGATATGGGAACGTGACAGAGAAAGTATGACATGTAGTTTTGACACCATCCAGGTAATAACAGGATGCATCTATGCATTTCCCTGTCTCTGTTCACAACCCTAGAATCCTTACCTTGTAAACAGACAAGTGAGGCACTACTATGACCCTTTCTTAAGGAGATCCACAACCACAGCAGAATCACGTTTAGGGGGTCTCCATCCAAACTATCCTGTACTTGGTAGGCCAAAGGATCTTGACTGGTATAGGAATCACAATGTCAAGACTGTCCTGTATTGTCTGTACCATCAGTCTGCATCAGGTTTCCTGCAAAATGTCTTGAGTAGAGCGTAGAGTATTGTAATTCTGTGGACCAGTCCTCCTTTAATAATTTAGTAATAATACTATTAATCAGAATTTTAAGTGTAGTTTTGTTACCACCTTTAATTCCGATAGCTCTGCTATTAGATCTATTTTAGAGAAAAATTGGGCTTTTTTGTTGAATGATTCTTTGCTCAGGAATAAATTAGATATACATCCCCCCATTGTGTACAAAAAAGGTTACAACCTCAAGAAATGTTTTGAGACTACTTTCAATAACAACACTCAAGGCTACATGTATAAATGTGGTCAATGTAAATTTTGTAACCTTATTTTAGAAACCTGTGGGGTTCTTGTAAATGGGCAATATATAAAGATCATGGGTAGATTCTGCTGTTTTTCCAAAAAGGTTGTTTATTGTGCTATGTGTACCCACTGCGTGTCATTTTATGTGGGGAAAACAGAAAGGAAATTGAAAGAAAAGATGGGTGAACATCTTAGAGCTATTAGAGACAAAGTTGAAAATAATGCTTTAGCAAAACACATTTGCTTAAACCCCACACATCAATTTAAATTAATTGTTTTAGATATTTTAAAAAAACGATGGGGGGGAGCATGGCCAGCCCACTTAGAAAAAATGGAACTGGGGTGGCAAATTCGCCTGTGCACGCATTTTTGGCCAGGCTTGAATGATTTTCTTTCCCTTAACAGCATATTAAAATTAAAATCTTTGGAGAGATAATTTATTCTATTTATTTTTCCATCATCAATATTCATAATGGCTATTATACCTTGTTATATTTACTATTACATTTTCTATTATTATTAGTATTATACTTTTATCATTCCTTATACTTGTATTTCATACATAAAACATATACATTTATACACTGCCAAACTATGCGTGCGTTCAGCATATTGTGGTCACAATTTTTCATTATTTTATTTTACATTTATAATTATTTATGTAGGCATTACACATACTCTCAGTATTTGGGTTGTTTATTATATTCTTAAGGTTTTACAATGGTCTTATAATGCAATCATTTGAGGTATATTCAGCTTATTTGTATGACTACACCTTTGAAATATGCTTCTGCCTTGTGTGTCTAAGGTGGGGGGGTGAATTTGCTGTCAATTTGCTGACATCATGTTTTTTGCGAAATGGACCAATAGTATTAAAAGGAGGGAATTTCAAATGGTTTTAACAGAAGGAAGTGATGTTTCTTATTGTCAGAAGAAGTTTGTCAGTGTGACAAACGAAAGCGCTTACCTGGATTATTGCTTTTTATTTATTGTACTTTGGATTATTTTAATTAAAAGGTTTTCTTTTGCTGCCAGACCAGATTCTACTTTTTCATTTTACTTGGTTTTGTGTGGCTCTTATTGCAAGTATGGTGAGTACATAACTTCTTTATGTTATGTTGTCCTATCTCGCCTTCATTCTTATTGGTTGGGACAGCATCCCTAGCACCATATTCCTTGGGTGGCTCATGGGAGTACACTTTTCAGCACAGTGGAACCAAAGGAGGCCATGTCCCTGGAGGCCAAATCCACTTCGTAATGAGTAATGAAGGTGTGAGGTCTTGCCCACGTAGCAGCAGCACAAATACTGTCAATTGATAGCCTAGCTAGATAAGCTGATGACGTAGCCATGGCCCTAGTAGAGTAGACCTTTGACTTTGAATGGTAGTTGTCTATTAATAGAACTGTAAATAAAGGTAATACAATTTGAGAGCCAGTTAGATAGTGAGACTTGAGACTGGCACGCCTTTTTTGACTTCTGAAAAGGAAACAAACAATTGATCAGACTTCCTGAAATTTTTGGTTCTATGTAAATAGAAGCAAAGTTGTCTATGCACATCTGATGTAACTGATGTAGCTTGTATTCTGCCTTGTTGCTATGATTAGGGAAAAACACTGGCAGCTCAATGGACTGATTTAAGTTATTTTGTGAATACATCTTAGGTAAAAATGATGGGTAAGTCCGGAGAGATACTCTATCCATATGAAAATCAAATAAGGAGGTCTGATTGATAAAGCTTGCAATTCCAAAATTCTTCTTGCAGAGGTAACAGCAACTAAGAAAATTGTTTGTTAAGACAGAAATTTGAGGTCACAAGTTGATGAGGGTTCAAATGGGGGTAGGGTCAGATATGTTGGAACAAAATTCAACTCCCATGGCAAGAGATGTTCTTTAATGGGGGGTCTTAATAAGTAGATACCTTTCAAGAATCCTTTACATAATTTGTGTGACATTAGGTTGGAAGTTCCGCCACCTATATGAAAATTTGAGATTGAAGCTAACTGCACCTTAATAGTAGCTGCAGCTGAACCTTGTTGAAAAAGCTCTGATAAGAACTCAACAATAGAAGTGATCACAGCAGAAAAGGGGTCAATGTTTTTACTTTGTGCCCAGTATGAGAATCTTTTCCATTTACGAGAATATAGCTTCCTCATTGTAGACTTCTGCGAGGATACCAAGATGTGTTCATCTACTGGCGTAAAATTGTGAAGCTTGACTAAGTTGGGAACTGGAGCAGCCATGCTGTCAAATTGAGGGTTTGAAGGGAGGGCTGGAACGTTCCCGATATACGAGTCAGAAGGTCTGGAACTGGGTCCAGAGTCCACGGTTCCTCCTGAAGATGAGGCCGGAGGAAGGGAAACCAAATCTGATGAGGCCAGTATGGAGCGATAAGAATTATCCTGCTTCCCAACGAGTAGGCTTTCTGAATGTGTTTGGGTATTAAGGGAAAAGGGGGAAAGACAAAGCAGTCCTGAGGGCCAATCGTGGAAAAGTGCATCCCTTGGTGGGGGGATTCGGGCAATGTAGTGGCTGCATTTGGCATTTGTGGGAGTGGCAAATAGGTCACAGCAAGGCTGGTCCCTGGAGGGGGGATTGGGGCAATGTAGCGGCTGCATTTGGTATTTGTGGGAGTAGCAAATAGGTCACAGCAAGGCTGGTCCCATTTTCAGAATATCTTTTCAACTATCTCTTTCTTTAGGAACCACTCATGAGGCATCAATATTGCTCTGCTCAGCCTGTATGCTATCACACTAGACATCCCAGAGATATGCGTTACTATCAGAAAGCGTTGGGAAGAGATTGCCCATTGCCATACCCTGAGGGCCTCTCGGAAAAGGGGGTAAGACTTGATTCCTCCTTGCTTGTTTATATACCAAATCACCAACATATTGTCTGACTGAATTGCAATTGTTCCTAGTGGAAGAGAGTCCTGAAGTGCTTGCAATGAAAAGAGCACTGCTCTCATTTCTAGAAAACTGATGTGCAAATGGGTCTTGTGTTCTTGCCATGTGCCTTGGACTGTCCTCCCCAGATAATGCCCCCCCACCCTATCTGGGAGGCGTCCATGGTCACTGTTGCCAGAAGTTGTTGTGGGGTAAAGGGTCAACCAAATGTGACATGACTGGAAAGGAGCCGCCATCTTAGATCCTTCTTGCATGACTCTGTAATTTTGATCTGGTGAGACATGGGAAGTTCTTGTAAGGACCACTGAGAAAAAAATGAGCCACTGAAGCATTCTCATGTGCATCCTGGCTAAAGGGACTAGCGTTATGGTTGCTGCCATGGTTCCTAGGACTTTTAGAACTGTTTTCACTGTTACTTTAGTCTTTGGCAGGAGATCGGTAATCTGTTGTCTGAGCGCAAAAACTCTTTCTGCAGGTAATTTTGCCATCATAGAGACGGTGTCAGATTTTTTCTGAATTTATTGTTATCCCTTATTGAGAACACATTTTTAAAGTGGCATCTCTTGACTGTTGTAGTAGATGCTTGGTGGTGGCAGTCAGAAGCTAGTCGTCTAGATACAGAAACAATTGGAATCCTAGCTGTCTCAAGTGAGCAGTGACTACTGCCATGCATTTGGTGAACACTTTGGAAGCTGTAGTGAGACCAAAGGGTAGAGCTCGGAATTGGAAATGACTGGTTCCCAGCCTGAAGCATAAGTGGCTCCTTGATGGTCTATCCATTTTTATGTGATAGTACGCATCTTGGAGGTCTACTGAGCACATCCAATCGTCTTTCCCTAAAAAGGAAAGAATGAAATGCATTACCATTCCATTCCATTACCATTCGGAACTTGGACTTCTTTACAGATTAGTTTAGTTTGCTGAGATCTAATATGGGTCTCCAGTCTCCTGTTCTTTTCGGCACTAAAAAGAATCTTGAGTACGTTCCGAATCATATTTGGTCTGCAGTGACTTCTTGGATGACTTTATGTCTAGCAACTTTTGAATCTCTACCATTGCTTGTTCCGTTTGACTGGGTGGAATGTCCGGGATCCTTCTGAGTTGTGGGACGGGAAGGCAAAAGGGAATGGAATAACCTCTGGATATTATACTTTGTACCCACTTGTTTTTTGTGATATCTCACCAGGCTTCTGGGTACAAAGATAATCGCTCCCAGACTGCCTCCAGAGTAAGACAGATGGACCTCCTTTCATGAGCGCTGGAAGGGCTGGCCGCAAAAGGAATCACTGTCACCCTGGTTTTGCAGACCCCCTCTGCCTAGTGGACATCTACCATTATACCCTCTCCCTCTGCCCCTGGGGGAGTATTCACCTCGCGTATCCTGAAAATCTCCCTGGGATTTTTTGAACCACATTTTTCCGCCGTTCTGGCCCTTAGGATAGGACCTGGAAGGTACAGAAAAACATACTCCCACGGCAGAGAGAGTTTTTCCTTCCTGCTCGCATCTGTTGAGTGTGTCTTTGACTTTTGGTCCAAAGAGTGAGGAACAATCGAAAGGGCCATTGACAAAGGTAGACTTAAAGGGTTCCACAAAGTTACACAAGCGCATCCAGGAGTGTCTCCTTAGGGAAACTTCTGAACCCGCTGCCCTGCTCACTCCATCCACTTCATAGGAAATCAGCCTCATGGAGGAGTTAACTATGGAATTTAAGGTGGATAGCTGAGAGGTCACTTTGTCACCACTGCAGCTAGTGAACCTTGGAGAGCATCTCCTAATGCCTTCAGGAAATCTCTTTGTAGCCTAGTGAAGTGCGTAAGGTAGTTCAGCGATCTAAGGGTAAATGTAACTGATGAGAAAATATGCCTCCCATATCTGTCCATCGTTTGAGACTCCTTGTTCGGTGGATGGAAAGATGAGGATGTTTCAGAGAGTTCCTTCTTGGTGGCTGCTGCCACCACCATAGCATCTACAGGGACGCCTTCAGTAAGAAAGTCTTTCTCTAATGGAGCAGTTATAAATTTCTTTGGCCTCCGATGGACTGGTTCCATTGTGTCTGGTGACTCCCACGCCTTTCGACTAACCAAATCCATTAGTTCATCAAAAGGCTGAGACACCCAGGAGGCTGAAGGTTGAGATCCGAAGGCATTCAGGTATACAGACTCCTCATCAGAAGGGTTGAAGGGCTTCCAGCTGCCTCTCTGTTTCAGGATTTCTAAGATATCTGCAAAGGAGATATCTTCAGAGGGCAACCGTGGGGACCCTTCTGACTCCTCGAGGTCAGTGCCTGAGGTGACTGACTCATCTGGGGAATCCAGATGCTTCCTCTTGCATGTTTTCTTCTGAGGATCCTCCTCAGAAGGGTATTCTGGGGAGGTCTCGGGAGAGTGTGATTCGTCCAATGGGGCTCCCTGAGGCCCTGAAGCTCTGCTGTCCTGAGGATGGAGTGGTGCCGAGACACATATCGGTCCTTAAGTGGGAAGACTACCAGTACCCTTGTGCAGAGCTGTAGGCAGGGAGAGCATACTCCTCATCAGCTCAAAACAGGTCCCCCTGGCTTCGAGGATGCCCCCAGTTCTGAAGAAGTAGAAGAAACCCTCGGCTCCAACGAGACCAGCTCTGAGCCAGATGTAGGAGCTGAGCTCACCTGTGCTGACGTCTCGAGAGATAAGCTCGGAACCAAAGAGACTCGGGTCTGAGCATCCCCCCTGAACCGATTGGAGAGTTTCAACTCCTAGACATCCTGGATGGTACCGAGAGTGTCGGAGCAGACAATGGTTCCGAAATCTCCTGGACAGGTCTCGGGACCAAAGATTATACAGAAAACGGTACCTGGCACTCCGAAACCGAAGATCCAGCTTGGCTCGGAGGAGAAATCGGTGTGGATGAAAGAGTCTTAGTTGGCTCTGGAACCGACTGGGTCAGAGCCAAAAATAATTTAGCCAGCGACTTCAGTAGTCTGTGCACCACCCTATCCACATCATCATCCGATAGGGTTCTAGAGGACCTGGAAGAAAGGGTAGGTGAGCGAGATCTCTCCAATATGGGAGATCTTAAGGTAGGTGAGACCGGTAGTAATTCAGTGGACTGGCTCCAAAAGCTAGTCTCTCTCAGCTCCAAAGGCTTGACTTGTCCAATTCCAAAATCTCTCTCTGTTCTGAATGCTGTGGAGCTGAAGAGAATGATTTATCTGAAAAATTTTTAGATATTTTTCTGGTGGTTCTGAATGACCCGATGAGGAAGAAGAAGGAGAAGGTCTTTTGGAAGGTTTATCACCTTTTGAAGAATGAGACTTAGGCTTAGATGAGGTACTCTGACTTTCTAGAGCTTCAGAGAATGGAGTTTTCAGTACCCATCTGACTATTAATTTATTCTTCTCTTCTGCAAAACTCGTGAACTGAAAGAATGACAGACAGTACATGACTCCTGAAGGTGAATGGCCCCCAAGCAGTAAACACCAATGCTATAACCATCAGTTAAAGACATTTTCTGTGAACATTTTTGACACTTTTTAAAGCCAGATGGCTTTGGTTCCTTCTCTCTACTCTCCTTAGACATTATGAGAAGGAAAAGACTGCAAAAAACACTATAAATTGAATACTAACTACGAAACACTATAAGTTGAAATAACACACATTATAATTCAAGCCTAAATAGTACTCTATAAAAACAAACTTCCAACATGTCTACTGAAATATATATATATACATATATATATATATATATATATATATATATATATATATATATATATATAAGAAAGGTTCAGTTCTGCCCTGTAACTAGGCCCTCTAACTTAAACGGACCTAGCACTGCTACTAAAAAGAGACACTTGGTCCTCTAACTTAAATGAGCCAAGAATCACTAATAAGGAGATAAACACACACTAGAAAGGGAACCACTAAAGACTTTACGACAGGATAGGGAGAAAATAGGCCTGCGACTAAGGTGATGGCCAACTAAGCAGTAATCACAGTAATGTATAGAACAAACAACACACACAATACCAGAAGAACAACTATCTATATAAAACAGTTCTATGTAACTAAAGAGCAATAACAGCTAAGAAAAATACGAGATATTTAAAATTTCCAAAAACGTAGCCACGGCCAAGATGAAGAACCTCCGATCTTGTTAAGCAGCAAACGAGATCTGGGGAATCACACACTGCATGATGGGACAGGCGTTCAGCCACGAGCCAAGCGAAAGACTTCGAGCTATAGTATGTGGCAGAGTTGAACCCAACGAATAAGAATAAAGGCGAGACAGGACAACACAACATCAAATGTTATGTACTCAGCATAATGATGCATCTGTGTTGTCTGTTTTTGTCCTTTTTCAATCAATGGGGTCTCAGATCCGATATAAGCCACTTCTAAAGACTTTGGTTCCATAGCTCGACTTCCTCCCATTACCCATAATCTTCTTACTTGGGTTGAATTCCCTCAGATTGACTTTGAACCTCTATTCAGCCTATAATACTGCCCATAGCAGAAAAGCAATAATATAGTATAATTATCAATTAACTCCAAGTAAGACTGCAAAGAAAGAAAAAAGAATAAAAGACTGGAGCTCATTAAAAGGTAGGTAGGTAACATGACACACAAAAGGTTGAGGAAGGATGAAAACAGACAACACAGATGCATCATTAAGGTGAGTACATAACTTTCGTATCTATTTTTCATCCATTCCTCAACCAATGAGGCAGAGTCCCCAGCTACAGAAACCCCAGGATGGTACTCAAGGAAGGATATTCAGTAGGGCAGAAGAGCTAAACACTGTCCTATTTCTAGACAAGATGTCCAATTTGAAGTGAGCAATGAAGGTATGAGTATTAGATTAAGTGAAAACTGCACAAATGTCATCTATAAAAGCTCTGGACCAAAAAGCTCAGGTGGACACAGATCTGGTGGAATAAGCCTTAGAAGGTTTAGGAAGTGTCAATCCCTTTTCTTTAAAGACAAAATAAATGCAATCAGTGAGCTAACTGGCTAAATTCACTTTTGAAACTGATTTGCCCTACTTGGCTTTGGAAAAGGAAACAAGTAACTGGTTTGATTTTCTGAAAATTTTTGCTCCATGGAGATAAAATCTAAGCTGTTTATGAACACCCAAAAGGTGCAGCATGCATTCTCCTTTATTGGAAAAATTTGGAAAGAAAATAGGAAGGCTAATGAACTGATTTACAGCTGTTTCTGAAAATTGGTAAAAAGGAAGGATTAGTATGGAGAGACACTTAGTCCTTGTAAAAGATTTCATATGGTGACTTAGAATACCTGTCTAGCTGATGAAATCGCAACCAGAAAAATAGTTTTCCAAGATAAAAACTTTAAGTCCACCTTGGCAGCTGGTTCAAAGGGGGGGGGGCAAATCAGGGCTGAAGAAATACTGTTAAATCCCACGGAGGAGTACGATCTTTAATAGCAGGTTGGACTAAAAGGTAATTTTGAGAAAAGCTCTGCATAATGCAGAAGGTGCAAAGGATGAATGATCATCTCCCACATGAAAATTTGAGATGGCTGCAAGTTGGGTCTTTATAGTAGAATAACGAGCTTCACTGTTAAATACAGAAGGAAAAAAGTCTTGGACACCTGAAAAAGCTGCTGGAAAGGGATCTAATTTCCTCTAGACAACCCAAAGAGAGAATCTTTTCCATTTGCTCTTATACACCTTCCTAGTAGAATCCTTCTGAAAGGATATGAGGATGTGATGAACCAGGGAGAAAAACCTGGACTGCCTAGCCATGACTGGAAGTGGAGAAACCATGTGGCCAATTTGAGGGTCTGAATGAGTCATCCCTGATGGATGACAGAGGAGACCCTAGGTTGGATCGAATATCCAAGGGGAGTGCAGTAGATGAGGCAACAGGAAGGGAAACCATACATGTCAAAGTCAAAATGGGGCAATGAGGATTACTCTGCTCTTCCAGTGAGATGCTTTCTGAAGAACTTTGGAAATTAGAGGTGCAACACGAAATGTGTATAGGAGACCAGGGGGCCACTCATGAATTACAGAGTCTCTCGGTAACTCCCCTCTGAGGGGGGGGGGGGTCACAGCAAAGTACCTGCTGCACTTGGAGTTGAGAGGGGAAGCAAAGAGATCACAGCACAGCCGGTCCCATTGATGAAAAATTGTTTCCACCACCACAGGGTTGAGAGACCATTCATTAGGGAGTAAGACGGACCTGCCCAGTTTGTCTGCTAGCACAATGGACTTCCCCTAGATATGCATTGCCAAAAGTAAGCTGCCTGAATAGACTGCCCACTGCCAAATTCTCAGTCTCTTGACATTGGGGCTAGGATCTGGTTCTACACCTGCATGTTGATGTACCAGACTACTAACATATTGTTTGTCTAGATGGCAAACATCCCTGAAGGGAGAGCATCTTGAAATCCCAGTAATGTTAAGACTGTTCTCATTTCCAGGACACTGAAGTGAAGACTGACCTCCAATTGGGACCAAGTGCCTTGGACAATCCTTCCCAAGTAAGGCCCTCCACCCAGTTTGGAGCCATCTGTAGGTACTGTGGCTGTGGGTGGTAGAAGGATAAAAGGGCAGTCCAGAGAAACTTATTTTGCTGTGATCCACCAGGCTGTGTATTCCCTGCACATCTTGACAATCCATAAATGTAGACAGTGGGTGTCATCTTAATGACCATTGCACTGCAAGCATCCATTGCAGTGCCCTCATATAATACCTTGCTAGAGGTACTAGAGTTAAGGAAGCTGCCATATATCCAAGCTGTAATACCAACCTTGCTGGCAGGGAAGGAAGAGAGAATGTGGGATGCATGACTCTGTTGTTATTGTGTCTTTCGGCTTTTCCCGGTTAGGGGTCACCACAGCGGAACTCCGGTCCGCTAATGACTGGCAGTAGATTTTTACGTGCTGGCTTGCCGGGCCTAATGCACAACCTTCAACAAAGGAACGCCCATTCACACATGTCACCACACAGAAGACGCTCTAACTGAGAATCGAACGGGCAACGTCTAACTGTGAGGCGACAACGCTACCGCAGCACCAAGGTGTTTATTCTTATTTGTGGTAAGCCTGTGATCTGTGCCACTGTATCCAGACGAGCAGCAATAAACTCCAGGACTTGAGTAGGGGAGAGACAAAAGTTGGTGTACTTCACAGTGATGCCCAGTTGAACACATAATTGGAACAAACAGTTCTAGCCTGAATGAGTAGAAACTTGGTGGGAGTAGAGAGGAGCCATTCATCAAGGTATGGAAATACCTGGAATCCCAGCAGTCTCAAATGAGTTGTGACCACTGCCATGCACTTAGTTAATACCCTGGGGACTGTGGTGAGGACAAAGGGCAGGGCCCTAAACTGGTAATGACTAGCTCCCAGCCAGAAGCATAAATATCCCCTGGATCTTCTGGATCTATTTTGATGTGATAGCATGTATTCTGGAGATCTGTCTAGCACATCCAATAGTCCTTGTGCAACAGTGATAGAATGGACTGAATTGTGACCATTTGGAACTTTAAGCATCTAATGTACTGATTCAAACTGCTGAGAGCCACGGTAGGTCTCAGGTCCTAATTTCTCTTTGGCAACAAAAAGAACCTCGAGTAAGTTCTGAATCCTTGCTGGTCTGGGGGGACCATTTGGATGACTCATTTGGCCAGCAGTTTTTCCGTTTCTGTAGTTGCTGCTTTCCTCTGACTGGGTAGAACTTTGGTGACTTTTGTGGAGTGACTGGAGGGCTGAAGGGAGAAGGGTATGTAATAACCTCTGGATATGATTCTCTGTGCCCGAGTATCTTTGGTGATGGCTGTCCAGGTTTCCAGGTGCAGAGATAAGCACCCCCTGACTGCCTCCAGAGGGCAGTAGTTGAGCAAATTTTCGGGAGCACTGGAAGGGCTTCTCACAGAAAGGACCTCTGAAGCCCTGGCTTTGCAGGCCTCCAATGTCATGTGAATGAAGTCTACCACTGGAGTTACTCCCTCTGCAGTGGGGGGTACCTGACCCCATAGGATTACTAGGAACAGCCTTGTGACTTTCAGAACCATATTTTCTGACCACCTCTCTGGTTTTGAGAAAATGTCCTTTGAGGGGTAGAGAAACATATCCTTATGGCAGATAATGTCTTCCCATCTTACTCACTCCTTGATAGGGTTATTTCACCTTAGGGCCAAATAACGTGGATCCATCAAAGGGAGCATTGATGAATGATGACTTGAAAGGCTCAGCAAAACCACAAAGGCACATGCAGGAGGGCCATCTCACAGCAATTCCTGAACTCACAGCTCTCTCAGAGGCATGAGAAATCAGCCTCATAGAGGCAATCGCGAAGGACTGTAAGGTGGTCAGTTGTCCTCCTCAGACACTGACCCTGAGAGGACATTGGAAAACTCCTTGATCAAGTCCTTTTGAAATCTCATGTTTGTCAAATAGTTCACGACCTGATAGCAAACGTTGTTGATGCATAAACATGCTTCCCAAACCTGTCCAACACCCTGGACTTTCTATTCAGGGTATGGACAGAAAAACTCTGTTCCGTAAGTTCTTTCTTGGTGGCCACTGCTTCCACCATAGCATCTACTGGGGGGAGCCTTGCTCCAATGGGCTCAATCCTTCGTAGCAACAAGGTACTTATCTTGCCTCATCAGGATAGGTTCTGTGACATTCCAAGCCATGGGAGATAGGATCCACCATCTTGTCCACAAGGTGATTTAATCAAGATGTAGTTGAACCAGCTCCAAAAGCCTCAAAACCACTGACTCCTACTGGAAGGGGGGGGGGTTAGAAGACAAACCACATTTCTGCCTCAAAAGTTCAAGTATTTCACCAAAGGAGATATCTTCAAGGGGTGATCTGGGGGACACTTCCTTTTCATCAAAGTCAGTGTCTTCCATCAAAGATTCCTGTAGGGAATCTAAGCACATCCTTTTACATGTATACTTCAGAGGAGGCTCCTCGGTGGGATGCTCAGGAGAGGACTCAAAAATGTGAGCACAGTTCTGGATTAGGACTGTCTCTAAGCTAGAATGGGACAGGATGAAGAGATTCAGGGACCAAAGCAGAGAGTTGTGGAGGAGGGGGGTTCCCAAGAGGGACAAGTATGTCTTGACCACTGAGGTGGAAAAATGCTCTCTCCACTACCTCAAAAGCAGAAGCCATGGGAGAAGCAAGGGCCATACTGGTAGGAGCCAAAGACAGCTGCCCAAGATGACTCAGAGCATCACAGCAATCCTGCCTCAAAACAGAGGTCAGAGCAGAGCTGTCCAATGATGAGGCCCCGAGAAGAAGGGAGGGAACTGAGAGCATCGGAGTCAAACACAGCCCCCTGGAACCGGTGCCAACACTACAGCTCCGAGATCCCTCTAGCTCTGACAGTGTTGGCACCAACTGGATCAGAGATGTAGCCAGACTTGACAAAGGCCAAATATTAAGATCTGACGCAGACACACTTGAAGCTCTCCGGTCCAATGGCTCTAAAACTGCAGGCTGAATCAAAGTAGGAGTCAACAGTTGGGTTTGGAATGGTGGCAGGCTCACAAGTCCGATGGGAGATGGAGACAGAAATACTCCTGACTGAATCTGGGTCTGGAGAAAATTTCTCATCATCTTGTCCACATCTGCTCCAGTTAGGCTCCTAGATGACCTGAGGGATGAAGAGGTTAAGGGTGGCCTGGAAGCCCTTTCAGGGGTCTCCTGTTAGAAAGAAGAATTGACCCTAAAAAGTATCAGCTCAAGAGTGAAACATGAGAAGCAATGGACTAGTGACTTGGATTTGGCCCTCATTGGATCCAAGGAAACAGATGGGTCTGAGGGTTTGGAAACTTTTACAGGCAGAGCTGAACTCAAACCGGAGGAAGAACAACAATGAGGGATTGCTTCCTAGACTCCTTGCTTTCGGCTGATGAAATCACATTAGTCCTCTCAGACTTTTTTTAGAAGGAGGAGCTACAGATAAAGATGAGGTCGAAGATAACAATCCTTTCAGCACTAACGTGTAACAGCACTTAACCAGATCCCAGTGATTAAAACCTTTGCAGATTTCACATTCCACCTCAAGGTGAGTCAATTGAAGACAAATGCACTCCTGGTGGGCATATGAATTTGGGATATTATACTCACAGGAGGTACATTTTTTGAAACCAGTATGCTTGTTGGTCATACTGGAAAAGTTGACTCAAAAAGAAAGAAAAATACCAGTAATGGTATACAAGGGGGGTGAAGAATACCGACACTGGTACAACAGTAACAGAGATGTACTCTCGACAGGTAGCATCAGATATAAAGTACAGTTGTGTACACTTAACATAAATGTAGATGTTCGAGTGTATTCACTGTTGCAGTCCTAACACATGGGTTATCCGACTCCCGGTAGCCCTCATTCGGCTCGAATCCCAGAGTCCTTGGTATATGATGTCAGCTGCCGTCGGCTGCAAAACTGATGTCAGAACGTCAGGTATAAAGGGAGGCAGCTGACGCCATTTCCTCAGTTTTTCTTGCCTTAACTGTCAGGAGCCCCCAATAGAAGGCTAACCCAGGAAGGAAACTCCCTGGAAACATGACATCCAAAAAATGAAATATGTAGTCTGTGCCTTAGGCAAAAAAGGGGGAAAGGAATGGAGGGTGGGAAACCAGGACTGCAACAGTGAATACACTCGAACATCTACATTTAAGGTAAGTGTACACAACTGTACTATGTTCTTCGTGTTTCACTGTTGCAGTCCTAACATATAGGTTGATTCCCAAAGCCCAGGAAAAAAAAACAAAGGGGGGGGGGAAGAATCACAGATTAAGGGTTGGTAAGGAGGCCTCGCAAAACTGCAGAGGCAAAACCAGCCCTAGATTTAGAAAACAAAGGTAGATTATAATGCTTTGTGAAAGTATGGACAGAAAACTAAGTAGCTGCTCCTAGAATGTCCGTAGTAGGCACACCTCTCAAAAAAGCTGCAGAGGTAGAGGCTGCTCTAATAGAATGGGTCCTAATACCCTGAGGGGGAACCTTCCCATGCTGCAGGTAACAAAACTGAATGCAATGAGCAATCCATTTGGAGATGGTTTGTTTCGAAATAGCTTTACCCTGAGTCCCAGGAGCAAAACTTACCAACAACTGCTCAGACTTCTGAAAGGGTTTAGTCCTGTTTAAGTAAAATCTCTGCTGTTTATGCACATCAAGAGAGTGCAGAATCCTTTCCCCTTTATTCTGGGGATTATTGAAAAAGGTAGGCAGGTGAATAGACTGGTTAAGGGTCAGAATGGAAACCACCTTAGGCATAAAGGTGGGATTGGTTCTCAGAGAAACCCGATCTGTATGAAAAATAATGAAAGGTTCTACTGCCATTAAGGCTTGCAGCTCCGAAACCCTTCTGGCAGAAGTAATAGCCAAAAGAAAGGCAGTCTTCCAGGAGAGAAACTTTCAATCTGCAGAGGCAGCTGGTTCAAAAGGAGGTATAGTAAGCTTTTCCAGGACAAAATTAAGATCCCAAGCAGGAGTAGGAGCTCTTCTGGGAGGTCTAAGATTACTAGCTCCCCTCAGGAACTGCTTCATCAAGGGGTGAGAAAAAAATGGGTTGCTCAAAAGAACAATGAGCAGAAATTGTTGAAGCATGAATCTTGATTGAAGAAAAGGAAAGTCCATCATTAAGCAAGCCTGCTAGATAATCAAGAATGAGGGAAAGAAAAGGATGAGAAGAGTCTGCTCCTTTAGCCTGCATCCAAGAGCAAAATCTCTTCCATTTATCTGCATAGGATTTCCTGGTGCTAGGCCTCCTGGCCTCATGAAGAACTTCAACCACCTGTTGGGAAAGATTTAAAGCATTAGCCAGGCAGTTAAATGCAGAGTTTGAAGATGAAGATGAAGAAACTTCCCCCCTTTCTGAACCAACAGATCTGGTACCGGGGAAGATGCCAAGGCTGAGCTTGGGAAAGGCTGCGAAGAAGGGGATACCAATGCTGCCTGGGCCGGTTTGCAGCTATAAGAATAGCCCTTGTTTTTTATCTCTCATCTTTAGCAGCATTCTGGGAAGAATAGGCAAAGGAGGGAAGGCATAAATTGAGAGAAGGATAAAGCGTCTACTCTCCAAGCTTTGTTGTGAAACTCCCTGGTGCAGAAGGTTGGAAGGAGAATGATTGGTATGAGAGGAGAAAAGATCCACTTGTGGAGTGCTCCAACGGTGAATGATGTGGTGGAAGATGATCTTGTTCAGTTGCCACTCGTGAGGATCCAGAACATGTCTGCTCAACTGATCTGCCAAGGAGTTTAGCCTCCATGGAAGATACTGGGCTATTAGATGTATGCCCATGGAAGCTGCTCAGGACCATAGTCTCATGCTGTGTCTGCACAAGGGGTAAGAGTGAGTACTCCCGTTTGTTGATGTACCACATGACTATGGTATTGTCTATCCTGATCAGAAGAGTCCCAGGGTAGAGTAGGTCCTTCAAATCCAGCAAGGCCTGCTGCATTGCCATCAATTCTTTTAAGTTTATGTGCTAATGAATCTGCTGAGTGCTCCAAGTCCCCTGTATGCCCCTGCCTTCCAGATGTGCTCCCCATGCATAATCTGAAGCGTCTGTGGTGAGAGTCTGGCTGGCAGGTGGTGGGTGGAAAGGCAGACCCTTGTTCTGAGAGCAGGCTGTCGCCCACCAGAGAAACTCCATTTGTAGACAGGGAATAAGAGGAAGAATCAGGTCTAAGTCCTGTGTGTGCTGACACCAAAGGTTCTTGAGGTACCATTGAAGTTTTCTCATATGCATCCTTGCATATGGGATCATCAGAATACATGAAGCCATGAACCCCAGTGCTTGCAGGAATTACCTTGCAGAGAGCTGGGTCATGCTTGCCAAGTTCTTGAAGCCGAAATATATTCTTGTTTCTCTTGAGGGAGGAATACCATCTGGGTGGCTGTAATCAGACTCGCTCCCAGGAAAACAATCTCCCTTGTAAAAATCAACTTTGACTTCTTTTCGTTGAGAGTGTAACCCAAAGAGATGAGAATGTTCTTCACGAAGTCCAAATCCTTTTTTAGTTGTTGTTGGGAGTTTGCTTGGATGAGACAGTCGTCCAGGTAAGGATAAATTTGAATGTTTCTCTGCCTGCAAAAAGCAATGACTGACACCAGGCAATTCGTGAAAACTCTGGGAGCAGTAGATAAGCCAAAAGGCAGTGCAGAGAATTGGAAGTGTTGCTCTCCAGCCATGAAACGAAGGAACTGCCTGCAACGTTCCCTTATTGGGATGTGCAGATAAGCCTCTTTGAGATCCAAAGTTACCAGCCATGAGTCCTTGTCCAGCATTGGCAGTAACTGTTGAAGAGTGAGCATCTTGAATTTGGGAATCACCAGAAAAGTGTTTAGAATAGACAGATCCAGGATAGGGTGCCAGATGCCCTCTTTTTTGGGTACCAGAAAAAGTCTTGAATAAAAACCTAGGCCTGCCTGAGCTGCAGGTACTGGTTCTATAGCACCCATAGTGAGTAGAGAAGAAATTTGATTTTCTACCTCTGCCCTGAGAGTGCTGGGTATGTCTGGGTACCCTTGTAGAACAGGGAAGGTGTGAAAATAATACTTGTAACCTTGGTTTACTAAACTGAGAACCCATTTGTCGTCTGTGATGGTAGACCATACCTCTGCAAACCTGGCTAACCTTCCTCCCAAAAGAAACCCTGGGCCTGCAGAGGTAGGCAGAAGAAGGCTGGAGTCATTGAGAATGCTTGCTTTGGAAAGCTGGCTTAGAACTTCCTGCTTTAGAAGAAGAAGAATGCCATTGTTTAGCTTTTTGAGGGGCAGAAGCCTGCCCTCTGGAAAATCTGAAACCCCGAGGCCTAGAGCGAGCTTGCTTGCCAGGATCAGGGAAAGACCACTTCTTGGAAGGATAATACCTACTAAACTGAGGAGGCTGAACCTGAAGGAAATCTTTAACAGCCTGCATAGATTTCACCTTATCCTCCAATTTCTTCAGTACTTCCGCAGCCTTGTTACCAAAAACGTTGTCTTTATGCAAAAGAACAGCAATTTAGATTTAACAGGTTCAGAAAGAGGCTGCTCCCTAAGCCAAGCATGCCTTCTAATAACGGAACCAGTGGCTGCTGCTCTGCAGGATGCCTCCAAGGTGTCAAAACTACAATGTAGTGAATGCTTATTAACTAGAGTGGCAGAATTTAGTAAATCTTGTAAGTCTTTGTTCTCCGACATGGAAGGAACATCCCCAAGTTTAGCCTTAATAGCCTCCAAAGTATGCTGCTGATACTTAAGCATGTGAAAAATACAGTTCACAGATCTAATGGCAAAAGTTGCGGAGGTATAGACTTTTTACACTACCTGTCCAAGGCCCTGGACTCCTTATCAGAAGGTACAGGGTTTTTAGCAATAGTAGTCTTAACACCCTTGGGGCCTTGAGAAATAATCTCGGGAAAAGCAGTAGGATTTTTGAAAATAAATTGATGAGAATCAGGAACCCTATAATACCTATCAGGTTTTCTGGGGGCAGGAGGAACAGAATTAGGAGTTAAAGAATTTTCCATGAAAACATCATCCACAACTTCCAAAACTGGAGGTATAGACAGAGGCTTATGCTGTGGCAAATCCAAAAAATTCCCTGATTATTTTCTTAGACTGAGGAAAATTCTGACTTTCCCATTTAAAGTGCTCCCTAAAAGTATTCAAAATATCCCCAAAGGAAACATCTTCTGGAGGGGAGGCAGAAGGGATAGAGTCTTCAGCATCAAAATCCTCAAAACCGGGAAAAAGTTGAGAAGTCTCCTCTTCACCAGCAGAAATACTGGAAACGTCAGAATCTGAGACAGACAAAACATCAAGAGACAATTCCCTAGCCATCTAGGAAGGGGGGTTTGAGAGCCCCTAATAATGGAAAGAAGATCAGTAGCCATCTTTTCCAACTGGGACTGAGGCAAAGGAGGGGAGGCCGATGTCTGCTTGTGACTAGTTTTGCGGCTGGAAGGTTTGCTATTAATCCGCAGGGACTTGGGAGGCCTAGTAACTGCAGAAGTCTGAATTAAGGTAGTCGGTCTGGCTCTGGTCTCATGTCGAAGAGAAGAGGTGTCAGAAGCCGGTGCTTGCATAGCGGCTCCGGACCCATCTGAGGCAGTGACAGGCGGAGAGTCTGAAGACGAAATAGCAGCCTGCTGCATGGAGGACTCCGTAAAGGACTTGGCAGAGGCCTGTGGCTGAAAATCTGTGGACTGCAGGGGCTGTGAAAACGCCTCACTGACTACCGCTGGGCTGATGACCAATTTCACCAGTGCATCGTCAACAGATTTAACCCTAGGCCTGTCGCGGTCCTTGTCCTTGCTTTTTCTAGGCACATCTGAAGTCGGAAGACCAGAAGACGCCATACCGACGAACTTAGGCCAGACTCCAAAATGCTTATACAAAGTCTTAGCTCTACGGCGTATGGAACGCGGGTTGAAGGAAGCACAGAGTTCGCAATTAGGGACGTCATGCTCAAGGCCCAAACAAGTTATACAATTGGAATGAAAATCACGGTGCAGAATCTGTTTTCCACGGGCAAGACAGTTATTAACTTTATCTGACATTCGTTAAAGCAAGAAAAGAGGGTCCCCAACGGGGTACTTATCTGATGGCGTCTTCAACTTGGTAGTCAGAAATCAAAAAGAAGGTAAAACAGCTGACCGGCACTAGTGCGAATTGCATCTGCTTCGGGCTCTGTGGCAAAAAAAACTGAGGAAATGGCATCAGCTGCATCCCTTTATACCTGACGTTCTGACATCAGTTTTACAGCCGACGGCAGCCGGCATCATATACCGAGGACTCCAGTATTCGGGCTGACTGAGGGCTACTGGGAGCCGGATAACCCACATGTTAGGATTGCAACAGTGAAACACGAAGAACATCAGAGAAAAAGTACAGTTGTGTACACTTACCATAAATGTCGATGTTCGAATGTATTCACTGTTGCAGTTATCACATTTGGGTCATCTGCCTGCAGGTAGCCCACAGCCGGCCTGAATAGCAGAGTCTTGGATTCCTGAGTCGGACGCTGTCTCTGCTTCCATGACATCGATCGTCAGGGGTATAAAACATGCAGCCGATGCCATTACATCAGTTTTTCTTGCCCCAGATGTCAGGTGCCCCCACAATGGGAAGAAATTATATGTTATGGAACACCTCCATCAAAAAGCAAATACACCAGAAAGCTTAAATACACCAAACAAAAGGTAGGGCCAAGAGAAGTCAGGGGGCTGGAGAGAGGGTAACCAGGACTGCAACAGTGAATACACTTGAACATCTACATTTATGGTAAGTGTACACAACTGTGCTATGTTCTTCGTGTTTTACTGTTGCAATCATCACATTTGGGTTGATTCCCAAAGCTAAGGAAGGGAGGAGGAAGTTAGAGAACATTAGGGCCAGCTATTAAGCCCTGCAAGACTGCAGTGGCAAAACCAGCTCTGGATTTAGAAAAAATAGGCATGTGGTAATGCTTGTTGAAGGTATGTACAGAGCTCCAGGTAGCAGCTTCTAGGATGTCTCTGGTAGGGACTCCTTTGAGAAAGGCTGTAGAGGTAGATGCAGCCCTGGTGGAATGTGATCTTATCCCCTGTGGGGTAGGTTTTCCATGGTGCTTATAGCAAAAATGAATGCAATGGGCTATCCATTTAGAAATGGTTTGCTTTGAAATGGCCTTCCCCTCTGCCCCTGCAGCAAAGCCAACTAGCAGCTGTTCAGATTTTCTGACAGGCTTGGTCCTGTCCAAATACAATTTAAGTTGTCTGTGCACATCCAAAGAGTGCAGTATTCGTTCTCCTTTGTTTTGTGGATTCGGGAAAAAGGTAGGCAAATGAATGGTGATTTAGGGCCACACTAGACACCGCCTTGGGCATAAAGGAAGGATTGGTCCTGAAGGAAACCCTGTCTGCATGGAAGATAATGAAGGACTCCACTGCCATGAGGGCCTGTAATTCAGACACTCTTCTTGCTGAAGTGACTACTGGAAGGAAGGCTGTTTTCCAAGAAAGGAATTTCAACTCTGCAGTTGCAGCTGGCTCAAAAGGAGGGAGAGTGAGCTTTTCCAATACAAAGTTAAGGTCCCAGGCTGGAGTAGGGGCTCCCTGGGGGGGGGGGTTAAATTTTAGGCCCCTCTGAGGAATTGCTTTAGCACGGGGTGAGAGAAGAGCGGTGGTTCAGTATTATAATGTGCTGAAATGGCAAAGGCATGAATTTTAATTGACGAGAAGGATAGGCCTTTGTGGAGCATTTCTATTAAGTAATGAAGTATATGAGGTAAGCTGGGCAACATTGTGACCATCCCCCTGAGTATGGCTCCAGGAACAGTATCTTTTCCACTTTTCAGCATAAGATTTTCTAGTACTAGGCCTCCTTGCCTCCAGAATGACATCTAGCACTAGCTTACTGAGGGATGCTATTAGAGAGCTCAAGGAATTAGCCAGGCTGCAAGGTTCAGGGTTTGAAGCTGAAGGTGCAAAATCTGGCCCGCCTGCTGGGACAGCAGGGAAGGGGTCTGAGGCAGGTGCCATGGTTCCAGCAGTGTCATACTGCGCAAGAGGGGGTACCAGTGCTGACGTGGCCAGTCTGGTGCAATCAGCATTGTCCTTGGCTTGTCCTGTTTGATCTTTAGCAGAACCTTCGAGAGGAGAGGCAGAGGGGGAAAGGCATAAACCGAGAGGCTTTCCCAGGTAAAGGACAGGGCTTCCATTTTTCCAAGCTTGACTGTGGGGTGTCCTTGTGCAGAATTTATCCAATTGGTAGTTCTAAGGGGAGGCAAACAGGTCCATCTCTGGAGGTCCCCATTTGCTCCTCAAGAGATTGAATATTTTTGGTTCCAGTTTCCATTCGTGTGGGTCCATGAGATTTCTGCTTAGGTAGTCTGCCAGAAAATGTAGCTTGCCTGGCAGGAATTGAGCTTGTAAGTGCACTTGGTAGCTCAACGCTGTGTTCCACACAGCCATGGCTAGTCTGCAGAGAGGGTACGAGTGGGTCCCCCCCTGCTTTTTTATGTACCACATAACTGTGGTGTTGTCTGTCTTTACCAATAATTGTTCTGGAAGAATGTGATCTTTGAAGGCTGCCAGGGAATTCTGAACAGCTAACATTTCTTTTTGGTTGATATGCAGATGCACCCGTCTCGGGCTGCATTTACCCTGAATGCACTGCCCTGCCAAGTGAGCCCCCCATGCATAGTCTGATGCGTCTGTTGTTAGGGTTTGGGCGGCAGGGGGTAGAGTGAAAGGGAGCCCCTTGTTGTGGTAGCAGGCCTCTGCCCACCAAAGGAACTCTGCCTTTATACAAGGAATGATAGGAATCCTTGATTCCAGGTCCTGACAATGTTGACACCATAGGCTTTTTAGATACCATTGTTGTTTCCTCATATGCAGTCTTGCATATGGAATTAGTAGAATGCAATAGGCCATGAACCCAGGGCTTGCAGATAGCTGGGTCTTCGTGGCCAGTAATTTGAAGTACGTTGTCAAATAAACTTGTTTCTCTGGAGTGAGGAAAGCCATCTGGGAAGTTGTGTTCAAGCTTGCTCCCAGGAATACAATCTGTTGGCAGGGTACTAGATGAGATTTCTTTTCGTTTATGGTGTACCCCAGCGAGGTTAGAAGTTTCTTTACGAATGCCAGATGTTTCAATAGCAAGTCCTGGCTTTCTGCCTGAATCAGACAATCGTCCAAGTATGGGTATATTTGAATATTTCTCTGCCTGCGAAATGCAATGGCTGGAGCTAGACACTTTGTGAATATCCTGGGTGCGGTAGATAAGCCAAAGAGAAGTGCAGAGAAAGTACAGTTTTGTACCTACCATAAATGTAGATGTTCGAGTGTACACCCTGCTGCAGTCATCACACTTGGGTTATCCTGTCGTCAGGTGGTCCTGCAGTCGGCCGGAATTCCAAAGTCTTGGTCCGGCGTCGGTTGCTGTCGCTTCTTCCCTGACGTCAGTGCGCCAGGGATATATATAATGCATCCGACGCCATTTTCTTCAGTTTTTCTTGCCCCAGATGTCAGGTGCCCCCAAAAAGGTGGTCAGTAATTAGTACCAAATTAAGTAATTTTTGCACAAACACAAAATCCCTCCAGCTATAAGCAAATACATCAGGAAGGTATTGTAGAGGTTTAGCCAGTTAGATCAGAGGGGATGGAGGGAGGGTAACCTGGACTGCAGCAGGGTGTACACTCGAACATCTACATTTATGGTAGGTACAAAACTGTACTATGTTCGTGTGACCCTGCTGCAGTCATCACACTTGGGTAGAATCCCAAAGCTAAGGATGGGTGGAGGAGTTATAGAGGATTAGAGGAGGCTAGAAGGCCCTGCAGAACTGCAGTGGCGAAGCCAGCTCTAGTCTTAGAGTAAAGTGGTAAGTGATAGTGTTTGGTAAAGGTGTGTACTGAACTCCAAGTTTCAGCTTTCAAAATCTCCTTGGTTGAAACCCCCCTGAGGAAGGCTGTAGACGTAGCTGTTGCCCTGGTAGAGTGGGGCCTAATGGTAGCAGGAACTGGTTTTCCATGATGGGTATAGCAAAAACGAATGCAATGTCCTATCCATTTGGAAATGGTTTGTTTTGATATAGCCTTCTCTTGTGAAGCTGTAGCATAGGATACAAAGAGCTGGTCAGATTTTCTGAAAGCCTTAGTTTTATCCGAGTAGTAACGAAGCTGCCTGTGAATGTCCAAGGAATGCAGGAGTCGTTCTCCTTTGTTCTGTGGATTTGGGAAGAAGGTGGGTAAGTGGATGGTTTGATTTAAAGCCACACTGGAAACCACCTTAGGCATGAAGGAAGGATTAGTTCATAGAGAAACTCTGTCTTGATGGAAAATGAGGAAAGGTTCCACTGCCATTAGTGCCTGCAGCTCTGAGACTCTTCTAGCTGAAGGTTTTGCTAGCAGCAGGGCAGTCTTCCATGATAGAAACTGTAGATCTGCAGAAAAAGCTGGTTCAAAGGGAGGTAGCGTAAGTTTTTCCAGAACAAAATTGAGGTCCCATGTTGGTGTAGGTGCTCTCCTGGGGGGCCTAATGTTTTTTGCCCCTCTGAGGAACTGCCTTAAAAGTGGATGTGAAAATAAGGGTGGATCCGTGTTGTAGTGGGCTGAAATAGCTGATGCATGGATTTTAATGGAAGAAAAGGAAAGTACTTTGTGCAACATCTCAGTTAAATACTGTAGAATCTGAGGCATGTGAGGCTGAAGTGTGTTTTGGCCCTTAGCTTGGTTCCAGGCACAAAACCTTTTCCATTTGTCCGAATAGGCCTTCCTGGTGCTGGGCCTCCTAGCTTCCAGACTAACATCCATAACTGCTTGGGAAAGAGGAGCTGGCTGGATGCTTAGGTGATTTGCCATGCAGCCAGATTTAAGGTTTTGCGCTGGTTGTGAAGAATCTGATTGTTTTGCTGTGTGAGCAAATGGGCAATTTGTGGTAAAATCCAAGGAGGGCCCTGGGCAATATTCCTCAATAGTGGGTATCAGTGCTGGCGTGGCCAGTCTGGGCTATGAGTATTAGTCGTGGTCTCTCCTTTCTGACTTTCAGAAGCACCATTGTGAGGAGAAGCAATGGAGGGAAGGCATATACTGTCAGGTTTTTCCAACTGAATGAGAGTGCGTCCACTTTCCATGCTTGATGGTGAAGTGTCCTTGTACAAAATTTTGTTAGTTGATAGTTTTGAGGACTGGCAAACAGGTCTATGTCTGGAAGGCCCCATTTTTGAGTTATCATTGCAAATACTTGTGGATCCAGTTTCCACTCGTGGGGATCCATGATGTTTCTGCTGAGGTCATCTGCCAATGTGTTCTTTTTTCCTGGCAGGAATTGAGCTTGTAACTGAACTTGGTAAGCCAGAGCTGTGTTCCACAAGGTCATTGCTTACCTGCATAAAGGGTAGGAGTGTGTACCCCCTTGCTTGTTTATGTACCACATTACTGTGGTGTTGTCCATCCTTATTGTAAGTTGTCCTGGATGTAATAGATTCTTGAAGGCTGTCAGAGCATTCTGTACAGCTAGCATCTCTTTTTGACTGATGTGCAGATTCCTTTGATCTGCAGTCCATACGCCTTGAACGCACTGTCCTGCCATGTGTGCCCCCCAGGCGTACTCCGATGCATCTGTTGTCATAGTTTGCCTGGCTGGGGGCAAGGTGAAAGGCTGACCCTTGTTGAGGTGACATGCCTGTGACCACCATAGAAACTCCTGTTGTAGGCAGGGAATGAGAGATATCATTGTGTCCATGCTGTGGCTGTGTTGAGACCATACGCTTTTTAGGTACCACTGTAGTTTCCTCATATGCAGCTTTGCAAATGGTATTAGTAGTATGCAAGATGCCATGAAGCCCAAGGCCTGCAGAATTTTTCTTGCAGGTAGTTGGGTCTTTGTTGCCATTGTTTTGAAATATTGAGTCAGTTGTAGTTGTTTGTCTGGCGTCAGATAAGCCTTCTGGGTCGTTGTATTCAAGCTGGCACCCAGGAATATCATATTTTGTGAGGGTACTAGTTTTGATTTCTTTTCGTTTACTGTGTACCCCAGGCAACTTAGAAGATGTTTTACAAAAGCCAGATGTTGTAAGAGGATGTCCTTGCTTTCTGCTTGGATGAGGCAGTCATCCAGGTATGGGTATATTTGAATTCCTTTTTGTCTGTAGTATGCAATTACTGGTGCCAGGCATTTCGTGAAGACCCTGGGTGCAGTAGATAAGCCAAAGGGCAGTGCAGAGAATTGGTAATGGGTTGAACCTGCAATGAAACGGAGGTATCTTCTGCAACTTTGTCTGATAGGGACATGCAGGTATGCCTCCTTGAGGTCGAACGTTACTAGCCATGCTTTCCTGCCCAACATGGGAAGAAGCTGCTGTAGTGTTAGCATCTTGAATTTGGGTACTTGTAAGAAGGTGTTTAGAATTGAAAGGTCCAGAATTGGTCTCCAGGCATTGTCCTTTCTGGGAACTAGAAAAGAGTCTTGAGTAAAATCCTTGGCCTTGCTCTCGAGTAGGTACCAGTTGAATGGCTCTCATGTCCATGAGAGCTGTAATTTGTTTTTGTGCCTCTGCCCATTGATTTTGTGGCAGGTTTGGCATTCCTCTTTTCATTGGCAAGGTGTGAAAATGGAATCTGTATCCTCGTGAAATTATGTCTAGGACCCATTTGTCCTTTGCGACAATGTGCCAGTTGTCTGAAAAAAGTGCGAGTTTTCCTCCCAAGGGGGCTGCCAAGAGAGTGTTGCTTGGCCAGATGAGGTGCAAGTCACTGAGTATGCCTTCTGGTAGTTTGGGACCTGTCTTCTCCTCCATTCTGTGTTGCAGTGCCCCATTGGTGAGGTTTGTACTGGGCTTGTGGTTGTCCTCTGCCTCTTGGACGCCTGTATTTACCCCTCTGTGGCCCGTCAGTAGCTGGAAAGGACCAATTTTTTGTTGGCCAATTTCTGCTGAAGCGAGGGGGCTGTACCTGTAGGAAATCTTTCTGACTGTCTGCATAGATTTTGCCTTATCCTCCATTTTCTTTAAGACTTCTTCTGCTTTAACTCCAAAAAGAACATCCTGCTGTAAGGGAGCATCTAGAATCTTTGCTTTAACATGATCAGGCAGAGTTTGTTCCTTTAACCAAGCATGCCTACGTATAACAGATCCAGTGACAGCTGCTCTGCAGGAAGCCTCCAAAGAATCAAACCCACATTGTAAAGTATGTTTGCCCACCTATTCAGTTGCATGCAACAGATCCTGCATTTCTTTCAATTCAGACTGTTGAGGGAGTGTGCTCATTTTTTGTTTTAACTGAGACTTTAGAAATTGCTGATATTTTAGCATGTGAAATTGGCAATTTAGTGCCCTCATAGCTAGAGTGGCTGAGGTGTAAACCTTTTTCCCCCACCTGTCTAGTGCTCTGGAGTCCCTTTCAGAGGGTACAGGATTTTTTGCCATAGAAGCCTTAGCCCCTTTGGGACCCTGGGTAATAGTCTCTGGATCAGCAACAGGGCTTTTATAAAGAAATTTGTGGGAATCAGGCACTCTATAGTATCTGTCAGGTTTGGCCGGAGCAGGAGGCAGAGAATCTGGGTTCAAACTATTTTCTAAGTAAACATCATCCACAATGTCTAAAACTGGGGGGATGGCAAGTGGTCTGTGCTGGGGGATTAAAAGAAACTCTCTGAGCCTTTTCTTTGAGTCAGAGTAGTCCTGACCTTCCCAGTGAAAATGTTCCCTCATAGTGTGTAAAGTTTCCCCAAAGGAGTAGTCTTCAGGAGGAGAAGCTGAGGGAATAGAATCCTCAGCATCAGAATCTTCATAAGGGGAGAAGGAGTAATCTTGGTCCACAGAGGAGCCTGAGGAAATAGACACTTGTTCAGAGGAGGCATAATCTTCCTCTTGTCTAGGCCTTTTGTCGGGTGGGGGTTGGGAACCCCTGATTAAAGAGATCAAATCTTCAGCCATTTTGAGCATCAGTTTCTTAGGCATGGGGCCTTGAATTGGAGACTGAAGTGCAGTCTTTTTAGGTTTAATAGGAGTCTTAGTCTTAGGATACGTTTTTATGGTGAGCGTCGTCAGTCTGAAGACGCCTTCAGAAACCGAAGGTGTTTATGCAGCACCGGCATCTTTTTCAGCAGTGTCATAGGTAGGGACTAAACAAAATAGCTGCGTCGGCCTAGTACTCTCCACCGAAAGCTCCGAAGCGGTCTCGGGTTCCAGATCTGCGGTAGTCAGGGGCTGCGTCGGAGCCTCACTGAAGACCGGTGAACTGGAGACCGGACCAGCCGAGGCCTCAGTCTCTGGCTTGGGTCTAGGCTGCCTGTCCTTATCCTTGCGTTTTTTGTGCATGCCGGTAGTCAGTTGCTCCGACAGCATAATGTAGTTAAATTTTCTACTGAAGTAGTGTTGTGCGAAATCAAAGCGTCTCTTTATAGTACGCTTATTAAACCTAGCACAAAAACGACAACCAGTGACGTCGTAGTCTGGGCCTAGGCAAGGTATGCAGTAAGAATAAAAATCCTTATGAGGTATTTGCTTCCCACAAGAAATACAATTGTTAACTTTTTCTGACATCGGTCTGAGGCAAGAAAAGTTTCAACGGGTACTTAGCTTTATTGAAGACTTTGGATCTGAAATTCGACTTCGAAAATCTCAGGAGTCGGCCGACCGGCACTTGCGAACTGCTTCTGCTTCAGGTACTGCGCGGCTTGAAAGACTGGAGAAAATGGCGTCGGATGCATTATATATACCCCTGGCACTGACGTCAGGGAAGAAGCGACAGCAACCAAAGCCGGACCAAGACTTTGGAATTCCGGCCGACTGCGGGACCGCCTGACGACAGGATAACCCTAGTGTGATGACTGCAGCAGGGTAACATGATGAACATCTGATAGTGCACGGAGCCTACCCTGAAGCGTAGGTATTTCCTGCAAGATTCCCTTACTGGAATGCGCAGGTAAGCTTCCTTTAAGTCTAAGGTTGCCAACCAGGAATCTTTGCCTAGCATAGGAAGCAGCTGTTGAAGTGTTAGCATTTTGAATTTTGGGATTACCAAAAAATTGTTTAGAATAGAGAAGTCCAGGATAGGATGCCAGGAGCTGTCTTTTCTGGGTACCAGGAAAAGTATTGAATAAAAACCTTGTCCCCTTTCTTCTGCTGGGACAGGTTGAATAGCCCTGATACTTAAAAGAGAGAGAACCTGCTATAGAGCCTCTGCCCACTGATTTGGGGGTAGGTCTGGCCAACCGTTTGGGGTTGGTAGGGTGTGGAAGTGGAATCGGTATCCTTGGGAAACTATATTCAAAACCCATTTGTCCTGGGTAATGAGTTCCCAGTTTTTTGCATGCAGGGCGATCTTTCCTCCTAAGGGAGCAGGCAGTTGAGCAGGGCTTGGAAGGGTTAAGGTTAAGTCATTATGCCATTTTTCCATAGGGGGTGCCTTACTACTCTCTGCTTTGAATGTGGGAGCCCCCACTGCTTAGGCCTGTGCGTAACCTGTGACTGTAACCTAGGTGATCTGCTGTTCCTGGGTTTGGACTGAGAAGGCCTGGAAGAGGCTAGAAAGGACCAATTCTTTGAAGGCCAATGCCTACTAAATCTGGGAGGCTGTACTTGGAGGAAATCTTTAACAGTCTGCATAGATTTAGCTTTTTCCTCCATCTTTTTTAGGACTTCTTCTGGTTTGTTGCCAAACAGGTGGTCTTGGTATAAGGGAGCATCCAGTAATTTAGCTTTAACATGATCTGGCAAGTTTTGTTCCTTAAGCCAAGCATACCTTCTAAGTACAGACCCAGTGACAGCAGCCCTGTAACATGCTTCTAATGAGTCAAAACCACATTGCAAAGTATGTTTACCAACTTGTTCTGCAGAATGCATTAACCCCTGTAATTCTTTGTGTTCAGCACAGTCAGGAATCAACATCATTTTCTGTTTAAGTAGTCCCATAATATGCTGCTGGTACTTTAACATATGAAACTGGCAATTTAAAGCCCTAATGGCCAAAGTAGCAGAAGTATATACCTTCTTACCCCATCTGCCCAAGGCTTTAGAATCTCTATCAGAAGGGGTAGGGTTTTGGCAGCAGTAGCATTAATGTACTTTGGTCCTTGGGAAATGGTCTCTGGATCTGCAGTAGGATTCTTGAAGAGGAACTTGTGAGAGTCAGGTACTCAGTAATACCTGTCAGGTTTTCTGGAAGCTGGAGGTAAAGTGTCTGGGGAAAGGCTAGATTCCAAGAAAGCATCATCTACAATGTCCAGAAAAGGAGGGATAGCTAAAGACCTGTGTTGAGGGAAGAGTAAGAATTCCCTAAGCCTCTTATTGGAGTCAGAGTACTCTTGGCTTTCCCAGCGGAAATGCTCCCTAAGAGTGTACAAGGTTTCACCAAAAGAAAAATATTCTGGAGGGGAAGAGAGGGAATGGAATCCTCTGCATCAGAATCCCCACAGGTAGATAAGGGCAAATCCTGGTAATCAGAAGAAACAGAAATATCAGATTCATGATCAGAAGACTCAGAAGGAAAATCAGTTCTAGGTCTCTTAGCGGGGAAGGCTGGCTTTCCCTAATTAAGATAATAAGGTCTTCAGCCATTCTAAGCATTTGTTTTTAAGGCATATGGGCCTGAGCATGCGGTTTGGATGTCGGTTTTCTAGGTGTGGTTTGAGTTTTAGGTCTAGATGAAGAAGATAGCATTGGTTTAAAATGCAAGTCTGTAAAAGCCCGAATACACCCTCAGAAGCCGGTGCCTGCACAGCGACTCCAGATCCATCCAAAGTAGAGACATCCGCAGGTTCCACAGTCAAAGAAGCATTTTGTGGCATACCGGACTCCAAATGGGTCTCAGTAGAGGCCTGCAAATCTGAAGTAGCGGATATCAGGGGCTGCAAAAGCACCTTACTGAGTACTGGCGGACTGGCGACTAGCTTAACGAAAGCATTGTCAGCAGTTTTGGACCTATGCGGTCTGTCTCTGTCTTTATTCTTATGTTTTTTCGAATATCGGTAGTTGGATGGCTTACGAAGCCACTTCTGGATAGTTATACCGAGTACCAAAATAATTTGCTGCAAATATAGCCCGATGACGAATAGTTCGGGGGTTGAACAAGGCACAAAACCGACAGCAAGGGAAGTCGTGGTCTGGCACTAAGCAAGGAATGCAGTACGAATGAAAATCTTTATGAGGTATTTACTTTCCACAGGTAAGACAATTAACTTTACTGACATCGGTTAAGAGCAAGAAAAAGGATCCCCAACAGGGTTCTTAGCTTTTTTGAAAACTTCAGTTCTGAAACTTGAAAATGAAAATTTCAGGAGTCGGCTGACCAGCACTTGCGAACTGCTTCTGCTTCCGGCACCGAGTGGCAAAAAAGACTGATGTAATGGCGTCAACTGCATGTTTTATACCCCTGACGACCTGACGTCATGGAAGAAGAGACAGCATCCGATGCAGGAATCCAAGACTCTGGTATTCAGGCCGGCTGAGGGCTACCTACAGGCATATAAACCCAAATGTGATGACTGCAACAGTGAAACATGAAGAACATCAAGCAAGGCATGACACATGTTAGTGAAAGGATAGAAAGGAAAAATAAACTACATATCACTAAAAGAATACAGGGCATAAACAAAATGTTCTATGCAGACTGCCTCAAGGCAGATCTGCTGTTCCTGGGTTTGGACTGAGAAGGCCTGGAAGAGGCTAGAAAGGACCAATTCTTTGAAGGCCAATGCCTACTAAATCTGGGAGGCTGTACTTGGAGGAAATCTTTAACAGTCTGCATAGATTTAGCTTTTTCCTCCATCTTTTTTAGGACTTCTTCTGGTTTGTTGCCAAACAGGTGGTCTTGGTATAAGGGAGCATCCAGTAATTTAGCTTTAACATGATCTGGCAAGTTTTGTTCCTTAAGCCAAGCATACCTTCTAAGTACAGACCCAGTGACAGCAGCCCTGTAACATGCTTCTAATGAGTCAAAACCACATTGCAAAGTATGTTTACCAACTTGTTCTGCAGAATGCATTAACCCCTGTAATTCTTTGTGTTCAGCACAGTCAGGAATCAACATCATTTTCTGTTTAAGTAGTCCCATAATATGCTGCTGGTACTTTAACATATGAAACTGGCAATTTAAAGCCCTAATGGCCAAAGTAGCAGAAGTATATACCTTCTTACCCCATCTGCCCAAGGCTTTAGAATCTCTATCAGAAGGGGTAGGGTTTTTGGCAGCAGTAGCATTAATGTACTTTGGTCCTTGGGAAATGGTCTCTGGATCTGCAGTAGGATTCTTGAAGAGGAACTTGTGAGAGTCAGGTACTCAGTAATACCTGTCAGGTTTTCTGGAAGCTGGAGGTAAAGTGTCTGGGGAAAGGCTAGATTCCAAGAAAGCATCATCTACAATGTCCAGAAAAGGAGGGATAGCTAAAGACCTGTGTTGAGGGAGGAGTAAGAATTCCCTAAGCCTCTTATTGGAGTCAGAGTACTCTTGGCTTTCCCAGCGGAAATGCTCCCTAAGAGTGTACAAGGTTTCACCAAAAGAAAAATATTCTGGAGGGGAAGAGAGGGAATGGAATCCTCTGCATCAGAATCCCCACAGGTAGATAAGGGCAAATCCTGGTAATCAGAAGAAACAGAAATATCAGATTCATGATCAGAAGACTCAGAAGGAAAATCAGTTCTAGGTCTCTTAGCGGGGGAAGGCTGGCTTTCCCTAATTAAGATAATAAGGTCTTCAGCCATTCTAAGCATTTGTTTTTAAGGCATATGGGCCTGAGCATGCGGTTTGGATGTCGGTTTTCTAGGTGTGGTTTGAGTTTTAGGTCTAGATGAAGAAGATAGCATTGGTTTAAAATGCAAGTCTGTAAAAGCCCGAATACACCCTCAGAAGCCGGTGCCTGCACAGCGACTCCAGATCCATCCAAAGTAGAGACATCCGCAGGTTCCACAGTCAAAGAAGCATTTTGTGGCATACCGGACTCCAAATGGGTCTCAGTAGAGGCCTGCAAATCTGAAGTAGCGGATATCAGGGGCTGCAAAAGCACCTTACTGAGTACTGGCGGACTGGCGACTAGCTTAACGAAAGCATTGTCAGCAGTTTTGGACCTATGCGGTCTGTCTCTGTCTTTATTCTTATGTTTTTTCGGAATATCGGTAGTTGGATGGCTTACCGAAGCCACTTCTGGATAGTTATACCGAGTACCAAAATAATTTGCTGCAAATATAGCCCGATGACGAATAGTTCGGGGGTTGAACAAGGCACAAAACCGACAGCAAGGGAAGTCGTGGTCTGGCACTAAGCAAGGAATGCAGTACGAATGAAAATCTTTATGAGGTATTTACTTTCCACAGGTAAGACAATTAACTTTTACTGACATCGGTTAAGAGCAAGAAAAAGGATCCCCAACAGGGTTCTTAGCTTTTTTGAAAACTTCAGTTCTGAAACTTGAAAATGAAAATTTCAGGAGTCGGCTGACCAGCACTTGCGAACTGCTTCTGCTTCGGGCACCGAGTGGCAAAAAAGACTGATGTAATGGCGTCAACTGCATGTTTTATACCCCTGACGACCTGACGTCATGGAAGAAGAGACAGCATCCGATGCAGGAATCCAAGACTCTGGTATTCAGGCCGGCTGAGGGCTACCTACAGGCATATAAACCCAAATGTGATGACTGCAACAGTGAAACATGAAGAACATCAAGCAAGGCATGACACATGTTAGTGAAAGGATAGAAAGGAAAAATAAACTACATATCACTAAAAGAATACAGGGCATAAACAAAATGTTCTATGCAGACTGCCTCAAGGGCCTATTCCCTGTATCCCGTCTCCCACAAGCTTTTGAGGGGATATCTATGCCTGGCATACAGGGCATTGTCAGGACCCACTCTGATGCGCCTCCACCATATCCACAAAACAAACAGCACCAGAATTACCCATTCTAAAGACTTAAACCTTGCCTGTGATATAAACAGAACCTGCTGGAGAGACAGGTATGTATCTCGGAGACTACCCCATGTCTGGAACAGGCTCCCCTTCTATGTGAAACAGAGTTCCTCCCTAACACAATTCAAGTGTAGCTTGTACAACTGGATGTAGAACAGAAAGTTCATCCCTGGCTTGGCATCTATGTCTCTAATGGACAAAAGCAACCTGTAAATGGTTCATCTCCCAGGTCCGTTTGTAAATGTTTCATCTTCCAAGCCCCTGCTTACACTTATCAAGGGTACCAGAAATTGTCAGAGATTTGGGATGCATGGCTAGGCTTAAACAGGCCCTTGCAGTCATTTGCCTAGTAGACACCTATGAACTTTACTGGGGTAACATGTAAGGCTTCTATGAAGGATTAACAGTTCACTGGAAGTTAGTATTTGGTTGGAAAGGTTAACAACAAAGTGCTGCCCAGGAGTTACGGATACTTGTCTACAGTGCTGTTTGAAAATGTATCAAGCTGTGGGTTATGTAGCTGCTTCTTTTATGTAGAGCAGCTCTTAATAGTTTGGTGGCGTTCATGTTTACATCTTGCAAAAATAAAGGAAGGCAGTTCATAATAAAACACTTAGGAAATTCTACTGAGATACTCTGATACGAAGCACACTCAATTGGGTCATTGGGTTCCCTAGAACTTAACTGCACCTTCACTACGATTAAACTGACAGCATTTAGAATGTAGGCCTCACCCTACATGCCATAAAAGAAAGGTTGCCTTGGTTGGTGAAATAAATTTTTACTTCTTTTCCAAGAGGACTTAGAATACATATACTCTGGAAATGTATTTCAAATGCTTTGTGAGCAGAGGTCAGACAGCCCACAGGCAAAAAACAGATTTAGTGCCGGACTGCAACTATAAAAGCCATAAGAACTGCTACATTTTGTGTGACATAGGTTCGAATGGAAATGAAAAGAAATAATTGTTTAAAAGATCAGCCTTCCAACATTAGTCTGTGTGCATATAAGAAAGAAGTTGGGAATATACATGGAAAACAACAGCTACATATAATGTGTGAGAACAGATTTTTATCAGAATGGCTCCATATTACCTTAGAATGACATGGCCTTATAAGTATAGACAAAAAAGAAAGAGTATCAAATTATAATAAGAAATGTAGAGTGCAAACAGAAATACTCAAGAAATGAGCTTGTGAATATTGCACATTTGGCAGAATATCAGAGACAAAGGAAAAGGTAAGTAATAATATTGATTGCTGATGGGATCCAATAGTGATAGAGGAGGAAAATAAGAAAAAGATTTGTGGTAGCAAGGGGATAGTGGAAAGGCAGAAGGATTACGCTGGCATATATTTATATTCCACCAAAAGCTGCTATTATGGAGCTTAAGAAAATTTGGGGAGAAATAATCAGCTTTCAGCAGGGAATATTGCTTACAGATGGGAATCAGAATTTGATTTACAACACTGAAGAGATATCAGGGAGACCTAGAATGGAAAACATAACAAAACATGGCAGATTCATCAAGAAATTTGTAAAAATATTTGGTACGGAAGATATGAATTCAGTATTACGAACTTGGGCTGAATTTACATATTCCCCAAGGTACAACAACTGAGCTGGACTACATAGAAATGATATTTCATAGGAACGTGTACATGTAACTGCAAGCTTCGACACACATCCAATAACTATTTCAGATCATGCACTGATAAAAACAATATAAAAATGCAGTGTAATGAAGAAAAAATGAGACACTGATACTTTCCCACCTTCCTCTTAAAAAGAGAGGAATTGAAATAATGAATACAGGAAATTATTCAAGAGTTATTAGGGAAGACAGAATTTTTTTTCAGACATGACAGCTACTGAGAGAAAGAAAATGAAAATGGAGTTTAAAAATAGGGTAGAAATAAAAGAGAAAGAGATCTGGTTAACAAGTAATAGGAAATGTTTAGAGAGACTGATCAGGAAACTTTTCCTTAATAGTATTTTAAAAGGAGGAGAAGCACCAACATCTTAGAAGAAAGACGTGGTGGCTGTTTTATCTAAAGAGGATAAACACCTGTCAGACCCAGCTTCATATAGACCTATTTCAATTTTAAGCCATAATTATAAAGTGTTTATGTCTCTACTTGTTAAAAGAATGGCAAAGGGAAGAATGTGTAAAGATTTGGAAGATTTTGTTTAACAGTAATTTAAAAAGAGGGGAGGCACCAGCATATTGCAAGAAAGCTGTGGTGGCAATCACGACTATCAAGTGTTTATGTGCATGCTAGTCAAAAGAATGCAAAGGTATTGCTAAAATTGAAATGATATGGATCAATGTGGTTTTGTGGAGGGGAGGCCAACATCTGACAGCATAAAAGAGCAATGATAATCCAGACGGAAACAGAATGTAAGAAAAAAGTACAGTTGTGTACACTTACCATAAATGTAGATGTTCGAGTGTATTCACTGTTGCAGTCATTACATTTGGGTAATCCGTTGGCAGGTTGCCCTCAGTCGGCCCGAATAACAAAGTCTTGGGTCCTGTGTCAGTTGCTGGCCCCCATGACATCAGGTCATCAGGGGTATAAAACATGCAGCCGATGTCATTTTCATTAGTTTTTCTTGCCCCAGATGTCAGGTGCCCCCCAAATGGGGAGCAATATATATATATATATATATATATATATATATATATATATATATATATATATACATATATAAACACACACACACACACACACACACACACATATATATATATATATATATATATATATATATATATATATATATATATACACACACACATATATATATATGTACATATATATGTATGTATGTAATTTAGAACACAAAAAATATACCTCCAAATAAAAGCAAATACACCAAAAAGGCTTATGAGCATAGCAAAAGAAAGAAGAGGTATAATAAGAGAGAAATAGGGGGCTAGCGTGTGGGTAACCCGGACTGCAACAGTGAATACACTTGAACATCTACATTTATAGTAAGTGTACACAACTGTACTATGTTCTTCATGTTTCACTGTTGCAGTCATTACATTTGGGTAGAATCCCAAAGATATGGTTGGGAGGATGGAATTATACAGCATTAGGAGCAGCTATAAGTCACTGCAGGACAGCAGTGGCAAAGCCTGCTCTGAATTTAGAGAAGAGAGGTAAATGGTAATGTTTGGTGAACCTATGAACTGAACTTCAAGTAGCAGCTTCTAGAATGCCTCTGGTAGGAACCCCTCTGAAAAAGGCTGCAGAAGTAGAGGAAGCCCTGGTGGAATGGGATCTGATCCCCTTGGGGACAGGTTTACCATGGTGCAAATACCAGAAACTAATACAATGGCTTATCCATTTTGAAATAGTCTGCTTTGAAACAGCCTTTCCCTCTGCCCCTGCAGCAAATGCCACCAGCAATTGCTCAGATTTTCTTAGAGATTTTGTCCTGTTTAAGTAGAATCTTAGTTGTCTGTATACATCCAATGAATGCAGAATCCGCTCCCCCTTGTTCTGTAGATTTGGGAAAAAAAGTTGGCATATGAATGGTCTGATTAAGAGCCACACTAGATACCACCTTAGGCATAAAGGATGGATTGGTCCTGAGGGCCACCCTGTCCAGATAAAAGATAATGAAAGGCTCCACTGCCATGAGAGCCTGTAGTTCTGAAATCCTTCTAGCTGAAGTGACTGCTAAAAGGAAAGCTGTCTTCCAAGAGAGAATTTTTATGTCTGCAGTAGCAGCTGGTTCAAAAGTAGGTAGGGTGAGTTTTTCCAACACAAAATTGAGGTCCCATGCAGGAGTTGGTGCTCTCCTGGGAGGTCTCAAATATTTGGCCCCTCTGAAGTACTGCTTTAGCAGGGGATGAGAAAAGAGAGGAGGCTCTGTATTGCAATGAGCCGAAATGGCAGAGGCATGGATTTTTGTAGAAGAAAAAGATAGGGCCTTGTGAAGCATCTTAGTTAAATATTACAGAATCGGAGGAATATTGGGCATTGCTGTGTTTATTCCTTGTGCTTGGTTCCAGGCACAGAATCTTTTCCATTTATCAGCATACGATTTTCTAGTACTAGGCCTTCTAGCCTCCAAAATGACATCCATCACAGGTTTATTGAGAGATGTAACTGGTGAAATTAGTTGATTAGCCATGCTGCAAGATTCAGAGTTTGGAGCTGAGTGTGCAGAATTTGATAGTTCTGCTCAGAATGTAGATAAGGTGCCTGAGGCAGGTAACACGGAGGAAGGTGTGACATATTGCGTAGGAGCAGGTACCATTGTTGGCGAGGCCAGTCTGGAGCAATCAGAATCATTTTCGTTTTTCTTGTCTGACATTTAGTAAAACCTTGGAGAGCAGAGGCAGAGGGGGAAAGGCATAGACTGATAGGTTTTTCCAGCTGAAGGATAGAGCATCCACTTTCCAAGCTTTTTTGTGATGGATTCTTGTGCAGAATTTGTCCAACTGATAGTTTTGGGGAGAGGCAAAAAGATCTATGCCTGGGCTCCCCCATCTTCATGTCAACATGCTGAAGATTTGTGGATCGAGTTTCCATTCATGTGGGTCCATAAGATTTCTGCTTAGTTTGTGTGTCAGAGTATTTTGCTTTCCTGGCAGGAATTGAGCTTGTAGATGTATTTGGTAAGTCAAGGCTGTGTTCCACAAAGCCATGGCTAGTCTGCAAAGGGGGTAGGAATGGGTACCCCCCTGCTTGTTGTGATGTTGTCCATCTTTATCAGTAGTTGTCCTGGATGAAGAAAGTCCTTGAAGGCTGTCAGAGCATTCTGTACAGCTAGCATTTCTTTCTGGTTGATATGTAGGTGCATTTGATTTGGGCTCCATTCGCCCTGAATGCATCTCCCTGCCAGATGGGCCTCTCAAGCATAATCTGATGCGTCTGAAGTCAGGGTTTGGGTGGCAGGGGGTGGAATGAATGACAGTCCCTTGTTTTGGTGACAGTCCTCTGCCCCACCATAGGAACTCCTGCTGCAGGCAAGGAATGATAGGAATCATTGTTTCCAGGCTGTGACAATGTTGACTCCATAAACTTTTTAGGTAACATTGAAGTTTCCTCATATGCAGTCTTGCATATGGAATTAGTAGAATGCAGGAAGTCATGAACCCCAAGGCCTGCAGAATTTGTCTTGCAGATAGCTGGGTTTTTGTGGCCACATGTTTGAAGTAAGTCATCAATTGAATTTGTTTTTCTGGCATGAGGTAAGTCATCTGGGCAGTTGTATTCAAGCTTGCACCCAGGAATGTAATTATTTGAGAGGGTACCAGTTGTGATTTCTGTTAGTTTATGGTGTACCCTAGACAAGTTAGAAGCCTTTTTACAAACGCCACATGCTGTAGAAGAGAGTCCTTGTTTTCTGACTGAATTAGACAATCGTCCAGATAAGGATAAATTTGAATGTTTCTTTGTCTGCAAAATGCAATTACTGGAGCCAGACACTTTGTGAAGACCCTGGGCGCAGTTGATAAGCCAAAGGGCAGTGCAGAGAACTGGTAATGCAAAGAGCCTGCTTTTAAGCGGAGGTATCTTCTGCAAGATTCCCTGATTGGGATATGCAGGTAAGCCACTTTTAAGTCTAGAGTTACCAACCAGGCATCCTTGCCTAGCATAGGCAGTAACTGTTGTAGAGTCAGCATCTTGAATTTTGGAATGTCCAGGAATGTATTTAGAATGGATAAGTCCAGAATTGGACGCCATGATTTGTCTTTTCTGGGTACCAGGAAAAGTCTTGAATAAAAACCTTGTCCCTTTTCCTTTTCTGGTACTGGTTGAATAGCCCCATATTCATGAGGGACATAACTTGTTTCTGGGCCTCTGCCCACTGATTTGGAGGCAGATCTGGCCATCCGTTTGGGAGTGACAATGTGTGGAAATGAAATCTGTATCCCTGGGATACTATATTTAAAACCCACTTGTCCTGGTTAATTAGATGCCAGTTTTGTGCATGAATTGACAGTTTTCCCCCCAAAGGGGCTGCCAAAAGATAAGTGCTTGGTGATGGCAGAGGAAAGTCATTGAGACTGTTTACCGTAGGGAAGTGCCTTGCTACTTCCAGATTTGGAGGTGGAGGCACCCCATTGTTTTGTTCTGTAAGTTCCTTGTGACTGAAACCTGGAGCCTTTGGAGTGTCTGGGTTTGACCTGAGCAGCTCTGGTGGGTACTGGAAAGGACCAATTCTTAGTAGGCCATACTGAACCTGGGAGGTTGCACTTGTAGGAAATATTTTACAGTTTGCATAGATTTAGCTTTGTCTTCCAGCTTTTTCAAAACTTCTTCTGCCTTATTACCAAATAGACTGTCCTGTTGTAAAGGAGCATCCAACAATTTTGCTTTAACATGATCAGGCAGATTTTGCTCCTTGAGCCAAGCATGCCTTATCACAGATCCAGTTACAGCGACCCTGCAAGAGGCCTCCAAGGAATCAAAACCACATTGCAAAATATGCTTTCCAACTTGTTCAGCTGAATGCAATAAATCCTGTAACTCTTTATTTTCCACACAGTCAGATATCAACATCATTTTCTGTTTAAGTAAGCCCATGACATGCTGTTGATATTTAAGCATATGAAATTGACAGTTTAAAGCCCTGATTGCCAAGGTTGCAGAAGTATAAACCTTCTTACCCCATCTATCCAGCGCCCTGGAGTCTCTATCAGAAGGGGTAGGATTTTTAGCAGTAGAAGCCTTAACACCCTTGGGACCCTGAGAAATGGTTTCAGGGTCAGCAGTAGGGTTTTTAAAAAGGAATTTGTGGGAGTCAGGAACCCTGTAATATCTGTCTGGCTTACTAGGAGCTGGAGGCAGGAGCCATGCTGGATTCTGAGAAAACATCATCTACAATGTCTAGAACAGGAGGTATAGCCAAAGGTCTATGCTGAGGAAGAAGGAGGAAATCCCTAAGCCTCTTTTTTTTTCTGAGAAATCCTGACTCTCCCAGTGAAAATGTTCCCTTAAGGTATGCAAAGTTACTCCAAATGAAAAATCCTCAGGAGGAGAAGCAGAAGGGATGGATTCTTCTTAATCAGAGTCCTCATAAGGTGGAATAGATAATTCCTGATCAGAAGAGGAATCAGAAGAAATGGAAACCTGATCTGATGATCCATAGTTAGTGCCTTGCCTAGGCCTCTTAGCAGGAGGTAATTAAATCATCAGCCATTTTGATCATTTGTTTTTTAGGCATAGGGGCCTGTGCACGTGGCCTAAGCGTCATTTTTTTAGACATAGAAGTTGATTTTGGCCTAGGTTTTGAAGATGGGGTCGGTTTAATACACAAATCTTTAGGTCTGAAAACACCCTCAGAAGCCGGTGCCTGCTCAGCGGCTCCGGACCCATCTAAGGTAGAGACATCCGCGGGTTCAATACTTTAACTGTCTCGCGGCATACCGGACTCCGAATGGGTCTCAGTAGAGGCCTGCGAATCAAAAGTAGTGGGAATCAGGCGCTGGGAAAGTGCCTCACTGAGTACTGGCGACTGGCTTAGGAGAAGCTTCATCGTCGGTTTTGGACCTCGATGGTCTGTCTCTGTCTTTTTCTTTGCACTTTTTGTGTATTCCGGTAGTCGGATTGCTAACCGATGACATTTCTGGATAGTTAAATCTTGAGCCAAAATATTTAGATGGAAAAATATACCGACGCTTAATAGTGCATTGATTAAATTTAGCACAAAACCGATAGCAAGGCATGTTGTGGTCAGTGTCTAGTCAAGGAATACAGTACAAATGAAATCCTTATGGGGTATTTGCTTTCCACAAATAATACAATTATTAACTTTTACTGACATCGGTAAGGAGCAAGAAAAAGTTTCCCCAAAGGGGTACTTAGCTTTAGGTTGAAGACTTCGGTTCTGAAACTCGAAAACGAAAATTTCAGGAGTCGGCCGACCGGCACTTGTGAACTGCTTCTGCTTCGGGCACCGCGCGGCAAGAAAGACTGATGAAAATGGCGTTGGCTGCATGTTTTATACCCCTGATGACCTGACATCATGGAAGAAGGGCCAGCAACCAATGCAGGATCCAAGACTTTGTTATTCAAGCCGACTGAGGGCAACCTGCCAGCGGATTACCCAAATGTAATGACTGCAACAGTGAAACACGAAGAACATCCACTGTTGTTAGGGGGTTTTGATAGAAAGTATTTGACAGAGTATACTGGGATTTTGTGAACAGGGCAATAGAAGCATTTGCATTCTCTGATATAATAATAAGATCAATTAGGAGAACATATGAAGAATCACAGGCAAGAATTAAAGTGGAAGGGGTCCCCTCACATAAGTTATGATGAACAAAGGAATCAAAACAGGGATGACCTCTTTCCCTTTTACTTAATTTATATTTGAGACACTGGCAAAGAAAACATGGAACACAAAAATTAAAGGATATAATTGGTATTGCAATCAAGAAAATTTGGCTTCATTTGCAGATAATAATATTTTGCACTTGATAAATCCAGAAGAGGATATCTCAGTCTTGTGGAACATTTTGAAACAGTTTCAAGACTTGTCAGGATATAAAATTAATGTAGATAAAACAAAGGCTATATCTATAAATTATACACCCACACATGAACTGGTTCACCAATACTCATATTTATGGGGTCATGATAAGATGAAAGTATTTTGGACTACAGATTAAAAGGGCTTCTGTAGTGGCAGCTAAGGATATGTGGGAACAGGCTAAACAAAAGATAGTACAAAGACTGAGAAAATGGAAGCTCTTGTTTATGGATATGGGATGTAAGATAGAAGCAGTGAAAATGTTTTTAGTCCCTTTAGTTTTATATACAGGCCAGTCATATTGTTATCAACCACATAAGAAGTTGTGGACAATAATTCTGAAGGAATTTATCTGGGAGGGGAAGAGTTAAGTGGAATACACTGATCCTCCCAATACACAAGGAAGTTTAGGATTACCTGATTTGAAGGGATATTTCACAGCTATACAGTTAAAGCTCACACCATTATACACAACACAAGCAGAAAGTTATAATTCAAAGTGGAAAGGGATGACGATGAAGCAAGGGGCTCCCAGAAAACAACAAAGTCTAAAGACTTCTCATCTTCTCTTTGTAGATAATTTAAAACTGTATAGCTCATCAGATGAGGAAATTGAAGCACAGGTTCTTAGGTAGGTACTAGGCTATTGGCCCTAGGGCCTATATAAGCCTAGCCAAAAAGGTACCCTGGCTTTTGCCACCCAAGAAAATTATTTTACTGTGCAAGTAGTCAAGATGATATAAGAATGTCATTTAGTCTTGATAAATGTGCAAAAGCAACCTTTAAAGCAGGAAAGCTGCAGCACCAATAAAACATCAGTTTGGGACAAGAATGTGATATAAAAGAATTTGAGCAAGAGGGAGTGTATAAATATTTGGGAATTGATGAAGGATCAACAATAAAACATGAACAAATGCGAATAAAACTTAGTAAGGAATGTTTTAGAAGACTTAAATTAATCCTGAAAACAGCATTGACATCTAGGAACAAAGTTCAAGCTATAAATCAATTTACTCTTCCTGACCTAACTTACAGTTTTGGGGTGATTTACTGGCCCCAAAAGGTGTTGGATAGATTAGACAGGAAAACAAGAAGGATGCTTCATGCTCATCAAATGATTTATAAAAATCAGTGCACACCAAGATAATATATTCCCTGTTCTGAAGGAGGTATGGGCCTCTTTGAAATTGATTACATGTACAGATCTGCAATCATGGGGCTGCATACATATTTGCTCACCTCACAAGACCCAAACATAGTGAAGGTTTTGAAACATGAAGAGAATAAATCTAAGATGACTTCCCTGCTTAGTCTAGCAGAAGCATATCGGCATCAAGCGGGAATGAAAATCAAATCAGAAGTAGATAAAAATCAGGCAGCAACTGAATGTGCCAAAACACAGAAGAAAGAATACAAGGTGAAAGATCAGATGAGAAGGCAAGAAATGTGGAAAATGAATAAATGCAGCTGCAAGTATAGAAAACTTCTGGAACAACCCCATGTTGATCAGGACTGAATGCAGGAATGGTTAAGGAGAGGCGAATTCAAACCAAAAGATGAAAGGTTAATATTGGCAGCCCAAGATAGTGGACTAAGTACACGTTGATCACGATGGTTTACAAAGTCCACTGAATATGTGGGAAAAGCAGACAAATGTAGGTTTTGTAAAACAGAATTGGAAACAGTTGCACACCTTGTTGCTGGCTGTGACATACTAATGGCAGTAGGATTGTATACTGAAAGGCATAATAATGTAGCAAGATTGTTGCACTGGGAGTTGTGCAAACATTATAATACTGAAGTAGCTGAAAAACACAATGAAATCTATATCACATGGGATCACCCGTTACCAACAGCTCAAAAGGCAGATGCGAGAAAACGAGATATAGTAGTCCATGAAAAGAAGACAAAAGTAACACTCATCACTGAAATCGCTACAACTAGTGACTACAGTGTCTTGCATACAAAGACACAAAGTCATAAAATATCAGGATTTGCAGGCAAAAACGAGAGCAATGTGGAAAAAAGATACCCAGACAGTTCCAGTAGTAGTAGAAGCAATGAGTCTTATAAAAAAGAATCTACAACTGTATTTAGATACATTACCGATACTAACGCCATATAAATTGCAGGAGGAGTCATTACTAGGCACATTGCAGGTGCTATGAAGAGCACTTCTGGCTGACATCAAAGACTAAAACAATACTAATTTCAAGAACTTTAATCATATTTTGACTTAGGAATAGGGTCCCTTCCCATCATGGTATTAGAAATCCAAAAGACATGGAAAACTTAAAAAAATATAGATTCATACATTTATAGAAAGCATTCTAAGAACTAATCCAATAAGAGAAAGGAGATGTTGTCAAAAGGCATATCTACAATATGGGTACAGAAAATAGGCAAGAGGGGGCTGGAATTTACTGGACAAAACTGGCAAAGGAACCAAAGTATTTGGAGCAAATACCTGGAATGGAAAAGGTAAAAGAGTGTGATGAGGCCAAGAAGAAGTTTGGACTGCAGCTCAGAGACTGCCTTCCCTATCAGGGACTGATATTACAGTATCATCACAGAGAAAGGGATAAGGGAGTCCTAAGTGAAAGACCTGCTCTGGTTGAGATTTTAGTTGAATGCAGAGCAGAAGCCACTGTTAAAAACAGATAATTAATGCAGTATATAAAATATTACACAATAACTAAAAAAAGAAGTTATGTCTTACCATAACGTTCCATCTGTGTTGTAGATCTTCATTCATTCATTACTGATAGGACTTCGGTTCCATCCTCGGAACCGACACGGCCGGTACCAAGCTCGCGTTAGCCAAAAACTCTCAGCTAGGACCTACTCACAATGCCCCTCTCATAGTCTCTTCAGATTGAGTTTGCCCGCCCTTATAGTATAGAAATAATAATAGTGATAGTAGTAGGCTCTGTCTGAACAGATACCTTAGCTAATAAGGAGATCCTAAAGTCCACCAGGAGTCCAGCCAGGGGGAAGGAGAGCAGGAAGTAATAAATGAATGAAGATCTAAAACACAGATGGAACGTTATGGTAAGACATAACTTCTTTATCTGATGTTGTAAATCTTCATTCATTCCTTACTGATAGGACCGAGTCCTCAGCTACAGAAGTCCTGGGTGGACCTACAGAAGGACATTCCTGAGCACCATAGAACCAAAAGATGCTCATCCTCTGGAGGCCAAATCCAATTTGTAATGAGTGATAAAGGTATGAGGACTTGCCTGAGTGGCTGCTGTGCAGATATCATCCATAGAGGCTCTGGAATGATAGGCCGCTGAGGCAGCTATTGATCTAGTAGCGCGAGCCTTTATTTTTGAAGGCAAGGACACTTTGTTTTGATGGTAGATGGTAGATGAAAGTAATGGCATTTCTGAGCCAAGAGGTTAAAGTCATTTTAGAAACAGGCTTACCCATTCTGGGCCCTGCAAAGGCCACAAACAATTGATCCGTTTTCCTGAAAGATTTAGTTCTGTCCAAGTAGAAACGAAGTTGCCTATAAACATCGAGAGTATGCAGAAGGTATTCCCCTCTATTTGAATGGTGGGAAACGAAAACCGGTAGGTCAATAGATTGGTTAATGGAAAAACCAGAAATGACCTTGGGCAAAAAGGAGGGGTCAGTACATAGAGAAACTCTTTCCCTATGAAAAATCGAGTATGGTCTCTTGACACTCAAGCCCTGCAACTCAGATACTCTTCTCGCTGAGGTAAGGGCTACTAAAAGTAGAGTTTTCCAAGACAAAAATTTGATATCACAGGAATTAGAGGCTCGAAGGGAGGACTTGTTACCGACTGAAGCACCAAAGTCAAGTCCCATGGCTCTATAGGAGGCTTGACAGGAGGTTTAATATGTTATACTCCCTTTCCTGAAGGTTTTGCATAGTCAGTGTGACTTAACAGATGAACTGTCAATTCCATTGTGAAAGCTTGCAATAGCTGCTAAATGCACTGTAATTGTCGATGCTGAATCTCCCGCATGCAACAGGGTAGTGAGGGATTGTAGAATCTTCTGAACAGGCACAGAAAAAAGATCTATGTTATGTTCTTTGGCCCATTTAGAGAACCTAGTCCACTTGCTGGAATAAATTTTTCTTGTGGAAGGTTTGTGCAAAGCCAGAAGGATCTCACGAACAGGGGATGAAATATCAGGTAGCCTGGCAATCATCAGAAGTGGAGAAACCAAGCTACAAGCCTGAGGCAGTGGAGATTGGGGTGAATCAGTCCTTGACGGTGAGACAGCAGCCCTTGGGATTGATCCAGGATCCATGGGCTGTGAATCAGGTGAGGCCATAGGAATTGGAACCAGACTTGATGGGGCCATTAAGGGGCAATGAGGATCACTTTGCTTCTCAACCTTAGAGCTTTCTGTAGAAATTTTGGGATTAGGAGAAAGGCGTACAGTAGACTCGGGGGCCAATAGTGCATCAGAGCATCCCTCGGTGACTCCCCCTGAGGGTGGATCAGGGCAAAGTAACTTCTGCATTTGTTGTTTAGGGATGAAACAAGGCCTGCCCCAGTGGCGGAATATTTGAGCCACTACTGTCGGATTGAGGGACCACTCGTGAGGCATCAAAATGTTCCTGCTCAGATTGTCTGCAATAAGATTGGAACTCCTGGGAATGTGCATTGCTATGAGAAAGCGTTTGGAAGTCATCGCCCAATGCCAAATTCTCATGGCTTCCCAACACAGGGGATAAGACCTGCTTCCTCTTTATTTGTTGATGTACCAGATGACTGACATAATGCCCGATTGACTTGCAATGGTCCTGGAAGGGAGGGATGTGTGGAATGCTTGCAATGCTAAGAGAACTACCCTCAATTCCAGGACATTTATGTGTAAACTGGCTTCCATGGGGGACCACGTGCCTTAGACTGTCTTTCCCTGGAAATGCCCCCCCACCCTAACAGCGAAGTGTCCGTGGTCACAGTGGCCCTGGGCTGGGGGCGATTTGTTTCTGGCTTTTTCCATCATAGCATTTCTTTCTTGCAAAGGTTTGTAAGGCGTATCATGTGGTCGAGTGGGTGGGTTAAGATAAACCATTGTGATGAAAGGAGTCACTGTAATAGTCTCATGTGCAACCTTGCCAGTGGTACTAAGGTAATGGTTGCTGCCATAAAGCCCAACAGTTGTAGCACAAGGCGTTCTGGTACAAATGTCTGTGGAAGGAGGACTTGAATCCTTTGTTCTGCATAGGTATTTGAGTTGTCTCAGAACATCTAAGTTATGCAAGTTATATTCACCTCTAATGGAATGCTTGGCAAATAAACACTAGAACATGGATGTGTTGCAATATTAGGCATAAAAATGGGTTGGTTCTTAGGGACACCCTGTCTTTATAAAAAAAAAAATGACAAGACTTGTGATTTTGAAATGCTTTTGACAGAAGTGATGGCTACCAGAAGGAAATTTTTTCAAGATAAGAAGTTTGCATCAGAAGAGCCAGCAAGTTCAAAAGGGATGAGAGTACGATTTTCCAAAATAAAATTAATATACCATGAGAGAGACATGCTAGGAGTGGTCTAGAAAGGTAGATACACTTAACAGAACTTGTGTGACACTACTGATATTGAAGGAAACCCTTTGTGATATCAGGAAATTACAGTTAAGTGAATCATGGCAGCTGAACTAGTCTTGACTTGAGAAGGATCTGCTAGAAAAGTAAATACATGATAAATACGGTACTGAAAAGCAGTCAGTGTGATGTCTTATATCCCACAGTGAGAGCTTTTTCCACTTGCCTCTAAATAGCTTTTTAGTGGAAGGCCTTTGAGAGGCTGCAAGGCTAAATAAATCATGTGTTGGGAGCACAGGTATCCTGGCTATCACCAGAAGTGGTGAACCCATGTCATTAATCAGTGGGACTGAATATCTGGCTGAGGCTGACCAGATGGGTAAGAAGTAGTCGGGTTTCTTCTCAGATACGGCCAAAGTGGAGGGAACAAAATCTGGTGAAGTCAGAAGGGGAATATGGAAATGACTTTGTTCCTGCACATCTTGACTTTCTATAAAAACCTGAAGATAAGTGGTACTGGAGGAAAGGTGAAAAGCAGCACAGGGGTCACACCATAAGAGTGTGTCTACTGGGGGAAATTCCTCTTGGGGGAAGATGGAGAAAAGCCTGCTGCACTTCTACATGAATGGAAATTGCCATATGGCCTAACACTTTAAGGACTGTAACTGCATCAGGTTTTGGATTATTTGATGGACCTGTTGCAGCCTGCACTACTGTGGGAATTCTTTCTGGAAGTAAACTGGCTTGGTTTACTATGTCTAACTGGCAACCGATGACAGTCAGGAATTGAGAGGGAGCCAGTTGTGATTTTGCTACACTGACTGTGATCCCCAAAAATAGGCATAACTGGAGTAAGTATTGTCTTGCTACTAAGAGTTTTCTCCACTGCAGGTTTACCAAAGAGGTAGTCATCTAGATAGAAGAACATTTTCAACCCCAGAAGGCACATGTGATCTGTGATTAGAGACATGCACTTGGTAAACATCAGGGGAACTGTGGACAGTCTGAAGGCAACTCTGAATGACTGACTCCCACGTGAAACTGTAAAAATCTCCTGGACAGCTTCAGAATTTTGATGTGTATGAAACTGTCTGGAAGATTCAAAGAACTCATCTAGTCCATACCTGCAAGTATGGCAGGATGGATGCACCATGACCATCCAGAATGATCTCCTTCATGTACTGATTCAAATGACTGAGATCCAGAATCTGTCAGAGGTTCTGAGTATTTTGGGGACCAAGAAGAACTGAAAGTAAAATCTAAACCCTCTCTAATTTTGTGGGATTCTCTTGGATGTCTCTTTTTAACTGGAGATTTTGCACCTCCTGTTGTGCTACCCTCCTCAGGCCCAAAGGTGGATGGGAGGGTGGTTGTTTACCTGATCCCACAAGCGGGTGCAGGGAAAGACATTCCCAATTGCTCCAGACTGGGACAGTCTTGGAAATGTTCAGGGTTCTTACTGACAGAACCCCTCTGCACCCTTGATAGTGTGAACCACCTCTGCCGCTTTGGCAGAGAAAGTCCTCCACCTCAAAATCCTCTGTCATATTGCTGCTTGTTCTAAGGTTGTTAGCAATTTACAAAATCAAACATTCTTGACACGGTCTGGTTTGTTAAAACAATCACCTGAGAGGCAGCAAACTTAAGTCTGACAGCAAACAGCATCTTGCCCTCCTGCTTAAACTACAGCAGCTTACCCTTGATCTTTTCCCCAAACAAAGATGTTCCATCAAGGGGGTATTGTCAAAACCAGCCCTGAAGTGTTCTGTAAAGCCTGTATGGCATTGTCAAGCCTGATATCGCACTGCAAAACCTGAATCAGTCTATCTGGCTACCCAGTTCACTTTGTCATGTAATGGACTCATGGACAGGGAGGCAACAGAATTAATAGCAGCCACTTGGGTCTACAGCTGTTTCCACAGATTGCTAGTTGACAACTGTTTGTGTTTCAATGGCTTTGTCTGTTAGGTCACTCTGAAATCTCACCATATGGACCATGTAGTTCATTGCTCTAACAGAAAGGGTACTCGAAGCATAAACTTGCTTTTCAAGTCTACACATCACCTTGGAATCCTTATTAGGAACACCCTTGGGAACTCGTGCTTGGGGACTGCTGACATTACACTGGAATCAACAAGGAGACCCATGTTCCAAGGTGGCCTATCCTTGGATTTCCACACCATTTTGTCAAGTTTACATAGGATAGGCTCCAGTATGCCCAGCTCCCTTCATGCACTGGAGCACACCATATAAATATAATTGTCCCACTGGGTGAACGCACCAAGGCCACTGTGGTGAAGACCTACAAGCTTCTTGTAGGATCTATTTTTTGTGGGGAGATGGGTCAAGGGGCCCTGATTCCCTCTACCTCATCATTTATAAAATTTCACTAAATTTAGTGTCGTCCAGATTGGACTGGGTAAGTCTCCCCTGCTTTTCAAGTCTACACATCACCTTGGAATCCTTATTAGGAACACCCTTGGGAACTTGTGCTTGGGGACTGCTGACATTACACTGGAATCAACAAGGAGACCCATGTTCCAAGGTGGCCTATCCTTGGATTTCCACACCATTCTGTCAAGTTTACATAGGATAGGCTCCAGTATGCCCAGCTCCCTTCATGCACTGGAGCACACCATATAAATATAATTGTCCCACTGGGTGAACGCACCAAGGCCACTGTGGTGAAGACCTACAAGCTTCTTGTAGGATCTATTTTTTGTGGGGAGATGGGTCAAGGGGCCCTGATTCCCTCTACCTCATCATTTATAAAATTTCACTAAATTTAGTGTTGTCCAGATTGGACTGGGTAAGTCTCCCCTTCTTTAAGATCCATGTCTGGCGAAAAAGACCCTAAGGAGGTCTATGTGCTTTCTCTTACACTGCCTCTTCCAGGACAAGCTCGAAGGGGACTCAGAGAACTTCTGTACAAAAGTAGCTCTTAATGAAAAAAAGAAGCCAGCACTCCACTCCATGACACAGGCGATAATAGTTTTATTCCAAACATAAAAACAGCAAAAAAAGCATAACCATACACCAACATGGTTGTACCGGTTTCGGCAGAGCCTTCCTCAGCAAGGAAGGCTCTGCCGAAACCGGTACAACCATGTTGGTGTACGGTTATGCTTTTTTGCTGTTTTTATGTTTGGAATAAAACTATTATCGCCTGTGTCATGGAGTGGAGTGCTGGCTTCTTTTTTTCATTTGGACTGGCAATTTCAGCCATTCGTGCAGGAGGATGTTGGACTCAAAGGTAGCTCTTACCTGAGAAAATTGGTGCCGGTAAGGTCCTCTGTTCTGTGAGAAAATAATTAATGGGGTACTTCAAGGCTTTGCCTCAGCGGTGCCTAGGAGTGGAGTTAGTATAACACGTGCCTGTTCATACAGTAAGATCAAATCTAATTTCCTCTGTGCTGAACCTTCCTCCGAGGTATTCAGGGCCGACACCATAGACATGGACCACATCAGTGCTGATGTTGATGGAAGACCATCAACACTAAGCATCTTCACCAGCAACTCTGGTGCTGAGATAACCAGGGAGGAATTTGGCACCAAAGGATCACACGGACAGAGCATCATCGGCAATAGCCCCAAAGAGGTTGGGGCTGCAATTGGAACTGGGCACTAGCTCTGATCCTTTTGGGTTTAATGGAGACTAGTGCTATCAACAATGGGACTAATGCCTCCATCAGTGCTGAGAACACTGATGTCAAAGAAAGGACATTCTTGGGCAATGAGAACATTGGCATGGGGCTCTCACTGGCTCTAATACTCTCAATGCCAAAACAGGGTCTGTGGTGGAACAGTAAGGAAAGGGGCCTGGGAATATTTTTTGCTCCTCTCTACACAAGGAGGGCTGAAAGGACACCAAACTGAAGTTGAGCCTTAAACACCAACAGCATCTTGTCCCAGTCCAGCAAAGCAAAGTCCATCAGTCCTGAAGAATCTTGCCTTAATGGAGAAGCCAAGTGGGAAAGTGTAACCATGGTGGAAGGACTGGGCCAGGGAAAGAAACAGTCACTTTTCTCAGGACCTTAATCTGGGGATGCAGAAAGCCAAGAAAGAAACTGTACTGTTGAAAAGAAAAAGACTAACAAGAGTGGCACAATAAAGACAGTAAGAGAGTGAGGCTACTCAGAGACTATGCCAAGATCAACAAAAAGAAATCAACAAACTAATATTTAGGGAGGTCAAAAGCACTGAAGACAGACATGTACTAGTCAACATGTACAAAAACATCAGTAAGAAACAGAAAATGATCTTTCAGTGGGGACATGACTGCTTAAAGACAGTTGCCAGAATCTGATCTTTTGTGAAGTGAGTATAACCAATTACCTATGGTTTACTATACAAGCGACAGTCTACAAAAAGAAGAGAAAGCTTCTTCCTGCTTGCCAAATCTGCTCATACCCTTTATGCCACCAGAGACTGAGAGCAGAATGATTGGATGTATGTAATTTTGTGATCTATGCTGAATGAAGATTACAAAGAAGTCTGCCTTAAGGTGGAATTGTATACCATGGTGAGGAGGATGGTTTGGTGAGTAGGTCAGTTGGTGACAACCATGAACCTAAGACCTTCCAAGCTGCAAAAAAAAAAATACATCTTTGTTAATAAAGTCCAGAGAAGGAAGGCCTAGCCCTTGGCCTAGGCCTTTGTCTCAGCCTGCAATAGATAAACATTTAAGAGGAAAATTGACCAAATCAGAATGTTTTTTTTAAGGACCAGAAGGGTTCCCCCAAAGGATAAGTAGAAGAAAGTACATTTTTCCAGTCAGTTTCCAAAATGTGTACTACCCCTTATGTGACCATGTGCAGCTCCAAAAAAGTCACTTAACCAGACAGTGTACTACTCCCTATCTGGCTCCTCCTGAAAAGAGCCTTGTACACAGCGGGTTTACCAGGATACCAAATGAATAAAACATGATGGCGCACACACACTCTTCAGTAAAGGATGGAGACTCAAAACATGACTATGACACCCTTCTTCATTTATCCCCAAGACCCACACATCAACCACTCCCATACAGGAGGAAGAAGAGCTAATGAAGTCATATGTCTGGCCAACACTGAATGTAGAGTAGTGCCACTGCATGATGAACAGGCATGCATCACAAGTTGTGACTATGGTTGAGAGAGCAGATTAGAGTCTCAGCATCATCAATAAAACTGCTAAATAATGCTCTTGAGCACCCAGTCACGTTACATCACGTATTGTTTAACCTTTTTGAAGTCTGTCACTAGGACATGGAAAGAAGAGGTCCCAAACGCTGGGTGAGAGGGTCAGAACTGACTGACTCAACTCTCAAAGGCAAGCAGTCAAAAGACTAGGCCAGTGAAGGAAGTTCCCAGAAAGGTACTGTTGTATAAGTCACCTTACCATAACAATAGATGCTTGAATGATCACTGCTGCAGTAGCTTTAGCCACATGGATTATATCCTTCCAAGGATATAACAGCTGACCAATTTCCAAAGCTTCAGGGCACATTCCACACACATAGTCGTCAGTCAGTTGGAGCTGAGCTGAATAAAAAGACTGGTTTGGGCACCAAGCCCTTAAGAGAACTGATAATGTGATCCAGACACGCAAAACCTTAAGAAACGTCTGAAGTCTGTATGAAAGGAGATGTGATGATAAGAAACTTTTAAAATCTAGTATTACCAGAAAACTTGAATGAGGAGGAAGAGGTTACAGGTTGCAAAGTGACAACATTTTGAACTTAGTTCAATACTACAAAAAAAGTTAGGAAAGAAAGTTCCAGAAATGGTCCTCAAGCATTTTTGTTATTTGGCACTAAAAACATTACCAAATAAGCATCTTTTCCTACCTGAGAAAAAGGAACTGGCTGTATCAACTCCTTGGATCAGCATGTGATGAAAGACAGGCGGAAATAAAACTGGTCTGTTGGATGAGGGATTACCACTGAAGAGAAGGAATTTCCTCCTACTGCCATCTGTTACCTTAATGAATGATCTTCACAACTCATTTGTCTGAAAAGTTAAGACTCAGACTTTATGGAAGGGAAAAGGGGATGCCAGGGCAGGGGTACACGGTCCCTTAAATGGTTGTTCTGACTTGTTAGACTGGCTTGTTTTGGGGAAGTTCAAGAATTTTTTTGGGAAATCCCTTGCCAGTTCTTAAAAGTCTGTTTAACTGCATTTTGTTGAGAGTGTTCATTTTATTTTTGCCCAAATTGGATTTGGAGTTAGATAATCCCTTAGAAAATTTGCAAAAGGAAGGCCGAAAAATCTTACTGTATCAACATAATCCCTTTCATTACACTTTTAGATCACCTCTTGAGCAGAGGGGCCAAAATTCAATATCCATCCAAAGGAGAATTTAAATTTTCATTTTTAACATTACCTGGGAGGTTCTGAGAAGACAGCCATGGAAAACTCCTCAAAACAGTACCAGTGGTCATAACCCTACACAAAGTAACAACTGAGTCATACACATACTGTAAACAATGAGTAATGAATTACAATAGATGAAAAAAGAGTTATGTACTTACCACAACTTGGCATCTGTGTTATACTATGTCATTATTCCTCACAGTAGGGTCTTGGATCAGATATCAGATCCGGGGCCGGCAACTTTAGCTTAGACAGATCCAAGGCTCAAGACCCTCCCTCTCCCATAATTCCTTGCTGCCCTCTAACCCTCCGATCGAGTTTGCTGACATAGTCACTATCACTACAACCAAAAACGTAGAAAGAAATATAGTCCCAGACCCAACAACACTCCAGCTTCCTCAGATGACTCAACAAAGAAGGGGGGTGGCGGGAGGGGAATGTGAGAAATCATGACATAAGATAACACAGATGCCAAGTTATGGTAAGTACATAACTCTTCATCTGATGTTATCCATGTCATTATTCCTCACAGCTGGGTCAGAGTCCCCAGCTCTTATGTACCCTGGGCGGCCTCAAGGAAGGACATGTCAAAGCACTAAGGAACCAAAGGAAGCCCTGTTTCTGGAAACCAAACCCAGCTTGTAATGTGATATAAAGGTGTGAGGATTAGACCAAGTGGCATGGCAGCAGCATAAATATCATCAATGAAGAGTTTGGCCATAAAGGCTGAAGAAGTAACCACAGACCTCGTAGAATGAGCTCTAACCTTTTCCGGAACTTTGAAATGCTTGTTGGTGTAGACTGTGGAGATACAGCTGGAGATCCATTTAGAGACAGTCATTTTAGAAATGGGAAGGCCACATCTATTTGGGGAAAAGGCCACAAAAAAGTTGGTCTGATTTGTGAAACTCCCTAGTCCTATGCAAATATAAACCACAATTGTCTGTGTACATCCAAAGTATGCAGAATCTACTCTCCTTTATTGGAATAACTGGGGAAGAAAACTGGTAACTGGATATATTGATTCAGATTGGATTCAGTGGCAACCTTGAGCAAAAAGGATGAATTCATTCTAAGAGACACTCTACCTTTGTGAAAGACCATATACAGGGAGCAACTGAAAGGGCTTGCAGCTCGGACAGCCTCTTAGCCAATGTTATGGCTACGAGGAAGGCCATATTCCAGGATAAGAATTTGAAATCTCACGAACTAGCAGGTTCAAAGGGGCTCTAAGTCAGAGATTGCAGCACTAAGGTTAGATACCAAGGAGGCAGGGGTTCTTTAATGGGTGGTCTTAGAAGGAAAATGTGTTTCATGAAGGCTTTACAGAGTCTGGAAGAGAACGTATGTTCACTACTCTCAAGAAAGTTGGAAATCGCAGCCAACTGAAGCTTTATCTTAGAAAAATTTGCCGCTTCCTGAAAAAGTGAGGACAAGAACAAGAGAATATCCGGCACAGAAGCAGAAAAGGGGTCCAGATTCCTGCTCTTAGCCCAGATAGAAAACCTTTTCCATTTACAACTGCAAACTTTTCTGGTGGAAGGTTTTAGGGAGGCTAGAATAATATTCTTGATGGGGGAAGCTAGCCTGGACTGTTTCAAAAATCAATGGAACAGAAGTCACCATGTGGTAAAATGAAGGGTCTGAAGATTGGGAAGAGGGAGCCCCAAAGGATGGGAGATCAGATCCTGAAGGGGATCCAGTATCCAAGGAGGATACTTCAAATGAGACCATAGTAAGGGAAACCACACCTGACGAGGCCAGAAAGGGGCAATGAGGATAAGGGATGTCCTCAGGTGCCGCACTTTCTGCAAAACTTTGGGATAGCAGGGTAAGTGTAGAGGAGACCAGGGGGCCAATCATGGACTAGAGCATCCCTCGGTGACTCTCCAGGTGGGGAGATCAGGGCGAAGTACATGCTGCATTTTTTGTTGGTGGGGGAGGCAAAGAGGTTGCAGCACAGATGACTCCCAACGATCGAAGGTCTGCTTCACCACTGTCAGACTGAGGAACAGGGACCACTCATGAGGACTCAGTATAGTTCTGCTGACTTTGTCGGCCAACACTTTGGAGTCTCCGGGTACACGTGTTGCAAGAAGAAAGCGCTCTTAAGACATCATCCATTCCCACGCTCTCAAGGCCTCTCTGCACAATGGGTAAGATTGTGTTCCTTCCTGTTTGCTGATTTACCAGACCACTGCCATGCTGTCTGTCTGAATTACAACTGTTCCCAAACGGCGGCAATCCTTTAAGGCTTGCAGCGTTAGGAGGCCTTCTCTAATTTCTAAGACGTTTATGTGCAATTTGGTCTCCACGGGCGACCCCCTGACTTGAACAGTTCTTCCCGGGAAATGCCCCCCAACCCAAAAAGGAAGCATCCATGGTCACTGTGGCCTTGGGTGGAGAGAGTGAAAAGGGCCTGCCTAGATTGAGATCCTGAGACTGAAGCCACCAAAGAAGGTGCCATCTGCACACTGGTGTCAATTTTATGGACATGGACATAGGTTGAGAGAGAATGGACCATTGAACTGCCAAGGTCCACTGTAGAACTCGCATATGGTACCTTGCTAATGGCACAAGCTGTATGGCTGCAGCCATAGATCTTAGGGTCCGAAGAACCAAGTGGACTGGAGGATTCGAAAAGATCTAAGACTTGCAAGACCTGCTCCCGGATCAGCTGTACTCAGCGAGGAGGTAATGATGCAATCTCTTAGACGGAGTATATCTGGACTCCTATGAACTCTAATTTTTGCGTAGGAACCATATTAGACTTTGAGTGGTTCACTGTTACCCCAAACTGGGTGAAGAGGAGCAGGACATAACAGATGGCTTGTGACAGTCAATGCCTCGTGGTTGCCATGAGGAGCCAATCGTCAAGGTATGGAAACACCTGGAATCCCTGGAGCCTCAGGTGAGCCTCTACCACTGCCATACATTTGGTAAACATCCTGGGGGGCCTGTGGTGAATCCAAAGGTGAGGGCTCTGAACTGGTAATGACTGGCCCCTAATCAGAAGCAAAGGTGTCTCCTTGACCACCTGTTTATCTTGATGTGATAGTAGACATCCTGGACATCCACTGAGTACATCCAGTCACCCTTGTGTAAGACAGGTAGAATGGATTGAACAGTGTCCATCTGGAACTTGGACTTCTTGACCGATAGCTTCAACTTGCTGAGGTCCAGAATAGGACGCAGGTACCCAGTCTTTTATGGCACTAAAAAGCAAGAGTAAGATCTGTATCCTCTTTGCCCTGCTGGGACCACTTTGATGGCTCTTTATTGAAGAAGTTGTGAAACTTCTTTGAAGGCCAAATCCCTCTGTCAGCGTGGTACATCGAGGAGATACCTTCGTATTGGAAGGGGTTGAGAAAGGGAATGAAATAACCCCTGGAAACAATGTCTAACACCCACTGATCGAAGGTAATGCTTGTCCAAGCTAGTAGATGAAGGGAATGATGACCCTGACTGCCTCCAGCACAGGGCAGTTGGGCAATGCTTCAGGAGCGCTGAAAGGACTGCTCAGAGAAAAGTTCCATGGAGCCCTGATTTTGCGGACCCTCTCTGCCTCTAAGGTTGCAATTGTCACTGAATCCTCTCCCCATGCCTCTAGAAGAGGAACCATCAGGAGCGTCCGGGAAGGACGACTGTGATCTCTGGAAACACAGCTTCTTATCTCCTTGTTAGATCTTGGTAAAAGACCTCTAAGGAGTAGAAAACTTGATCCCAAACATGGACAAGGTCTTCCCTTCCTGCTCATTATGGGACAGAGTGTCTTTCACAGAATGTCCAAAGAGGGTGGGCCCATCAAAGGGAGTGTTGGTAAAGGACATTTTGAAGGGCTCCACAAACCTGCATAGTCATAACTAAGCATGCCTCCTTATAGCTATGCCGGTACCTGCTGTTCAAGAGGTAGTTCCCAATGCACTGGAAATTAACCTCATCGAGGAATTAGTGAGGAATGTCAGAGTACAGCTTGGGAGACACCTTCTTGAGGTCCGCCTCCAGCAACAACTCTGTAAGGGAAGTGGTGAATTCTTTGACCAAGTCCCTTTGAAGGGGGGGTAAAGTGTGCCAGGTAATTAAATGCCCTCAGTCCAAAGGTAGCCGAGGCAAACACATGCTTCCCGTGCTGGTCAATCGCCTGAGACTCCCTGTTCATGGGACGGATGATGGAGCTCTGCTCCATTAGCTCCATTTTGGTGACAATGGCAAACATGATGGGATCAACTGGGACTCCTTTGCTCCAGAAGGGTCAGTCCAAGGGAGGACTAAGGAATTTGTCGGCTCGCTTAGGCACTGGTTCCACATGCTGGGTTCCTTCCAAGCCCTGTTGGCAATAAGATCCACCAACTCATCAGCAGGGGGACACACTCAGGAAGTAGATGGGCCCATCCCAAAAGCCTTCAGGAAAACAGATTTCTCTGAAGACAAGGGTTGGGGAAACCATCTGCCCTTTTGCCTAAGGATCTCAAGGATGTCCCCAAAGGAGACATTGTCAGGCGGAGACCTGTGTGCCCAGTCTCCTTCATCAAGGTTCATGTCCTCTATGAGGGACTCAATGGGTGAGTCCAAGTGCCTCCTCTTGCACTTTCACTTATGAGGTGCCTCCTCTGTGGGGGGGGCTCCAGGGAGGACTCGGAAGATGCGGGGACCCCGTGTGGGGTGGAAACCCCCTGAAGCCTAGTACAGGAGGGCTGATACTGGACCGGATGAGTGACCTCATCACCCAAGGTACAGAAGGTTAGGTGTGGATCCAGAGGAGTGGGAGATGTAGCTCCAAACCTGGAGAAGGAAAGCAGACAGGCCAAAAGAGGTCCCCTCTCCATTCCCGGATGGCAAAGCCACCTGGAAAGGAGTGATGGACCCTAACACAGTCCCGCAGCCCCCGGACGATACCGGTCCCAAGTTGTCAAGGGCCAAAAACACCAAGGGTAGGGACTGGTCTGAAATGCCCGGACCAGACCCCACCCCCAGGGAGCTGGCACTGTCAGATCTGACATGGGGCTCACTCTGATCCGAGGGCGGAGGAAAAGAGCAGGCCAGGGACCCTGAAGGAGTCAAGAAAAAGGGGAGACTCGATACTGTCGGGATCTATCCGTGGGTTTCCAGTTCCTGAGATTCCGAAGCTTCTAGAGTTGGAAGAGGAGAATGGTGACCAGGGATTGGAGAGACTTCCCTAGCCAGGCGGGCTGAGGATGTCAGAAGCCTCAACTGTATCTGGGCTTTGAGGAAGCTCCTCATCATCCTGTCCATATTCGATTGTAACAAGCTTTTGGATGATCTGGAGGAAGTGGATGAGTGGGTAGACTTAGTTGGGGATCCAATCTTGGACTCTGAAGATTTATGTCTAATTTCTGGAGTTCAGCTCCATAGTCTAGGAGCCAATGGTAACAAATGCCTGGAGGGTCTATGCGAAGCTACATCCTCTATACCTATAGAAGGACACAACAAGCCTGTCAGATCCGAAGGTTGAGATGTAGAAGCAATTGGATCCAACGAACTGGTCAGATCCGAGACTGGTCTGGTCTTGACCAGATCTGAGAGCCTCTGATTCGAGAAGGCCCTGGATCTGGTAGAAGTGCCCAAGGATCTTGAATCCGAATATCTCAGATCCAATACAGCCTTGGCTGGAGTGAGATCTGGAGATCTAGGATCCGACAGCCTAGGTTTTTTTTGAAGAAGCCCCCGAGGGAATGAGAGAGGCCTTCCATTTAGAATCAGAAGAGAAGGCCTTGGGAAGACAGGAAATATAAGGACCTCTCCCGTGCTATACCGTTAAGTAATAATTTATTGCAAAGTTCCACTAAGGCCCTGGGATTGAATGTGGTGCAAACTTAGCATTCAAATGCCAGGTGAGGAGCCCCTAAACAATACAAACACACCCTGTGTGAGTCGGAATTGGGCATCTTCCAACCGCACGAGGAGCACTTCTTAATCCCCAAGGGTTTCTCGGACATAGCTGAAAAGTTTAAAGTCAAACTATGGCATCAAAAAACACACACACACTACTCTAAGAAGAGAAACAAGTTTAAGAGAAAAAAAGGCACCAAATGCCCAACTCACAAAGGAGAAAACTATACTGGTCAAATAACTATACTGTCTAAGGGAGGAAAGGTAAAAAAGGAGACAACCTATAAATCTAAAGTTTAAATCAAGTCTAAAATCACATTTATTTGAAACTACCCGAGTAACAGCCAAGGCTCACATCTGTAGCAGAACGCGGCAAATGAGATCTGAGGGATTTGAGGGCAGCAGGGGATTATGGGAGAGGGAGGAGCTTCAGCCTTGGATCTGTATAAGCTAAAGTTGCCAGTTTGGATACAATGTCGGATCCAAGACCCTACTGTGAAGAATAATGACATGGATAACATCAGATCTAAATTTTTTAAAGCAGACTTTTCCTCACACAAAGAAACTGCAGGCAAAACATTCTTCCTACTTTCAAAATTAGAACAAACTAACATATGAGCCTGACAATTCATAATTTTGAAAAACAAAACTTGCAGATGCATACACTTTTCCCTCATGCTTATCAATAATCTTCCCATCCTTTTCAAAAAGAGTAGGACTGGAATTAACTAAATGTTTAGAAGGAGTAGGATTAACTAAAGCTATAACTGCAGGGTCAGGTTTGGGAAGACTGCATAAAAACTTAAAAGACTGAGGAGTTTTATACATCCTATCTGCCTTTTTAGGGGCAGCTGGCTGACTATCAGGAAAACTGCCAGCAGTAACACATATCCTCTAAAGCAGACAGAACTGGAGGACTTGGTATCCCTCTTTCTTTTACGAGAAATTACTGTACAAGAAGGATCAATAGTTTGAATTAAACCCTGAGCCAGACACAGAAAACTACTCCTGTTCAAGCAAATTTGAGGAGGAGTAGAAAGATGTTTACTTTTCTGTTTCTTTTTGACTGGAGAAACCTGGCCAACAATGTTATTAATGGTAACAGCAGTTTCACCAGGGAAGGACACAGCATTTTGACACAACAGGCAAAAGTGTCTGGTTCCCTCTCTCAAGAGTGACAAGATTGGCTCTCACCTATCCACTGAGGGAACCCCAACAGCTACACAGGACATGGCTAACTCCTGGTCTATAATGGCTGTAGGCACTACACTAGAGGGATATGGGGTAAAAGAGAAGTAGTATGAGGTACAATGAGGGCCACAGCAGAACTGAGGCAAACTGTAGCCTGTTGTGGTGGCAAAGGCTGCTTGCTTACCTTTTTTCTTTTTGTGATTGGAAAAAATCACCGATCATGGCACCAATAATTTGTTCCAAGGTCAAGACAAAAATGCTGTCTCTTTCTCGGGGAAAACAGGCAGCAAAGTCTGGTATAATGTAAAGTCAAAAATTTTCACATAAATACACAGTAAAAAGCACTTTAAAATACTTTGTAAGCCACAAAAATTAAACACAATTTCTCCACATAAAAAAAATTCAGGTTCTTTAAACAACTTTTACACTGACAGGTAAATAGAAAAAGAAGTTATGTACTTAACATAAAGTTCCATCTGTGTTGTCTATTTTCATTCTTCCTCAACTGATGGGTTTGGATCACAGCCTTCGGATCCAACTTGGCTGTTGTAAAAGTTCGGGGTAACCTTGAACTCTTGAGCTTCTCCCTTACCCAGAATGCACCAACCCTTATTACCTCAGATCTTGTTTGTAAACTACAGCAAAAGAACAGACACTTTACTCTTATGGAAAAAAAATCTTGCAGTATTATAGCAGATAAGGGTAGCACAAAGCCATATCTGGAGCCATAGAATGCAAGGAGAAGACCTCAAAAAACATAATCTATCCACTCGCTCTTCCAGAAAACATTGGTTGGGAGTTGGTGGGTGGGGAGTTGAGGAAGAATGAAAATGGACAACACAGATGGAACATTATGGTAAGCACAAAACTTCTTTATCTGATGTCAATTTTCATTCTGTCCTTAACTGATGGGACAGAGTCCCCATTACTGGAATCCTAGGGTGGCTTCAAGGAAGGATATTCCTAAGTACTACTGAGCCAAATGATGCCCTAGTTCTAGAAACTAAGTCCAGCTTGTAATAAGAGATGAAGGTGTGAGGTGAAGCCCAAGTTGTTGATGCACAAATGTCATCCATGGAGGTTCTTGAATGAAAGGTTGAAGAAGTTACTATCGATCTTGTAAAGTGAGCATGCAACTGCTTAGTTAAAGGCAAGTTCAATTTATTGTAACCGAAAGAAATGCAATTAGTAAGCCATTTGGGTACGGAAACTCTAGACATTGGCTTGCCCAATTTCCTTTCAGTAAAAGAAACAAATAACTGATCTGAATTTATGAAGCCTTTTGTTCTGTGTAAACTAACACAATTGTCTATGCACATCTAGTGAAATATGCAACAAATATTCGCCTGCTTGTATAATTTGGAAAAAAAAACTGGTAGATTGACAAATTGGTTAATGCTGGATTCTGATACTACT